>NC_052551.1:3023179-3326210 GCF_016699485.2 Gallus gallus
AGGAAAGTGATGAAGTGAAGCTGAGCAAGTGAAGTGTTTGGAGTTGTCAAGATTGGTCAGACAACCTGCAGACCCACAGGGCATCAGCTCTAATTAGAGAGGTAAGATACATTTTTTAAAATAATACAAATCATACAAACCACAACAAAGTAAGGCACAAAACCAAAGTCTACCCAACCCCTGTAAATGCTACCACTGAGAACTTTGTTTCTCCTCTAAGCTCCTGTGCCCACATCACCCCCAGATAACAGCAGTGCCCACATTTAACAGACAGAGGTGCTTATCTCTGGGGCCACCAAGGACAGCAGGGATCTGGGGCACAGCTTGGCTCCAGGTGGAATCTAGCAAGGAGGCAGCAGCAGCAGCATGGAAAAGCTTCCAGCAGGGCAGTCACAGGGACTGTGAGAAGGTCACTCCAGTGCCATTCAAACTGCAGCAGTCAGAACTCTCCTGAGCAAGGGACTGAGCTGGTGCACAAGCAGCACAGCAGGGAGACAACAGCCCTCCAGCTCCCCAGCCAGTAGCATGTCCCAGAGCTCAGATATAGGAAGGTAGAACTTTTCCCATGCAGCAAGAGAAGCGGCTGCCCCTGCCCCACGGCTCCTCCTCACGTGCAAGGTCACAGGGGGCAGCCAGCCAGCGCCTGGCTTCCCATCTCTCAGGCTCCAGAATTAGAGCAGCCAAAATGCCAGGCATGGCGTGGCCGGGCTGAGCCACAGCCATCTGGGAAGCGGGCTCACGTGTGTGCCACGTGGGCAGCAAAGCCTCCAGCCGTCCAGAGCCGTGCCAACACGCGCCTGCCACATGCACACAGGCAGCACTGTCATCGCAAGCCTCCACGCTGCCATTTGGCCTCACTGCACTCAGAGCCAGGAAACCTGCGGCCTGAAGGAGAGGCTGGGACAGCCTGGTGGCTTGGTAACAGCCACCCAGCCTAAAAATGGCCATGTGTCACGCTGCAGTTCGCCTCACTCACCCAACACAGGAACAGCGCTTGAGTACATGGAGCCCTTCAAATCCGTCCTTGAAAAAGCAGAATAGGTTGAGATTGAAACCCGAAGAGCTCAGGTGTGCAGGAACAGTTTCACTTAAAACAAAAAACACCACCATGTGTATTTGCTTGCACATGGATTGTTCAATATGGGAATGCTCCTAAACTGACTTCTCAAAAGCAGGAGTGTTTCCAGCAGGATTCCACACTCCAGGGGACTGAAATAGGTTTGCACAAATCCTCCAATCAAATGCTTCATAACAGTGGGACAGATCACCCACCTCAGTAACACATGGCAGGAAATACCCAATGGAGTTCTGGGAAGGCTGAAGGTTTTTACAGGGGGTTGCCAGAAAGCTCAGCCTCCGCATTCCCTGCAGTCATGCTCGAATCCTGTTGCATCATGGCAGGATCAAGAAAGAAGAAGTTGTGTAAGGGCAGTGCAGCCAGGGAGGGGCTGGTGCAGGGGTTTCTCCAGCCCCTCCAAAAACATTCAGCAGCACTGTATGAGAAGACTGCTGGGCAAACCTGGCAGCTGAGGTCCTGGGAAATAGAAAAATCATATCCATTTATCAGCATCACCTTCTAAGTCCACACAGTTAACTTGGAGACTAATTTTCCACTCCACCGCCCTCTACACACTGAAAATCTAACAAGGCTTCACTGTCAAACCTGTCAGTGTGAGCCAAACCGTTTCAACCAGAAGCTGACCACGTACCTGGGGTGAGCAGGTTCCTGCTGCTGCAAGGAGCCCAAACAAGGGCAGCACACAGAGCGCTGTGCCAAAGCAGGGCCTGCTGAGCTGCAGCCAGCCTCTCCCTGCAAAGTGCCTACCGGTGCCTGTCCTTCACAGCTCTGCTATATGACGGTTATCTCTGCAGGGACACTGGGCCACCACCTGCTTTATGGACAGGGAATCAGGCTTTTAATTGCCTATGAACACAGCCATATGGAAACACAGGCTGGAATGAAAACACCAAAGATCCTGTATGGTTTCTGGTGTCCTATAGCAAAAACCCAATCAATCTTTGTCCTTCCTTCTCATTAAAGACACTCACAGCTCCTCCTACTACCCACAGCCTTTCCGAATCTGAACAAGTACCAGATGCATCTGAAGAAATAATATTTATTCTTTGCAGTCCAAACACTATTCACTTCACCATCCCCTGCACAACGCCTCAGCATGCAGCCCAGCTGCAGGTGGACCCCACTCCAGAACTACTCCTTTATTTACCAGCCCTTCAGAACTCCTCACAGCTTTTCCTATTCACTTGCCTGGCTACGCCCTAAGAACCCCACTTCAGGACCCTTTTACTAGGCTGCATAGGATGCCCTAAAGGAATCAACACCATCAGCCCACGCTGTTGTCAGTCAGCCAACATAAGGGAGGAAACCTGATGGGCAAGGTTTGTACAGCCTGCAGTGGCCTGAAAGCCTAACCCTGAGCAATGCTTTTAGAGCAGGGAACAACAGCAGCAGCCACCATGCTCCCCTTGAAGGAGAATCTCCTACTGCTGTGTCACACCTGATAAAGTAAGGCAGCTTACAGCCAACACTGACCGCAGGTGAATCCTCAGCGGTGCTCAGTTCCTCTGCATGGATGGAAGAGGTTTAAAAGAAAGGGGAATCCTGATCTTCTGCAGCTTTGCTTTCTCTGCTTGTTTGATTCAGGGTAACCATCAAGTAGAGACGATATACATTAACTGTTGGTATGTTGCAGGTATTTTACAACATGAGAGCAGCCAACAAAAAAGAAAATATCTTATTACCTACTTTATTTAGAGCCCACTCCATTTAGCTTGTTTTAAACAACATGCCTTAAGGATTGTGGTGTTGCAACAGAGCTCCCGTGCAGGGCTCCTTCAGCAGGCCACCAGGTTTGGCTGACCTCAGCCATCACTGCTGACCCTGTAGGCCAAATCCTCCAGATGCTGCAGGAGAGAGATAGCTGACATAAGAAACATCTTAGATGTTTACCAGGAGGAACATCGTCAGGAGCACAGACTATTTTTACCTGCTCAACAGGAGGAGAGCTCATTTCCAGTACCACATGCTGAGCTCTTGTTTAAACAATTTGCAGTCGGGCTGTGACATGAGCTTCAGTCAGGACATGCCAACAAGCTGCCCGCAGCTGGGAAGTGCTCCGCTTTGGAAAATGCTGCATCTCTGCATGCAGTGTGCTGCCAAATTGCCAAGACCTGGAAACTGAATGCCAGGCAAGTTGATTTCAATGGAGGCTCAAAAAACAGCCACTGGGCCCACAGTGGGAAGTTACACCATTAATCAGATTTTTTTGGTGGTCTTTCAACTTCACACCTCAAATCCCTGCAGGTGATGGCCAGATGTCTTCTGTTGGGCTGTCCTCTTGTTCAGTGTCAGAACATCCCTTGGAAGATGCTCAGTGGCAATGCAGAATGCACTCAACTCTCAGGTATGCGGATGCAAAAAACCAAACAAGCAGGAAGGTCATCCATTTCCTTGAGGGATTCCCCTAAAAAGGGAGCAGATACCTGCTAACATGATGGGCTGAGAACTTGCCAGAGCTCGTGACTGTGTACTACTCCAGATATCAACCAGTGGTGCTCAGAAACACCAGCAGACCCAGAAGGCTGCTCCAGCCAGAAGGGCTCTGGCACAGGGTTGGAAGGAAGAAGGCAGCTCCTGGTGCTGCTGAGAGCCAAGGGGTTTTGTCAAAGCACTTGTAAATCAATAGCGCAGCCTCACAGCTCTGGCACAGAAACCCACCAGGCACAAGGAATGCAGCTGTCCATGAAAACAATGCCATGCTTGGAACAAGCACCCATTTGCACCTCCTTTTGCAGGGCCTGACCACTTCAGAGCAAGTCTCACCCATTCAGTGCCTGATTCATTGTCCATGTCTTTGCCTTTCACACTGGAGGGAGAGAGGAGAACATACAAACTACCCACACAGCTACAGCAAAATAATCACGTTTTCTGGTCCAATGAGCAAACTGAAGGCTCCTATCTTCCATACAGAGGAGCGTGCACTGGATCTGCACAGGAGGTCCCCATCCTCTGTCCAAGCACTCCATGTACATCCACCTGCAGTTTCCACTGTCTTGCCAATATCCCCGATACGCAACCCTTGTATAACTCCATGCCTCTCCCAGCAGCAAGCTGTTCTATCAAGGTACCCAAGTGCCCAATATCTGCCACAATTGCAAGACAAGTTGCACAGGGTGAGAGAAAAATCCCAGATCATCTGTGCACACCGCCCTCCCTGTACTTTCCCAGGTGGGTATTGTGCAACCACACACCCATAGGCATGCAGAGGTGGCAATAAGAAAGTAAGCCAGTGTTAGGATAGTGGTGTAGGAAGCAAGTGAAGAAAGATGACTGACTTCTCCATGCTGAATCAACAGAGCCAGACCCTATGTCAGTCCAATGAGCAGCATGAGAAAAGCAAATAAAATATTAAATAAAACTAGATAACACAGAAGATGCCCCAGGTCTCTTGTATAGTGAAGCACAGCACACCAAGCAATGGGATGTTCACAGCAGCTCAGTCAAGAGCCTGCCAGACTAAACCAAAATGCTGCATGAGGTCAGAACCAAGGCCTGGAACCTGGTCTCCAACAGCAGCAGCAGCACATGCTGTTCCGCGGGCACCTGAGCCCCCACTGAATAAAGTAGGCAACAATTCCAGCATTGGAAAAATCTGCTGTTGTTCCTGAAAGGCAACCTTCAGGGCAGGAAGCAAAGGGAAAGGCTAAATGAGCTTGATAAAAAGACCTTTCTTCCATTCATGGGCAAATTAGTTTCTTGATTAATGTTTTGTGCAAAGCTTCATGAAGACTGCCTGAGAAAGGTTTCACTGTGTGCTCATGCCACTGCACCAAGCCCCAGCTGGCCTTCATTTTAAATTACCCCACCAACCCTGCCACTATTCCATGCACACAGTGACCCTATTCCCACCTCCAGCACCCACTGCACCACTGGGGGTGGCCCACACCACCACCAGGCTGCTTGCCAGCACACTTCCCAGCCCTCTTCAAAGCCATGCAAGCAGTCCCCCAGCCCTGCACACAGCCCTGTGTGCTGCTCCACAACCCGGCCAGCAGCTCTCCTATTTCACACAGAGTGCTTCCTGCAGCATTCTGAGGGGCACACCATTTAATCCTGGGCACTTATTGACATCTAACTTGTTTAACTGGTCAAATACTTCCTGGTCGCTCCTTTATATTTATACAGGCAGATATTGTATCCCTGCCAGTAGCAGCTACCAAGGGGTGCAGAGCAAAAGGCTGGGAACGACCAACTCTGACAAACCAAAAGCAAGCTGCTCCACTGCCTCACTGCTGCCTTGTGCTCCCAAGCAGGACAGCTTCCTTGTCCAGCCCCTCACCACAGAGCAATCACACCAGTGCCATGTCCCCACATGCCAGATGGCAGGGAGCTCACAACAGGACCAGCAGCTGCTGCTGAGGACACATGCCAGCCCCCCGCTTTGTCCTGTCCTGCCCTGCCAGCTATCCCAAGACAAAAAAGGCTCTGGTTTGGATTTAGGTGGTCCTGTGTGGAGGCAGGAGTTGGATTCAGTGAACCTTGAGGGCCCCTTTCAGCTCAGGATACTCCATGATTCTGTGAATCGGCCCTGAGAAGAGACAGCACTGCATGTGTGCGTGTCTGCTGAATAATGCGATGCTTTTAACACCAACTCACATCCAGGAGAGCACAACCCAAGCATCGCTCTTGTGACTGGAAGAGCACAGGACAGCCATAGCCTGAAGAAGGCATTCTGCTGCTCTCACGCATTTACTTCAGCCCTCTGGCACAGTCTTTCAGCTGGAAACCGTCTTAGAGATTTCACTAGAAACGAAGATGGAGGACACAGCACAAAGCACAAGCTATTAACAGAAATGCTCAGGACAAAACAACCTCAAGGTATGACAGGAGAAAGCTGGCAGGAGCCAGATCTCAGCACAAACACACACACGGCCTCCAGAAACAAGCACAAGCACAGCAGCCGCTTGCACTTCCACTATAGCATTAACCACACCGGGAGGTGACTGTCCCTGCAAATGGGACACAAGGAATTGCAATGAGATGAGAGAAAAAGCACTCCTCCTCCAGAAGTGTTCAAGTTACAACAGCAATGCCCTTTACTCCTTGTTTTAAGGCCAGGTTTCTGCTGATGCTCCCCTGCAGCCAAGCAGCAGGGTTGGGAAGGACCCTGCGGGGTCGTTTCCATTTGAAGAATGGAGTACTGATCTCAAGCACTCAGATGCAGCTACTATAGAAAGCTCTGCAATCCCCTGGTCTGCAGGGACCAGTAGGGTCACCCCTTCCTCAGTGAGTAGAGGCACTGTCCTGTGTCTGGACAGTACTACAAGCATACATCAAACACACGGTAACTTTTCCATAGCACTTCTTGCTGCTGTAAGGCTTTCTCTGGTTCCACTACAGCCGAGGGGGACAGCAGTTTGGTTGCACCTGTGCTCCTGCTGCTCTTGGTACCTTGCAGGCACATGGCTGGAGATCACAGAATGGCTTGAGCTGGAAGGGACCTCGAGGATCACGAAGCTCCAACCCCCCTGCCACAGGCAGGACCACCAACCTCCCCCTTTAATACCAGCCCAGGCTGCCCAGGGCCCCATCCAACCCAGCCTTGAATACCTCCAGGGATGGGGCATCTCTGGGCAGCTGTTGCAGCACCTCACCACTCTCACAGTAAAGAACTTACCCTGATATCCAACCTAAACCTTCCCTCTTTCAACTTAAAACCATTTCCCCTTGCCCTGCTGTTATCTACCCTTGTAAAGAGTTGAGATGGGCATTGGGAAACACAGCCTTCCTAGGCAGATTATTTTTTTCTCCTTTAAACAAACTGCGCAATTCAAGGATGAGTTTTCACTGTCAGAACAGTGTTGAAAGTGGTCGTGTCACTGAAGTATGACAAATCATCCAGGAAATTACCAAAGAAACAGAGTCCATTTGGCACAGGGTTTAAGTGTCCTAAAGCTGGTGGAAGAAGCAGAGCAGAGTGCATCGCATGGAAGCTGGCTCTGATTAACACAAAGAGGTTCAGAGCTGTTTAACAGCCCCCATCCTCAGTCACAGCTTCCATGCATGTGACACTGTTAGAACACCGATACCTGTGAAGATATCCAAAGGAATAAAAAAAAGAAAGCACACAAACTCACTCTCTGATCTAGATTCTGGAGACCAAGCAGTGAGCAAGTACTGCTTTGCTTTCCAGTCCATTTTACTTGACCGCGACCGTCCTCTTTAGGTTTGTTACAGAAGGTATAGGAATTTCTTCAAATTCATCCTACTGGCCCCTAAATCCTTTATCACATTTAGAAAAACACGTTTTTGCATTTGTGTGTCCTATTCGCTCTAGTTCCAGAAGAGGAACGATCAGCATTCACTCTCCCATTTAAGCAAAGCTGCAGTAAGTTCTGGCAGCCATCACTACCTTTTCTTCTCTTTCCTGAATACGTCCCTTCATATGCAAACACAGGAAAACAGAAAGAAAAAGAACAGATCTATTTTTCCCCAAGGTGGCAGAAGCTGCAGCCCACTGCTAAACCCGCACAGCCAGCCAATGGGGAAGCTACAAGCAGTGTGTGCCAAGCTCCAATTTCTGCCCCATTTCCACCAGACGCCAGCAGTGCTTCACTCCACTCGGGCTACAGACAACATGCTTCTCCCATCACAAATGTTGCCCTTTTTAAAATCCCATCTGGTTAAATTTTTACCTCCCCAGCCTCACCAGGCAGACATTTCTACTGGATGATTAACAGAGGCATCTCAACAGAGATGACAGTTTGCCCACACCATGAACATAACTCAACTCCTACAGTTGCCAGGGTGGGTATCTACCTGAGCTGCACCCACCCAGTCAGCAGCCCCATGCCTTCCAAACAGCAACAAAAAAATTTCCCTTTTCAGAACAGCACTTTATCAGACATTTCCTGTCTCTTCTGTTCCTTCTTAGGCCACATCAGCAATACCCAACAGAGAAAGAGGAATCAAAAGCAGCAAGGGCAGAAATACTTCTAACGTTCACAAGCAGCATGAGATATCGTACAGAAACAGGCAACAGAGAAACAGCAAGCGCTTCCTACCGACTCAGGATGGTCACTTGAACTACAGCTCTAACTGCACCAGAAGGATGACACCCCAGCAGTGTCACCTGTGTACAAGTGGCATAGCATGAAGCAATCCCATGCACCGCTCTTTGTGCTGGAAGGGCAGTCCCACAGGACGTGCCAGCACATCCAGCTCTGAGAGCTGCTGGCTCACGTGTAGCCCTGCTTCAGATCCTCAGAGTGGGACCCACGCTGTCCTGTTCTGGTAGCAGTACAGGAGCCTTCAGAACAGCACCAGAGCCCATCTGGTGGAAGTGCCAGCTTCTCCCAGCCTTACCAAGCTTCACACAGCCATAGAGAACTGCTCCCACTTTCATCAGGACACATTTCTTCCCAGAGACACCCAGATGCGCCTGGATTCATTTATTCCCTCTTTCCTACTTTCTGCCCTCTGGAAGTGAAGCCATGACTTCCAAAGCTCTCATACAACCAAGCAGTGACAGCTCAGCACCACCTCAGCCAGTTCCAGGCTATGGACAGTAGCAAGAAATCGGCCGAGGTATTTCAAAACTCTTAAAGTTTTCCCTAAGAATTCTCCTTGGCTTTTGGAGGCCCTCATTTCCCTCTTGAGCACTCACCCACTATGACAAATCTCAAGTGTTTCTAGGAAGCAGGGCTTGGTCAGTAACAGTGTTAAAGGCAAAATGTGAAAGGACAAGATGACAGCAAGTATATTTTGTTACTGAAGATAAGCATGTGCCCTGAGAGGCATGTGTGTGTTCCCAGAAGAGTGATTTTACAAATAACAACCCTTAGCCCAGCTTCTCCAGGCCCTTGTGCCATGAGTTCACAGGTCAGCACGACACGTATCATGCGGACCATTCCTCTTCTGTCTCTCACACCATTACGCTCACAGCTGACAGCCCCAGTCTTAGAATCAGTCTCACATCAGACCCAGGCTGGGAGAACTTATCCCAAAATTATTGTGGGAAAGAGCATGCTAAGGTGGAAGAGAGCCCTTATTTTTTAAGCACTGTGACTGACACCCACCATTTGCACTGCGAGTGTTGCTCAATGTCACAAATATCCCACAAAGGCTGGGAGCATAACAAGAAAAACTCTCAGTAAGACCAAATAAGAGCTGCACGCTGCTGCCTGAGTGCCACATGAAAGTCTCTGAGCAAGGTTGTGCCCGCTGCCCCCAGAACAGCTGGCAGCTCGGGCTGCCCAGGAGCCTGTCAAATGGGTCTGTTTGCTGACACACCTTTACCAGGATGAGCTCCGTTCAGAAGCTGAAGTCATTTCACATCTGAGCAAGCTAGAGAATGTGTTTGACTAGTGGGGAGGTAAATACCTTCCACTATTTCACCTGTGTAAGCTACTGTATCATCAGTGCTATTATGTCTAGGCAGCAAGTGCAATTTTCTCCTGCTGAAGCAGCAGCCATATGGATAGAAACGCCTACATGAGCCGAGCTCCACATCTGCAGCTGTATCTATACTGTAGGAACACGTTTCTTCCTGTAGCGTGGCTGTTACAAAACACCTCTATGACAGCCACACACAGCACAGGCAGCTCTTGGGCTGCACAGCATGACTGACAAGCAGGACAGCTCTTTGTAGTTAGAGCACTTGGTATTTTTATCACAGCGACAGGAGGGCTCCTAAGCTGCACACAAACAAGTTACTGCATCCTGACAGTGTGGCTCCGTGCTGCCCCATGCAGCCATGGGCACACAGATGCAGTGCAAACACACGCTTTTGAGGTGTGTGAGCACACAGCACTGCTCTCAATCCAGGACACAGCTGTGGTGCCAGCTGAGCTCCGCAACAGAGCCTCGGTTCTGGATGTCACACATCACAGGAGAACCCCATTCTCCATCATGACACAAATGTCAGCTTCCTAGGGCTTCCCCAACTACAAACTACTCCAGGAAAACGTGAGAAAGAATAAAAACAGAAGCACACTTCTCTTCCC
The DNA here is from genome assembly GCF_016699485.2 of Gallus gallus. NCBI lineage: Eukaryota > Metazoa > Chordata > Aves > Galliformes > Phasianidae > Gallus > Gallus gallus. The sequence continues at coordinate 3,033,203 of NC_052551.1, forward strand.
AGAGATAGCACTTAGTAAGGCAGCCTTCAGGACAGTGCCACTGCATTACAAACTGCCCAGCCCAAAGCACCAGCGCTCCAAGCAGAGGATTTTTCACAACCTTTCCATCGCAGGAGCAAAGCCCGCCAGCCCCACGGAAGAAGGAAGCAAGGCTGAATTTGAAGCTCAGCCACTCCTGAGCCTACATCCTCCACCCACACCTTCCTACCCTCACACACCCCTGCAGGAAGGGGGGGTAGCCGTGTAGGAGCGCTGGGCATCGCAGCCCTTCAGCACAGCCCAGCCCATAACAGCATGGAAAGCAAACACCTGCTGCACCAGAGCAGAGCTCTCCGCTGTTATCGCGCTTTAATTCACCTCAGCAGCAACCGTTACCACATGGACACCTCGGTGTTACGTTCACACACTTCCTAGGCAATAATAAAAGAGCTTTACCAGTAAAAAGCCACTTTGTCGCCGAGTTTCTTCTCGCTGACGTTCCTGTCCAGGAGGTTGTAGCAGATGTTGGTCTTCGCCCCTTTCATCCACTCAATGAAGATCTTCCCCTTCGTCACATCGAAGTTGTACCTGAGGAACGGCCCCGAGTGCTGCTGCTTCCAGTAGAACTCCTTGGCGATGTCACCCCAAAACTCTACAAAAGCAACGGGCACAGCTTACAACCCAGCGAGCCGAGAAACGGAAACCGCTCCGTATCCCAGCCGGCGCCGCGGGGACGGACGGGGACGGCTCAGCGACCCCCGGCAGCGCCCCGAGCTCCGGCAGCGCCCGCCCCGCGCGGCCCTCACCCTGCGGCTCCTCCACGGAGCGCCGGTACAGCCGCCGGTAGTGCGGCAGCGAGGGGACGTGCGCCGCCGGCAGCAGCTCGGGCCGCGGCCGGTACAGCCGGGCCTGCTCCTCGGGCTGCACCATGGCGGGCGCCGGCGGCTCTGAGCGGGAGCGCAGCGCCGAGCCCGCTTCAAAGCGGCGGGGACCCGGGGGGCGGGGACGGCTGCGCGGGGCAGCGCCCGAGCGGCTCCGCCCGCCGCCCCGGGGCCGTTGGTGCCGGCCGGCCCGGAGCAGGCGCGGGGAGAACGGCGGCGGCCCCGCCCGAGCGCGGCGGTGGGGCTGCGCGCGTCTCGCGGTGTGCGGCCGTCCGCTGCGCGTTCCCGCCCGGGGCGGCCCGCCGTTACCGCGTGTGTCTCCTGTCGGCCATGTCGGCCTGTCAGCCGTGTGCCCCCAGCGGCTGCGTCCCACCGTCAGCCATGTTCCCCCGCCAGCCGTGTGCCCCCCTTGGTGGTGTCTCGTGTCGGCTGTGCTCCCGTCAGTGGAGTCCGCTCAGCCAGCCGTGTCCCTCTGTCATCAGCCATGTCCCCCCATCAGCCGTGTCCCCCTGTCAGCCATGTCCCCCGTCAGCTGTGCCCCCCACCATCATCTCCCTGTCTGTGGTGTCTCTGCCATCAGCGGTGCCCCCCTGTCAGTGACATCCCCCCACCAGTGCTGTCCCCCCACGCCAGCGGTGTACCCCAATAGCTGCCCTGTCAGCAACACCTGCCCCATCAGCCGTGTCCCCATAAGCCATATCCCAGGGGAACACTGCCAGGACGTCCTGTTTGCGTCGCCCAGGGAGGATGCTGAAACCTTGCAGATCTCTTCAGCACTGACGGATTTCATCCCTGCCAGTGAAACTGCACCACGTCAGGGGAGCCGCTCACTACGGGCAGCTTCTGTGGTTCTTAGTGCTGGGGCCCAGGAACACCCAGAAGATAAAAACCCAGAAGCTCGTACTTGGCACGTATTCCTGTCAGCGATTAGGTCCAGTCTATTCTGGGATCCTTGGTATTTTCCATGTTCAATGCACACCCAGGGAGCATCGTGTTGCTACCGCAGACAAACCCACCGGCACCCAGGCGCTCTATATGGGCAGACATGGCACAGGCACAGCCAAGGCCTGCAAGGTGTTTCCCTCACCAGCCAGCACTGTCATTGCCTCCACGTTCCCTCTATTGCAATAACATGTTCTTGAAGAAAAAATGCATGAATTCCTGCAGCCTGGGTGCTGTGGCATGGATGTTTTAGAGCCGTGGGCAACACAACTGGAGCCCCGTTCGGCAGTGCTGGTGTGGGCTGTTGAGGCCAGAGGTGTTCTGGTGCTTCAGCAGTGCCCAGGACACGGCCTGATGGGGTGCGGTCACTTCACCTCTCACAAGGCACCTGCAAGGAGGAAAACTGAGGATAGCCTCCTGGACCTGCTTTCCTGTGCAAACACCCATGCAGAGGGCTGAGAACCACACCACTGGTCAGACCCAACCTTGGCAAATGCATGGCCCTTATCAGCTTTCATTCCGATGGTTAATAGCTGAAATATGGAAACACCCTGGTCTCTCTGCAGTGATATTCCAAGCTCCAGAGCAAGGGTTCCTGCTGCACGACCACACTTTGCTGCTCCAGCTCCCTTGGCTCCAGAGCAGCTTGCATTCAGGTGGGCTCCTGCCCTGGAGCTGAGGTTTGGTGGGGCAGAGTCCTGCAGGCCGTGTTTGGAGCGCAGCTCCAGGCTCACCAGGAAACATTGGGAAATCAGCTTCTCTTCAGGCCCTTCACTTCCAGTAAAGGAATAAAAACACATAAATAGGGCACATGGGGTTCTGCATAGCAGGTAATTGAGTGTTCTGGAGGTCAGCTGCGTTCAGGGCCAGCTCTGAGCAAAAGTCAAGGAAGGGGCACATCTGCAAGGACGTGGCTCTTCCCACTGTGTTGCCACGCCACTTTTCATCTCAGAGCCAGGCTGGGCAGCCCTTCACATGTGCTGGATGAATCAGCAGATCGTGGTGGTGGGGTTAAACAGGGGGACACACATCTCACTGCAGATCAAACTCCTACACGTTGGCTGCAGGAGGAAATTTTAATCAGCACTGTGATAACAGCCTTTGGGTCCTGCTGGGAGTTATCAGTGCCTTTGTTTGCAAATGGGGCTGCTCGATACCACTGTGGCTCTGGGCACTGTTTGAGCAGCTCCACAGCCCCTGGGCTCCTCAGTCCCCTCCTCCTGCTGGCATGGGGAGCTAAAGTGGGTCGGGTTGGGCAGAACCAGGCCTGAGCAGTCCCGTCCCTATGCTGTCTCAGGGAGACAGATGGCTGAATTTCAAGCTCCAGAGAGAAGCTGATGAATATCAGAGCCTGATGATTTAGCCTTCTGCAGTGTGCATGCAATACATTCATAATCATTTTGCATGTAGATGAGCTTATAATGCAACCATGGTTCTAAATCAAACCCGGGAGACACATTACCGCTGTTTGCCTGCACTTTCAGAGTGATTGAGCCACAAGAAAACGCCTTTCTGTCTCCTAGATGGAGCCAATTAACCTTGTAAAGATGCTCTCCCCTCTCACAACGGCTTGTTTGTTTATTTGGGCTCTGCTGGTTGCTGCTGCTTTCCATCTGGAAGATGGAGCTGAGTCAGAGAGAGAGATGGTGGACACCGGGCATGCAGAGGAAGATAAAGCAGGCTTGGGAGAGTCTGCATCGGTCTGCAGTGCATTAAGAGAGGCTGAGGTTTAGGAGCTGCTTTTGCCATGGGGTTTCATCAGTGTCCCAGAACTCCCATGGCAGAGACGTGCCCTCTGCTGCCGAGCTCCAGCCCTGCAGGCCTGCAGTGCCAGCCATGCAGGTACCACAGTGGCAGTGAGACAGGGTCTGAGGTGGCAGCCGTGCAGGGTCTGCTGTTACAGAGATGTGCAGCCCATGGGGCCAGTGATGTGGGGCCCCAGGGGTCAGTGATGCAGCCTCAAGGCATGAGTTCATGCCAGCTATGCTTCATGGTGCAGCACATCCCAGTCATGGCATCCAAGCACACACATCCCCTGCACTGTCCCCTGGCACCTTCTGCTTTTGTCCTAAGCCTGGAGCAGCCTGGACATTAACCACTAGCTGGGTGCACAGGGGTGACCCAGGCCTGGTGCCCAGCCCTGCATCCTGATACTTCACTTGAGTAAGAAGCATGGGCTGGGGTGAGAATATCTGCACGGGCACAAGACACAGCAGCCCATCCTACACTCAGGAAGCTGGGGGTGGCAGAACCACACCAGTGCTCTGTGGGACCACAATGGCTGGTGACAGCACCCAGAAGGCACGTCTGCTTCCTCCTTTTCTTTTTTCCTTGCTTGGCCACACCTCACCACACAAAACGTGCCTATTCCCATCCCCTTGGACTTTGCTCAGGGAAGCCCCTGCTGTTTTGTGGGGAAGGTGGGACGTGGTGGTGGCAGGAGAGAGGTCTGCAGGCAGAGCTCCAGCCAGAGGATGTTGGAGAGGGACCTGGCCACAGCAGAATTCCCTGTGGTCTCTGGCAGCCCTGTCCCCAGCTGAGGGCTGGAGACACCACTGGGGACCGCTGCTGTGAAGCCCACGGTCATGGCTGAGCCACCCTGTCTGGTTCTGCTCCACGAGTCCTTGGCTCATGATGCAGGTTTTGTCTGTGCTCATCTATGTGGCTCATTTGTGGCACCATCCCACCAGCCTGGCCAGGTCCTACATTTGCTTCCATCACCCTGCAGTCAAAACATCTCCCTGCAAACAGCGTTTGCTCCTGCATGGAGATGGGCAGAGAAGGGCTGGGAGCACAGCTGGTCGGGCCAATGCTGCTGTATGGGAACTCTTTCATTCATTGCCCGGGACATCACAAAACCTCAGGAGCTGTCTTCACTGTGGTTGACATCCCCAGGGGCTGTAGCAGGCAGAGGCCAAGAGGCACCTGGAATAGGAAAGCCACCACTTAAGGTGGTGGCTCCAACACACTACTGAGAAGACGACTTAAAAGGCAGTTTTTATTTTGGCTTTTTTTTTTTTTTCCGTAGAGATTTTTTTATTGTTTATTTTTTAAACAGACTTGGTTTAGATTTCTGTTTTCTACAATAATTCAATGTAAAAATCCCAGTACAATATACAACAGTTTGAACATTTGGAATAAGAAATCCAGCTTGGGGAGACACGTAAGTTCAGCTAGGTTCTAACACAGGTAGGAAATTCTCTCCACCCTCTCCCAAGTTCACCAGCCAGGAAGGCATTTGGATGGGAACGCTTTACAAATGTCACCCCTGCCCCATCCAGACTCTGGCTGCCTGTTTTGCAGTGGGACACATCACCTCAGGAAGGGGCAGAGATCCTGCTCCTCCATGGGGTGGTTGGGAGCCTCCAGCGTTGCAAGGCAAAGTGTGCATCAAGTGAGCCGGCTGGCCCTTGTGCGTGAGGGATGTAGGATGCTCTGAGAGGGTCCTCCAGGAAGGTCCCTCGGGGTCTGGGGCTCCCACAGGATGGAGAAGAGGTCTGTCCTCCCCTAGGCAGTGCCAGCAGTTTGTGCCCTGCTGCAGTCAAAGGTGGTTGGGTGGGAACAGCCACGCGTCTGCATGGCCCAATCCAAGGGAAGGAAAACAAAGGCGATGCAAGGGTTGTGGCTTGAGGGGCTGAGCGGTCATCTCAGGGTATCTCACTGGCCTGGGATCTGGCAGTCCTTCAGGAAGCCACTTTGGCTTGGCCCGTGGTACTCAAACAACTTGGGATGGTCCTGCTTGAGCAACATGTGAAGGCCATGCTCAAGCTACATGGGGCGATTCTGCTTAAGCAGTCTGGCACGGTCCTGCTCAAACACCAAGGAGTGGTCCTGCTGGAGCAGCGTGGAATGGTCATGCTGGAGCAGTATGCGATGGTCCTGCTCCAGCAGCATGGAGTGATCCTGTTTGAGCAGTGTGCAATGGTCCTGCTCAAACATCACAGGGTGGTCCTGCTTGAGTACCACAGAGCAAGCGGCAGTGATGGCTCCTCATGTCCTGCAGTATCACAAACACTGCACTCAAAGCCATGTCTGGCCTTTCTTGACACTCTTGGAAATCCTCCAGTGTTTGGAGAAATCTCCTACAGGTGTGAGTGCTTCAGTGGATTCCAGGAGACTCTGACTGAGCTCCCCTGTTCCAAAGGGTTATTGCTAATGAGTCAGAACACCAGTGACTTCAGCTGAGTTGTGTAACCTTCCAAGAGCAGAAATCCTCCCACTTCCCCAATGACCAGTTCCAGCTGTACCAGCTCAAGGGACAAGTGTTTTCTGATGTCCAGCAGGAATCTTCCAACCTGCAAGCTATGGCTATCACCACTGCTATGCAAATGTCTCGAGTAGCGGGGATGGGGTGGGAGGCTGGCTCTTCATCCAACCTAGCCCCACATCCCATTCCCAGCAGTAACGGCCCTGTCCTTCCTGCTTGCAACAGGGATGGCTGTGCTGGAAGTGACTTTCCTGGGTTGGTGAGGGATAGGATACAAGGCAAAGGAAGGAGGAAGAGAAGGTGGCAATAACAGCAGGGGGCAGATGTGCTAGGAGTAGTGGTGCAGGAAGGATGGAGGAGAGGAATAATGGCAGGAGGGTGAGCTGGGAGAAGATGGAAGGCAGGATGGAGTTGGGAGGTGAAGGAGAATGAAGGATGACAAAGGAGGGAAGTGTGAGTTGGGTGAGGATGACTGGAGATCAGGAAGAGGTGGAGGGGAAATCAGTGAGGTAGGTGGGACGCTTAGAAAATGAGGAGGGATAGGGAAGTGGAAGAGTATGAGGAGAAAGTGGAACTGGGAGGTGAACAATGGTAAGGGATGGTGAGATAGCAGGACAAAAGGTATGAGGAGAGACGGGGCAATAGTCAGAGCTGAAAGAGTATGAAAAGGGATGGGGAAGGATGGAAGGTGGAGATAGGAGGGACAGAAATTGGGGTGGAAGGAGAAGAGGTGAGAGATGGAGGAAAGAAAAGAGATAGGAGATGGTGGAAAGCAGAGGACAGTGAGATACAGGAGAAGATGAAAAGTGAAGGACGACAAAAAGACTATGAAAGGTTGCAGGAGGATGAGGAGAACTGGACAGGTGTGAAGTGAAGGATGAGGAAGAATGGGAGGTGTTGGGGCGTGGAAAAGGATTGGGGACAGCAGGAGCTGGAGGAGAATGAAGGAGCGTAGAAAAACAGGCAGTAGAGGAAGATAAGAGGAGGAATGAGATGAGGTGATGGAGGACAAGGACGGGAGGGAGTAATGAAGAAGAGATATGAGGAGATGATGGGAGATCACAGAATATCATAGAATCTTTTGAGTTGGAAGGGACCTTTAAAGGTTATCTAGTCCAACTGTCCTCCGATGAACAGGAACATCTACAGCTAGAAGAGAAAGAGGAGAAAATGGAGAGATGTTTAAAAGTCAGAGAAAGACAAAGATTGGTGGGAGATGGAGGAAGATGTGAGAAGATGATGGGAAATGGAAAGGGGGTTAAAAACATGGGTGTGAAGGAAGAGGAGGCAGGGTTAGGAAATGTTGACAGCTGGAGGTGCAGGGCGAAAGTGAGAAGTGAGAATGGATTTTGAGATGGGGAAGTGGAGGGAGATGAGGAGAATGGAGAAGGTAGAAGTGGACAGGGAAGGGAAATGAAATAAATTAAAGCAGGATGTGATGATGGTGGGAGATCACGGGGGATGGGAAGGGATGGTGAGACGTTGACATGAGGAATAAGAAAGGAAAAGACGAGGTGATGGAGGATGAGGACAGATGAGACAGGGTGGAGGTGGAGGGAGAAGAGATGAGATGGAGGGAAGTTGATGAGGATAACAAGGGATGGGATGTGGTGGGAGATGGAGGAACACAGGAAGGATGAATAGGACGTGGTGGGTGACAGAGAAACACACTTGGGAGAGATGGGAGATGGGCAATGGAAGAACATGGCAGGGAAGGAGATGCAGAGGTGACAGGTCACAGGAAGGAGTGAGGGGACATCATGGCTGACAAGAGGAGCACAGGAAGAATGGGGACATGGTGTGTGATGGAGGAGCACAGGAAGGATGAATAGGACATGGTGGGTGATGGAGGAACATGGCAGGGAGGGATCAGACGCAGAGGTGAGGTGACAGGTCACAGGAAGGAGGAATGGAAGGTAGGTGATGGTAGAACACAAGAAAGGACAGGATGTGGTGGGTGATGAGGGGACAAGGAAATAGGAAGAGGACGTGGCAGGTGATGGGAGAACAGAGAAATGAAGGATGATGGAAGGAAGAATGAATAGGAGGTTGTGGGTGATGGAGAAGCGGTTAGGGGAAATGAAACGTGATGAGTGATGGCAGGAAGGGGTGGGGAACCGTGGGCAACAGGAGCACTGGAAGAGGGGAATATGGTAGAAAATGGAAGTGCAGAGGAAGAGAGGTGGACCGTGGAGGTCAATGGAACATGGGAAGCAGAAAAGTGATACGTGGATGATGTAGGAGCAGAATAAAGGGGTGTGGGATATGATGGCCAATGGAAGAGCACATGCAAGTGGAAAGGGATGTGGCTGAGAGAATAAGAAGAAAGGATGGGATGTGTTGGGGGACTGAAGAGCAGGAACAGAAGGGATGGAATACAAAAGATAGTGAAGGAGCAAAAGGAGGGGTGTGACACAGGAGGTGGTGGAGGAGCTCAGGGAGGGGAAGTTTCATGTACTGAGCCTGGGGGGGGCTGGGATCTGCAGGTGATGAAGGCAGGAAGCTGGGGCAGTGACCTGGGGTCTGTGTGCAGGTTGGAGTGAGCAGCTAGGCAGGATGGGGCAGGGAGGCATGAGAAACACCAGCAACACGAGAACATGGAGCTAAGAGGTGTCTGTGTGGGGTGAGAGTCCGTGAGGGGTGATGGCAGGGAGCCGTGCGGCACAGCCACAGTCAGCACTCGGAGATGGGGAGCGGATGGGACACCAGGTGTGGGCAGCTGGCCGGGACAGTGGGGACAGGACCTCCCACACCTTGCTGCCCCCCGCAGCCTGGGAAAGCAGCACCAAGGGTGCGGGAGAGGGTTTGCAGGGCCTTTATTCATCACACGACAAGCAGGCACAGCACAGGGCGGGCAGGCGCTGTCATCGGGGCAGAGCGAGCCCTTCATGTGACCTTGGGGCAGGGACAGGGACTGCGGAGAGGACGGGGGCAGATGCTGCAGGGGCTGAGGCCAAACCTGGCACCTCCACAGCATATTAATTATCCCCATCTCCCCAGGCTTGGCCAAAGCAGCTCCTGCCTCTCTGCAATGCTGCCTTCACAAAGCCCCTGCCGTCCCCTGTCCCTGTTCCCATCCTCGTGGGTAACACCCAGCACCGCTATTTACAGAGTAAGACAGAACTGACTAATATTACAAATAATTAAAAGGCAGTTGTAAAAATGAGAAAGGAAAAAAACAAAACACATTCCAAAAGTAGAGTCTTTAAAAACAAAACAAAGCCTAGTTTTCAAGGAAAATGCTAAAAACCACCCCGAAAGGATCTATGTACAGCAGGAGAATGCCGGCGGCAGTGCCGGGGACGTGAGGGCGGCAGGCAGGGATGCTGCCTGGCCTTGGCTGCTGGTGCTGGGGGCAGTGCCTGCTCCACGGCTGGGTGACAAGGACCTCGTGGGGCCGGCCAGGTGCCCTCGGAGTGAAGGCCATCGGTGCTGGGCCGCCTGGCCCTGGCTGATGCTGGTGTGTCCGGAGACACAGGCAGTGAGCAGCCATCGCGGAGATGCTGACAGAGGCTGCGACGTGGCAGTGATGAGCCGTCCTGCTGCGGGCAGTGTGCGGCTGGACGGGAGGGGGCAGCAGCTGCGGCAGCAGGAGCAGTTTCTGAGCGTGGCTGCGAGATGACAGCAGCGCACAGAGCCCCTGGAGCGATGTACACAACATGAGAACAACGCCCACAGGCTCTGGAGCAGCGTAGAGCCCCAGGGGTAATGCACAGAGCTCCCAGAGCACCGTACACAGCCCCTGAGCAATGCAGAGGCCTCTGGAGCTGTGTACAGAGCCGCCAAAACAGTGTACATAGCCCCTAAAGCAATGCACAGAGCCCCAGGGTATTGCACACAGTCCCGGAGCCATGTGCAGAGCTCTTGGGACCACGCACAGAGCCCCCGGAGCAATGTACAGAGCCTCAGAACAATGCACAGAGCCCTTGGGGCCACGCACAGAGCCCTTGGGGCAATGTACACTGGCTCAGAACAATGCACAGAGGCTCTGGAGCAATGCCCAGAGCCCCCCAAGCAATGCCTGCAGCTCCAGCAGGCACAGGCACCTGCAGGCAGTTCCATCTGTGCAAATCCCTGCCCAGCCCCTGGCACGCAGCTCAAAAATAGGTCAAGCAGCCACCTCGGAAACTGCCCTTCTCGCCTGGCACCAACACTGCCGGGATGCTGTTCTCCTCCCTCCCTGGATAAGGCTTTTCCCCATGGTGATGACCCAACCTCCGGGCGGCGGAGGCTGCGAGCCACAGTGCAGCCTCCCAGCCCACAATCTCTTAATCCAATTGGTACATCTCCAATTTAGCTCATTTCAGTACGTTTGGTTTTGTTTTGTTTTTTTTTAAATGCACTTGGTTTTACATTGCAGGCTGTTCGGAATTGGGAAGAGCCAAAAGCAGATGGAGAAATTAAAAAAAAAAAAGAAAAGAGGGAGGAATATGTAAATTCAGCACTTGGAAGAACAAATAACTACAAGTGGCCCCGGGCAGGGAGGCGGGGGCTCGGCAGGGTTTAGGCTGCAGGGGGGGGTCCCCCACACGTGCATCCAGCACCCGTCCCAGGAGCCGGATGGGAACGCCTCCGAGCACCGCCCAGCCCGGGGACCCCCCCGCCTCCCTCCAGCACACGGCTGATGCAACCGCCCTGCAAGCAGAGCTGGCAGGGATGCACCCAGCATTGGCCGTGGGGCGGATCCATCCGTCAAATCCAAGCCCTGCCGCGCTTCACCCCTCCCTGGACCAGCAGCATCACGGCCACCGCCTCGCATGGCAGCTGTCCCCTTCATGGGGCCACCGCAGGGACCCCGGTGCTTCCCGTCGTGCCTGTGCCTCGGCCACCCTGGCGGGATGCCCCGCTGCTGCCGGCAGCCTCCGCCGCCCAGCGCTCTTCACCATCTGCTTCTTAAGCATCCCCACGAGTGAGGGGATGGTTAGGAGACAGATGCATCCCCGAGAGGGGCCCTGTGGGCATTCTTGGGGAAGGAGAGTGGGAAGCAGGCCAGGCTGCGTGCCCCGTCTCGCTGCCCTCACTCACTCAGCGGCCCGGGCTTCTCCTCCACCCTGGGGATGTCTATGGGGTGCAGCCTGCACTTGGAGGGCGAGTGGCGGGCGGCGGAGCGGGACGGCCGGGCGAAGCAGGAGGTGAGGGACTGTGAGCTGCAGTCGCATGCCATGTCCTGCAAAGAAACATTGAAGGGCAGTTAGAGAGGGCTGCAGCCATCCCCAGCACACAGCCTGGCACATGGGGGCCCCCCACCTCATTACCTCACTGGCCATGGCTGAGATGAAGTCAGGGTCCCGGGGGAATGCCTCTTTGCTCCCTTGGCCAGGGGACATCAGCTTGGGGTCCTCACAGCTGCTCTGCTTGAGGACTTTTTTGCTCAGGATGCGGGAGGTGCTCTCGGTGGGGTGGTAGGAGGCCAGGCTGGGATGCTCGGTCTTCTTGGAGCCCTCCTCCCCACCACCAGCATCCTTCTTCTCTGGGGGGGCCGTGGGGCTCTGCGCCCGCCCACAAACATTCCTGAAGAACTCCTGCACCAGGCCGTACTTGGGGGCCTCAGCCTTGGCCCTGCCGCCCTCAGGGCAGCCCGGCTTCCAGATGGACTCGGTGCTGCCCGCGTGCTCCACCACACTGAAGAGGCTGGACAGGCCATCGTTGATGTTGCTGAGGACGGGGCTGTCACGGGTGGTGGTGGAGCGGGCCCAGGCGGAGCCGTTCTGCTTGCCCTGGTGCAGGTTCCAAAGGCTCCTGTCCTTGGAGGCATCCAGCTTGGAGGAAGACCTCCGCTGCAGCTTTGGTGAGCCGTACTTGGGTGAGCAGCAGGGCCGCTCGATCCTGGCGTGCACCTTGTCCAGGGAGGTGGAGATTTGTTTGCCACGCACTGAGACGAGCGAGGAGCTGCGTGGGGACCAGCTCTTGCCATGCAGGCTGCCGCGCGGCAGGTCCGTCTGCAGGCCCACGCTCACCGTCTGTGTGGTCTGTGTCCCCACGTGGGCCAGCCCCACGGTCTGGCTCGAGGTGCTCTTCACTTTCCTCTCCAGTGAGCTGGAGCGGATGGCCTGTCGCACGCAGTTGGTGATCTCCTTCATGTCGTCACTCATGTTGCCGGAGATCTCCAGGTCGTGCAGCGAGGGAGGGAAGCGGGGCACCGGTGGCACCGTGCTCTCCCCCGTGCTGCCATCGAGCAGCTCTCGCTGCTGCTTGGAGAAGTTGCACAGCCACTGGCTGTATGTGCTCTCCGCCCTGGCCGACTCCTCCGGCTCTTTGGGCTTGGCCATGGTGAACAAGAAGCCGGGCTCGATCATGATCTTTCCCTCCTTGTTGTGCACCACAGCTGCCTCCAGGCGCCGCACCACAGGAGGGCTGTAGTAGATGCGGATCCCTGTCTTGTCAGGTGCTGTGTAGCTCCTCTGCATCTGCTTCTGGGTTGGGTCATGCCCCGAGAGGCTGCTGGCCTGTGAGTAGTCCCAGGAGGAGATGCCTAGCTTCTCCTTGGCCAGGCTGTCGGAGGCGGGTTGCTCGATATTCACATACGTACAGTTAGGGGGAGGAAGGCTGGTGCTGTCCCGGATCCCGTTGGGCAGCAGCTGGGGGGCTGCAGATGACTTTTTGCCTCGGGAATGGTCACCCAGCCCAGGCACAGTCTTTCCAGGGAGGTAGGGAGAACAGTCGAGCAAGCTTTCAAACTCTGACATGGAGGAAACGGACTTGGTCCTGTGAGAAAAGAGAGGACGGGGCTCAGCAGCCACCCATCCAGGCAGCGGGACAGGGTGATGATGTGGGGTGCTGCAGGCACCACCCCAATGGGACCCTGCAGGGCATCCAGCCCTGCTCACTGCCTCCAGGAAGACAATCCTGGACCACAGCTGTGTCCAGATGGAGCTGGAGGCCGACCCAGCTGTGACAGCCACAGATATCCTCCACACCCTGGGGATGATGGCCACCACCACACTCACCTTTTTAAGTTGGTTCCCTTGGCGTCTTCTTCAGAGATTGTCTCTTTGTCTGTGATTTTTTCATTCAGAGCCTAGGAGGACATAGAAGCATGCACTGGTGGAGTCAAGCACAGGACTACAGCACACGGGTATGTTGGAGCAGGGGCTGCACCCTGCTCCTTTCCAGCAGCACCTCCCCAACACACCCAGGTCCTGCAACTCACTCCAGAGGGCTCACTCTGTCCACAACTGTTGTCTTAACAACTTTCTGAAGCCCCTGGGGATTGCCACAACAAGATGAGCCGTGCTCTCTGCTGTCTCCATGTACTTAATTCCCCCTTGCAACTGCTTGAGACTGCTGTTCAGGGAATGCTGTTGTGAGGTACACCCAACCTCCATCTGATTTTTAGCACAGACCTTAGCCCAACAGGAAGCCACACCACATGTAGCCCTCTCTCACCCACCTCTTTCCAGTTGCTGCCATGCTTCTCCATTTCAGAGTGTTTCAAAGCCCACGGGTTGGCTCCTTTCTGCAACTGGAGAACACATCCGTCACCCAACGAGTGCACAGCGAGCAGGGGCCGATGCTGAATGACACATGCATGGGGACACCATACCTGGTTGAGTTTGTTCTGCAGGTCCTTTGCTTGCTGCTCTGCCTGCTGCTGCTCTTCCTTGAAGCGGGCCAGCAGCTCCACCTTCTCCTGTTTCCAGTTCTTTTCACTGATCTGCAGCTGCTTGGTCAGGTCCATGACGGCGCTGTAGGATTCAGCCAGGAGATGCTGATGCTCCTCGCGCTCCCTCTTCAGTGCCACCTTCCAGTCTGGTAGCGTCCGCTCCGTGATGCCTTTGCCTGCTTTTGCCTCCAGCTGCAGGGACACAGTGTTGGCAGCCACATGCCAGATGGTCACCCAATGGGATGGGGGCTGAATGTCCCCACCGAAATCCTGACAACCCTCAGAGGGCGGCACCCCTGTGGGGTTGGCAGAGAGCACCCCAGGGATGCTGCTGCTGGTGGCCAGGATAGCATCTGGAGCAGGGGTACTGCCATCACAGAGGCTTTGCTCACTTCTGGGGAGGAGAGAGGGGAGCTGGGCACTAGAGATGGAGACTATAGAGAAACACAGCCCAAGCAGCGCTGGCATCACTCTCATGAGCAGATGCACAGTCAGAGGCTGCTGCCAGAACGGCATAAGGGAGATGCAAACTGTCATCACCAGGAGCTCAGGGCAGACTGGGGCTGGGGGCTGATGGGACAGGAGAGGAGGGCTTTGGTGCTATTGCAGCATGGGGTAATGAGCATTGTGCATGACCAGAGCACGCTGAGCCCTGGTACCATCCTACCCGCCCTAAATGAGCCCATCAGAGGAAAAAAGTGCATCCTCCGCTCCCACTGCAATTTTCATGCCAGCCCCGTTGCTATAGAAACTCGCCTGCTAGAGTGGCTGCTCATTGTGATTCCTGCCGTGCCATACTTCCTCCCAGCAGCCAAGCTTTGGCTGACAGTGCGGGCAGCCCCCAAGCCCCACACCCCCCCCACCCCAGGCTCCCACCTGGGCGATGTGGCACTTGAGCTCAGCGCGCTCCATCTCCCAGGCAGCCTTGGCCTTGGTGAACTGCTGCTGCAGCTCGCCTGCACCACGCCGCTCCTCCCGCAGCTCTGTGCACAGCTCCTTCAGGGTGACCTTCATGTCCGCCAGCGTCTTGATGCACTCGTTGGGCTGTCAGGGACCAGAGGTGAGCAAGGGGGTGCCACCTCGGTGCCCCAGCTCTGCACGCTGCCACCCCCACGTTACAGACGTGGGACACCAGCAGGGCACGGGACCCCCCTGCCGCCCAGCAGTGACACCCAGTGGGGACCGATCCTGCCCACTCCACTCACCGTATTGGGAGTCCAGGCGTCCCCAGAGCAGGTCCTGTTGTCTGCCTGCTGCTGTGGGGTGAGCTCCTCCTCTTCCAGCAGCATGTACAGCTCCTTCATGCTGTTCACCTGCAGGAGATGCCGTGGGCAAGTTGCTGAGGATCCCAGCCAGGGACTGGGGACAGCTGAGTGCCCTATTTCCCCTGCCCACGGTACCTCCAGGAAGTCATCGCCCTCACTGTGCACAATCTTGCCCTGGCGCCAGCACTTGAGGAACCACTTGAGCTTCATGAAGAGCAGAAGGAAGCTTTGCCTGAACTGCTGTGACTCCTGCACCAGCAGGTTCTTCTCCTGGCTCCAGAACTTCTGCTCCAGCCGCCTCTGCAGGTTGAGGCTCTGCAGTTCAAACTCACGCCGCAGCAGGGCTTTCTGGTGGTCCTCCTTCAGCTGTGGAGTGATGCGCTGAGCCATCAGCATCCATACAGGCTGCTGTGCCTCCTCCCAGCACCAGACCCCAAATTTCATGACTCTGACTCTGCCCAGGGGGAGCTGCAGCATCCCTGGGACAGTGGGATCATAAAGGCAACAGGGGGAAGTCCTGCATGGCTCTACACACACATGCAAAGATGGGCATGCTCAGCCCCCACTTTTCTTGAGGACTGTTCTGAGTGTCCTCAAGCAGGTCACCAGCCTGGGGATGGCCCAGCTGTGCTCATGGGGATCCTATCTCCTGGGGCCAGCACCCGCTCACCTGGCAGATCTTCTGTGAGAAGTTGTCCACCTCATCCTTCCGCAACTGCCTCTCCTGCGAGAGCTGCTCCTGCAGCCCCCGCAGGCTCTCGTTGGCCTCTGACAGCACCAGCTGCAGCTCCTTCATCTGCAAGGGTATGGAGAGGGTAGTGGGTGCCCACCAAGCAGGGCTCAGCGTCTCTACATAGCTCCTGACCCCGCATCACTCCCACTAGGGGAACCAAGCTCCTCCTGGGGCATCCCCAACCCTCCAGCCCCACTGAGGGGACACAGCTCCTGGTCCACTCCGGGACAGGTGGCTTCGTACCTCGGTGGCATAGGAGTCGTTCTCGTCAGGCCGGCAGGTTTTGTAGCTCCGGGAATGTGCGGGGTCCGTGTCCTTGGTGTGGGTGATGCGGTAAGGGTCGGCGTCCCTAAAATCAGGCTGCTGCATGCGTGGGCAAGTTAATGAGAACAAACCAAAAGAGCGGGAAGAAAAGAAAGCCAGAAAACAAAACAATGGGTTTCCGAAACAGTAAAGAACTACAAGACAACAAAAAGGATGATGAGGAGAAGGAACTTCATCACCATGGCGGGAGACAATGCGGAAACCAAAAGGAAACACAGGATGAGACACGTGGCCTGGATTGTTTGGGAAAAGGAAGGGAAAAAAAGAGAGAAACAGGGAAAAAATGTGCAAACACCAGTTACGGTGCCATGCAGTGACTAGGGGGGACCGGGACCTGGGGCTGGTGGGACTGCAGTCCAGCAGCATGCAGAAAAATAGGACTCTGAACAAGTGAGTGTGCTCCAGAAAGGGGCTTGTGCCCGTGATAGGACCTATGTCCCCAATCACATCCCCATCTCTGGCTGTCCTGGCGAGGAGGGCACGGGATGCTTGCCATGGATGTGCTCCCCATCAGACCCAAATTTGCCTATCTCTGCTCTGCAAATTACCCTGCCTGGGAATTGTTTTAGGGCATGCCATGAGGCTTTTTCCAAGCTGACTGCCTGCAGTTCAGGGGGCTCTTGGGATGCTGCCCATCCCAACAAGCAGAGAGCATCAGAGGAGGGGACGCTTGGCTCTGCAGGGAGCCTGGTGGCAGTGGAGGGGAGCAGCTGGGCCACCCGCCCTGCCCGGGCAACTGCACTGGGGTGGGACAGCACTGCAGCCACACAGACTCCTGCCACCACCTCCTGCTGCACACACTCTGTTAGAGCAGAGTCCTATCTTGTCCCAGGTGCCACGGCATGCAGCGAGGCGAGCATTAGTTTGGGGATTGCTCTGGAGAGGCACGAGGAGCAGTATGTTACGGGTTGGGGTTTGTTCTGTTAAAGCAGGAAGAAAAAGGCAAAAAAGTGGCAAATAAAGCAACAAGTGCTGCGGGGCGGCCATGGGGCGTGGGAAGGAGCCCCGTACCTGCAAGTCAGAGCCATGCTCCTTCTGCAGCCCCTCTTTGGTGGCCTCGTGGCTGCTGGAGAAGAGGAAGGAGCCGCTGTGCTCCTTGAGGCCGCTGGAGAGGAGATCCACCTTCCGCATGAAGCAGCCCAGGTCCTGCTGCAGCACACCCAGCCTCATGAGGAGCACATTCATCAGCTTGGCGTCGCTGGGGCTCTCGCTGCTGTTATCCAGGGCCTCAGCCAGCAGCCCCCCCACGCACTCGTTGTCCAGGCACACCTTCAGGCTGGAGGTGAAGCCATTGGCATCTGAAATCAAGATGTCGATGGCTTTGCTGACGAGCGCTGCTTGGTCCCGGATGCCCAGCAGGGTCTCCAAGTCCTTGGCCTTAAGCAGCTTGGTGCTGGAACCTCCATCCAGCACCCTGTCCTGCACCTCGGCCTCACTGCCACGCTCGTCCCTCCAGCCAGCAGTGGGCACGCACTGCGCTGAGTCGCCGGCCTCGGCGTCGGTCTCCAGCATGGGCCGGGTGGTCTGGCAGGAGGCCAGGTCACAGCGCTGCAGGTTGGAGAGGAGAACCCGGTTCTCGTACTGCAGCTTCTTCACCTTGCCACTCAGCTCGCTGATCTGCACCTTAGCCGTGGCCAGCTCCTCCTGCGAGGGCTCGCTGACCACTGAGCAGCTGTCCTCTGACAGCGTCACATCCAGCTCGTGGTCCGACTTGTATTTGTTGAGCTCGTTCAGCAGGAGCTTGTTCTGGTCCTCCAGCTCCAGCAGTGAGCGGCGCAGCAGGTCGGCCTCCTCCTCCACAAACTGCAGGTGCCGCCGCAGCTCTGCCACCGTGTCCCCCGCGTCCCCGCAGGCCGAGGTGCAGGCCAGGAACCGCAGATCCTGCCCTGGCAGCTCCCTGTCCCCCTGGCCCTTCATGTCGTCCATCTCAGCCCGCAGGCCGCGGTTCTCCACCTCCAGCTCCACAATCCTACGGCTGAGGATGTTGGCTTCTTCTTCCACCAGCTTGAGGTGGACCTTGAGCTCTGCCTCGCGTGAGTGGGGTGAGTCGGCAAGCTCCTCCACAGACAGGGAGCTGTCAAGGTCCCCGTAGAGGGACCTGTACTTCAGAAGCTCCTCCTTCATGCCATCGTTCTCCTTGGCCAGCTTGGTCAGCTTCTTGCACATCAGGGCCGACTCCTCCTTGGCAAAGTGCAGCTGGCACTTCAGGTCTGCACTGTCCTCCTGGGGACAGGGAGGGGATAGGTGTTAGGGTCACAGGCAGAGAAGTGGTGGCTCTGAGGGACATGGAGCACAGACACCAGGCTGGGGATGCGGGGACCTGGCCCTGACACCACTCAAGGTGGGGAGGAAAGCTGCCAGATGGCACGGGAGAAAATCCCAGCCACCAATAGGCTTCCTCTCCCTCTGCTTTGTGGTGGCAGAGCAGCCACCTTGCTGAGACACAGTGACAGCAACAATCTCCAGGGCACAAGCAGCTACAGCGTGTTTGTTCTTTTTCTCAAGGGCTGGAAGCCTCCCATGGTCCCACCCCTCGCCCAGCCCCTTTCCTCCCAGCCACCCGTCCCCACCCCCACCCTGCACCTCACAGCCCCAGCCAAGACCCTGGCCCTGCCCAGCCTCCTTTGCTTCCCCTTTGCTTGGAGTTGTGCTCAGGCTGATTTTACATTTATCAATAACCAGCTCTGCTCTTTGCTCTGAGAGACCATTTCTCAGCCATGGAATGGTTTCTGGACAGAGAACCAGGATTTCCTGACTCCCAGCTTGTGACTTCCTGTCCAGTGTGGTCACTCTGGCATAGAGACAGCCCAGTGGGGACCCACCAGCATCACCCACCAGGTGGCACCCACCTCCAGCTCCCCCAGCACCCCCCAACCCCCAATGCCCCCCCAGCATGGCAGAGGTGCCCACAGAGCTCCAGGAGCCACCGAATATTGTGGTGCCCCCATCCCAGCAGGACTGCCACGGGTTTGGGGTGCTGCTTTATTCCCCAAAATAGCCACAGGGACAGCAGAGGGGGGGCAGCGCCATGGGGCCGCTATCCCAGCCAGGCAGACATGACCTCAGTTCCTGTTTTTCCAGGAAAAAAAGGCTGCAGCCGGGCACTTCCCCCTGCCCGAGGCACAGCCGGAGTGACCAGCAGTACCTCAACTGCTCCTTGGGTTGGGGACAGAGGGGACAGAGCTCGGTTTTCAGTTTGTCCTTCCCCAACAAGTTCATTTTCTGTGAGTGCCCAGCACTGTCAGGCAGGAAAGGAGCCCAAGAAGCTACCAATGAGTCACAGGTGGCTGTGCCCGGGGGCACCCAGCCATGCTGCACAGGAAGCACACAGGGACTGGGGGATGCTGCCAGCCCATTGGCACCCCAGGAAGCTGAGGCTGGCTTTGAACCTCCAGCACTGAGCCACAGTTGGGTCCCTCTGTCACTGAGCTTCAGCCCCATGTCCCTAAATTGAGGGCTCTGTGAGGATGACAGCATGGGAAACAGGAAAGCAGAGGGGTGTTTTACTGCATTTTGTCCCCACGTTGAGTGGGATGCGATAGCAGTGGCACAGTGACCCCAGAAATCCTGGGGTCACCATGACGAGATGCTTACGGTTTTATGGGGCTCCCCCCCTGCTTAGGCTTTAGGGGAGCAGTTCTACTCCCCAGAATAGATCCTGTAGCTGCCTGCCTTCAGAAGAGGATTTTTCGGGTATTAAAACACTCGCATATCTATCACCACAATGGCAACTCTGCCCCTCTGAGCCCTGGTAACAGCATTAACGCCTCACAGCAGCTCAGTGCAACCGCGAGTGACAGATAAAATCCCCCTGCTGCCAGCACAGCCCCTCCCCACACCCACCCAGCAGCCTGCACAGGGCAGGGATGGTGACAGCAGCCTCGAGCTGCTGCCACAGGACCCCAGGCCCCTCAGGATCACTTGGCCACTGGCACAAGCTACAGTGACACATGGAAGGGGCTAAAGGCACCGCCTGCCACTGGTACTCCATTGATAAAGGAGACAAGGGACCCCTGAGGACAATGAGGATAGCTCAGCGCATCAATCCCTGCCTTGTGCAGGGGCTGGGGAAGGCAGATGAGCTCTGAGAGGAGGAGATGGCTCTGCCCTGCCCAGGATTTCCTTCCGTGCTGGGTGCAGTGGCCACTAACTGGCACCATGGCCCATACCTGCACCGATGGCTTCTTCTCGGTCTTCCCAATGGAGCGAGACCCCCTTTTCTTCAGGGAATTCTGCAGAGAGAAGAGGGAGATGTCACCCACAGCCAAAGCATGGCGCCCTGCTTCAGACAGACAGAGCAACCAGGACTCCCAGCCTGGGGACGCTGCTGCCAGGGCACTGTTGACTGCTCCAGTAGCTTGGGAATGGGCCAGAGCACTGGTGGGATGAGCCCCTGTTGCTGGGGGAGCCAGGGTGCCTGACATCATGTCATGGGGTTTGGCCAGAGATGTCCCCTGCAGGCACGAGGGCAAGTGGAGAGGCTGAGTCATGGGCCGGATGGAGTGGGGAATCCCAGGCTGGGATGGCTTCGGGGCATCCTGGTTTGGGAGCAGGAGCTGGAGCTCCTCCGTGTCTCTCCCCTGCCCACACACAGCAGCAGGCACATCCCAGCTACCTTTCTTCCAACCGCCCAGGAATGGAGCTGCAAATGGGGACCTGGGATCAGCCACGGGCTGTCACACACCTAGAGACAGTGGCATCTGGGCAGTATGGGTCAACAGGATTCCCAACCCTAAATCCCCCAGCAATCCTCCTCCTGCCCCTCTGACCACCCCAGCAAAAAGAGCACCTGGCAACGGCTGAGGGCTCCCAGTTTATCAATGGAGCAATGCTGGACCTTTCTCCAGGGTCCCTGGGCACACAGGGGACAATCCCCAGGCTAGTAATGACAGCTGAGGCATGGGGAGCCCCATACAGGAAAAAAAAAAGAAAACAACAAGTTGACCTGTTCCCAGTCACGCACTGCCCCGCTGTGCCCTGGTGGGCGATGCAGTGTGACTGAAGCCCCTCAGGCTCACAGGGCTGGGGCTGCCCCAGGCACGTTCCCATGCTGGCGCTGAGGCCCCGGCAGCCAAAGAAAGCAGCTGTGAAATGTAAGCTGCTGCCTGTGCCAAGGTGCAGGGCTCTAGCTTTCCTATTAAGGCTAAGACCAGCACTGGAGCTGCTCGAACCCCACCCGGGGGCTGGCTGTGCCACGTCGGCATTGCTTGCCCCGGCTGTGCTAGGGACGGGCATGCCCTTACAGCACAGTGGTTAGGGGACACTGCGGTCCCTGCGCCCAGGATAGAGCTTGGGGGAGGGAGGGGGTTCCACCAGAGGGGATGCACTGCCCATCCCACAGCAACCCAACCACAGAAAAATCTCTTGCAAGTGAGAAATAAGTGGCCCCTAGGGGCAAGCCCGGCCCTGCCCAGCCTGCTGCTGTTTGCATGCTGCTAACAAGCTCTGCCACCGTTCCACATCCTACAGCAGAAGGGAGGAGGCAGCTGAGACTGGTAACTCACCCTGTTAACTCACTTTCCTAATTAGCGTTCTGGAACAAGTGAGTAACCCCAATGCCTGGGGAAATGCCCTTTCCAAGAGCGGATGCAAACCCACGGTGCCTGCTGCTGAGCCCAGCAGGAACTGCAGGAGCACAGCGCTCTGTCCCTGCAGGGCTCATCTATGGTGACAGCCAGGTTTGTGACCATTAGCCTCCCACCAGCACAGACCTGCCAGCCTCAGGGAACTCAAACAACCTCAAGCACATGGAAGCCTGTCCTGTGCCAGGCAGCAGCAGCCCGCTGGGGCTCACATGGCTGCAGAAGGGACACCTCCCATTCTATTCTCACAACCCACTGTCCCCACCCCCATTCCTATCCAGGCAGGGCTGGGCGATGGCACCACATCCTCTCTGGCACACTGCCTGCAGCTCCCCGGGGACCCATCATATCCTGGGCAGTAGGGAAGTGGGTTATGAGTGCTGTGATGGATGACATGCCCGTGCTGTCACTACGATGCTTTTCCTGTCACCAAGAAGGGATGTCCCCTCACCGCATGGGGACCAGCAGCACTCCTGGCCAGGAGCTTGTCCCATACTAACGGCTCTGGAGCCCTGCATAAGCACGCATGTGGATTTCAAGAACATACACAAAGGAACTATGTGTGCCAGCCATGCCCCAAAGGACAAGCCTGAGCAGCATGAAGCTGTCCCCCCTCGCAGGCAGTCAGGGCACAGCCAGCCCTGGGTGAGGTGCTGCCTGCACACCCCAGCATCACTCTATGCAGAGCAGCACCGCTCGGGTTTCATGAGCATCTGCAGCATGGTTTGGGTTTCAGCGATATGAATGCCCCGCGGCACCAGGCCAGGACACCTGCTAGGCGCTGAGCCTTGGGGTCACCCCCTCCACGTGCCCCCTGTGTTCCCCTCACCTCTCGGAGCTTGTCCATCTCATTCTGTACCACCTGCTTGGCCAGCTCCGTCTCGATCAGTCGCTGGCGCAGGTCCTCGTTCTCCTCCTCCAGCCTGATCCTTTTCTTCTCCACCGCCTCCAGCTCGTTGTGGAGCCGCACGGAGACATCCTTGGCCACCTGGGGACACAGTGGGGCTGTCACTGGGCTGGGTACAACAGCATGCTGGGAGCACAGCGCAGGGGCAGGACCTCACGGTCACCTACCAGCCCCAGACAACACCCATGGAGATTGCCATAGGACCCTTTGGAGCAGACACCATGCCGGGTAACATGCTGTCCCCTGGCCATGTGTGTCCCCTTTATCACCACCATTACTCCTACCCCTACCTCTACTGGTCAAACCCTGCTTTCCCCAAGCACAACGCGGTGCTGTGGGATGGATGCCTGTCGGCTTTTTGTGCTTTTTTGTCCTCCACTGTGCTGGAAAGCAGCTGCTGCATGGCTGGGAGGGGAGCGGAGCAGCCCCTCGGGAAAGGAAAGGCGAGCTGCTGCATCGGGTTACGGAAAAACTGCACAAGAGCCCCCGGAGCTGAGCGAGTCCCTGCTGCAGGCCCTGCGGGGGGCATTGCTCAGGGTCAGCACAGTGCTTGGTTTCAGGCTCCTCTGTCACCTCTCTCCAAAATCTGAGCTGCTCTCTCAGCCGCTCCCCAGCACTGGAGACGTCCCCTGCTGCCGCCACTTCTTCTGGCAGCAGCACAAGTGATCAGCAAACACAACGCAGCACCAGGCTGGTGGCTGGGGCAAGTGATGTGAGGCCACCTCAGTGCCATCACCTGTTCCAGCCTGAGACCTCACAAGGTTCCCGTAGTGGCCAAGAGGAGAAGCAGCTCCCAGGTCCCCAGCTACAGGGGAAAGCTGTGCCCGGCAACTTGCTTCCTATCTCACCCCAACCTGCTTTGGGACAGATCCCATCCCACCCCACCCTTTGGGCACTGCCCGCAGCATTTGGGATGGGAGATGTGAGGAGCAAACCCCCCGAGCATCACCTTGACGTCCTGCTCCAGGCTGTGGATGAGCTCGCCATCCACCTGGCCGGTCTGTGCCACACGCAGGCTGCGCCGCTCAGCCTTGCGCAGGCGGTACTGCAGGATGCGGCACGTCTTGCTGGCCTGGTCCAGCTGCTGCCGCAGCTCCTGCAGCTGGTAGACGTCCTCCTCCATGTAGACGTCCCTCATCTCCAGCATCTCGGCACGCAGCTCCTCGATCTCATCCTGCAGGGAGAGGCGTGTTGGAAAGGTCAGAGCCCACAGCCTGCAGCTGCCCCACGTGCCCATGGCGTGCACCCCACAGATGGGTGCTAACAACTGGGGTTTCCTCCTTTCCTCTCGTGGCACAAACAACATCATTATGCTGCTCTGCACATGGCGGGACGTCTATGGAGGTAGAGGATAACACTGGGCCATGTGCACCCCATGCACACCAGACCGGGGGGAAACTGGTATCATGTACAGTCCATGTGCAGCACAGAGATAACAGCACTGGTGGAGCAGGCAGAAGCACCCAAAGTGGATCATAAAATAACAGAATTCCCGAGTTAGAAAGGACCCACAGGGATCATCGAGTCCCACCCCTGGCTCCACACAGCACCACCCAAACCCAAACCCTATGGCTGAGAGCGCTGCCCTCTGCTCCCTGTGGGGAGCTGCAGCCTCCACTCAGCCTGCTCTGCTCCTCATAGACAGCGACCTCAACACTGCTCCAAACGCAGGGACCTCAGCCACTCCTCACACACATTTAAACCTTCAGACCCTTCCCCACCTCTGCAGCCCTCCTCTGGATGCTCTCTCACAGCTTTTTGACCTTCTCATGTTGTGGTACCCAAACCCGCACACAGTGCTGGAGGTGAGGCTGCAGCAGGCAGAGCACAGCGGGACAACTCCTTCCCTCACCCGACTGGCAGCACTGGGCCTGATGCACCCCAGGGGACGGCTGGCCCTTCTGGCTGCCAGGGCACACTGTGACTCACGGACAACTTGCCGCAACCCCCAGGTCCCCCTGGGATGAGGATGTGGCTGTGAAATCCCACACGAGCCCCACAGAGCTGTGCGCTGGGGGAAGGAGCATTCTGTAGGGCTCTGGGGCTCCCGGTGAGCTGAACACCACGTGTGCTGCTGCCAGCACCTCTCATATAAATAAACCAAAATAAAAGAGGAAGATGGGGGAGGGAAAGGATTCGCCGTGGGAGCAGCCCAGGCAGCAGTTGCAGCGAGAGAAATGTAGGTCGCCTTGGAAAAGATGTGTCAGGAGGAAGGAGGCAGGCGTGGAGCAGAGAGGCAACGCAGGGACACGAGCGTGGCTGCCAGCACTGGGCCCTGCGGCTGCCCCGCTGTTTGCCACCAGGCAGCCACTGCCACGGAGGGGAGCACGGAGGTGGGTTGGCAGCGCACACAGCGCCTGGAGCTGCCCCAAATTTGGGTGGCAGCCACTCTGCCCAGCTCCAGCACAAAGCCCCAGCTGCATCTTCCCTTTCTACCCCCCCCCCCACCACCACTCCGAAAAACAAAGCCTGAGAGCGGCAGCTGCGGGGATCAGCCACAGTCGCTCACTGTTGGCTTTTGCAACGAGATGGCAAATCGGGGACGTCACCGAGACAATCCCCGATTATCCCCGAGCTGCCGGCACCGCGGTGGCCGCGTGGCTCTGTGCTGGGGCTGTGGAGCGGGCAAGAACTGGGAGGTGACCCTTGGAGGGAGCAGGGTGCTCCGGGAAGTGCCAAGACTGCCCCACTGAGGGCATCGCTACAGGCACATCCCGTAGCTCTAAAACCCCCAGGCACAAAGCACAAGGATGTGCAGCACCAGGAAACATTGCTGTGAGGGCTGTAATGCTCCCCAGGGTGACATCCCTACTGGAAACCCCACAGTGACCTGGAGAAATGTGAAAAGCTCAGAAAGCCACAGTGGTGTGGGAGCTGCTGGGGTGGGTTTGGGATGCAGTTAAGAGCTTTCGTGGAAAAAATGCTTTGCACATCGCAGGTGGCTTGTGATGGGGCAGCAGAAAACATCCACCTGCAAATAGGGGATTTCTAGAGAGCAGATCCTGCATGGCGATGTGAGCACTTGAAATAAAAACACCACCCTGATGCATCACAAACTGCCTACAAGAAAAGAAAGGCTGAAATCAGCCTGGGTCGGGTGGCTCAGGAAAGCTTCACCACCAAAGCTATTTGAATGGAGGCCTGAACAGGACTGCGAGGCAGCTGAGGTGCTGTATGGGACACTCCCTGCGGGGCGCCCTGCGGTGCTAAGCCGAGGTAATGGGATTAGGATCGGAGAGCAGCAAGATGCCAGCAGGCTGGGGGCAGCTTAGGGCGGCTGCGCTGACACCCTCTGCTAGCAGAACAGCCCACCCTGACCACCCTGCAGCAGCACCTCTGTGGAGCTGCTGTGCATCTTTGCAAAATGCAACCAGAAAACGCAGATTGAGGCAAAGGTAGAGCCAGGAGCAGAGGAAATGCCTGAGAAACAGCCCCGATTGAGGGCTGGCATTGCAAAAGCACTGTATGAGGTGTTGAATATGGCATGCCATGGAGGTGAGGAGGGTGCCAGGAGACATGATGGGGTGCGCAGAAGCCAATGCCTGGCTTGTATTTGCAGGAGCCAAGCATCACCCGTGGAGGAGCACAAGATAAACACCAACCCGTGAGCCTCAGAGTGACCGCATCTTTCCAGTGATTGCCCCAAAAGGCAGCACAGCGGGAACCCCATCTCCTACAAGCAGAAAGCAGCACAAGATGCAAAGCTGGATGATGCAAATGACAGCACTGCTGGCAACCCCGGAGGTTGGCAGCGTTTGGCTCTGGGGCACAGCCAAGCAGCAAGCACTGAGCCCTGGGGACAGCCCTGTGCACACACTGAGCCCCAGCGCAGGAGGAATGGAGCAAGGAGGGGTGCGGGAGGGGGGCTGCTATATATGCCCATCTGTGTGCAGAGCTGGGAGCAGCAGGAGAGCCCACAGTGAGCCAGGACCAGCACCCTGCAGCTGCACTGGGGTTACAGGACATGCACAGCAGCTCTCAATGAACTCTGAGCCCCCACTGGACAGAGGAGGGAATTATGCTATAATTCACTAGGGAAAAAAATAGGGACCCCCCCCCCCCCAGCAAGGGGTTCCTGGCACACACCCCAGTCTACCACGTGATGCAAGGTTGGTAAGGGGCACCCTGTGTGATGCCACCAAGGGTTTCTTCAAGCACTCTGAGAGCACAGCAGCCACCCTTCTCACTGTGCCTCACAGCAAGACAAAACCCAGAGCTTCCCAGCTTTGCACCTGCCCCCATAAATTACCCTGCACACAGCTGGGTGCTCACTGCTGGCTGGACAGCGGTGATGGGCCGGGCGCTGCCAAACCCTTCATGGGGCTGGGAACGATGAGGCCCTGGGGCTCATTCCAGCACTGCTGGTGCTTTGCTGAAAGCCTTTGTCAAATTATTTTTTTCCCCTCTAAGCCTGGGGAAATCGCTGCTGCAGGGAGCAGCAGGAGAGGCAAGCTGAAATATAGGCGTGCATTGGGTTAGTGCAGCCAAGGAAGGAGCAGCACAAGCTGGCAGCTTGCCCTGCCCAGGTGCGGCACCGCAGTGGCACCATGTATGGCCCCGCTGACGGCACCCAGTCCATCCCAAAACCCCATCGCTTTAAATGAGAATTTTATCCAGCTCCAATCAAGTGATATTTCACCTGTAGCTGTTCCAGGCAGCACTAGGATGTGCCACCTCTGACAGGTCAGACAGATCAGCGCTGGAGGGGAGGGGATCCTCTGCGGCATCCCTGCACATTGCATCACAGGCCAGCCTAATCATTTGGCTTAGGGTCGGCCTTCTTGGGCTCTGAAGTCCCAAATCCATGAGCATGCACACACTGACAGCTCCTCATAGCCTGCTGCAGCCCAGCCCCCTTTTCTGCTCCTTGCTGGTCACAAACTGCTCAACAGCTTCTGCTTTTTTGGGGAGCACCACAAGTGAGCATGGCTGCAGTTATGAGCCGGTCCAAGCCAGGAGAAATGAACTGACCCAGACCCACCGGCATGGAGGATGCGGGATGCTCAAAGCACTTTCAGGAGGATTTCATATCTCACTGCTGCTTCCCCACCCCCCTGGGAGTGCAAGGGGAATATGGGGCACATGGTGAGGGTCCAGAGGGCAGCGCTGCCACATACAGTGGGACTGGGGACACCAACGTCCCTGCAGCCCTTCTGGACACCGCTCCATGCCAGGGCTGCTCTTGCAGCAGAACACCCCGAGCCCTGCAGCCTGCCGTGACGACCACGTGAAGATGGAGGAAGCAATTGCACGGCCAGCCGGCGCAGCAGCATTTTCACACGCATTCTTGGAAACCGGAGGGGCCTCATCTGTATTTTTCCAGCTCTCCGTAAATCAAAGCCCTTAAGCTCTTGCTGCTAATTCTGGCAGGAGTTCGGACACCAGCTGCGAGCTGGGGCTTTGCTAATGGACAAAGGGCTCGGCCAAGCATCTCTAGGGTGTAGCACCCGGCTCTCACCTCACCACAGCAATCCCCGCACGATCGCAGGCTCTGGCACTGTGAGGCAGATCTGGTCTGTTCCCACCTGCCACACTGGAGGGATGCCACCAAACACAGAACTGACACTTGACCCCTCTCAAGGTGCTGCTGCAGCCTGGATGCATCAAAGTCTTACCCAAGTGGCACCCTGAGGAAGAGGGGAGGATGCAAAATGCCTGCAGCCCACCAGGTCACAGCATCTATCCCCTTTCTGTCCCCAAAACCCATGTCCCCAAACTTGCCCTGGCATCACTGTGTGCCCATCAGCCAGCTGCAGGCCTGGAAAAAGGCCTCAGGGAGTCTGGGGCCCCTGTGGAGAGCAAGCACAGGGACTGGTGGAGGGAAATGAGCTGGAAAATCTCCCCCTGGGGACCTGCCAGTGTCAGGAGGCAGAGAGGACAGTGGCAGCATCCTACTCTTTGCTGTACCATGCCATGTGCTGCGCTGTGCTGGGTTTCTCTATGCTGAGCTGAGCTTGGACCTGTCAGGCCATCCCATGGCATGACAGGCTGTGCCAAGCCAAGGTGGGTTCAGCACTGGCTGTGCTGTCCAGCTGAGCCATACCAGGCTCTGCTCAGTGATGCTGGGCTGGGCCGTGCTGGGTTGAGCTAAGGTGAGCCCTGTGTTTGCCTGTGCCATACCCAGCCATGCTCAGGGATGCTGGACCATGCTGTGCAGGGACACTGAGCCATGCCTGGAGCTGCTGAACTGCACCATGCCCGGGGATGCTGTGCCTTTCCCAGGGATGCCCAGAGATTCTGAGCTACATTATGCCCAAGGATGCCACGTGATGCTGTGCCCAGGCCACACTATGCTATACCCAGGGATGCTATGCCCAAGGATACCCAGAGATGCTAAGGGATGCCCAAGGATGCCCAGAGATGCTAAGACACACTATGACTAGGGGATGCCATGGGATGCCCAAGGATGCCCAGGGACTCTATGCCCAGAAATGCCATGCCGAGGGAGCAAGTGTAACCATCACAGAAATGCTGTGTTACACCCAAGGATGCCCAGAGATGCTAAACTATGCTACGTACAAGGATGCTGGGGGATGCCGAGATGCTGTCCCCTACTCAGGGGTGATGTGCCCAAGGATGATGTGCCATGTCCAGAAATACTGAGCTGTGCTGTGTCTGGGATGCCGTGGGATGCCGTATCCTGCCCAAGGGTGTCATGCCCTGCCCAAGGATGCCATGAAATGCCCAGGGATGCCATGCCATGCCCAGGGATGCCGCGCTGTGTTGTACCCAGGGATGCTGTGGGATGCCGTGCCCTGCCCAGGGATGCCGCACCGTGCCCACCTTGAGATAGTCGTTCTCAGAGCGCAGGTCCTCCAGCTCGCGGAGCAGCCCGTCGGTGCTGGCGTCCAGCAGCTCCTCGGTGAGGTCGGAGAAGGCGAGAGAGGTGCTGAGCTGCAGGCGGCTGCTGGCCATGGAGGCGGCCGAGGGCTCCTCGGGCAGCGGCGAGGCCTCTCCGGCCGAGGGCGGCGGCGGCGGGGCGCTGCCCGGGGATTCGCTGTCGCTGCCGCTGAGTTCCAGCGACATCAGCTTCGCCTCCTCCGAGGCGCTGCAGTCCGACACCTCGGAGCTGCTGTCCGTCAGGCCGCACCCCTGCCCCGGTCCCGGTCCCGGCCCCGGTCCCGGCCGCAGCGCCCCGGCCGCCGGCTCCGCCCCGCGGCACCGCCCCTTCGCCCTCGCCGCTCCGCGGCCCGCGGCCCCCCCCCTGCCGCCGCCCCGGGCCGCCGCCGCCGTCGCCCGCGGCCGCTTCTCGGGGCGCGGTTCCTTGCCGCCTCCCGCCCGCCGCGGGTGCCCGGAGCCGCCGCCCGCCGACAGCCTCGAGGCCGCCGCGGGGTGCGCGGAGCCGCCGCGCCGGCTCCTGGCCAGCGACCAGCCCGGCACCTCCTTGGGCCGCGCCGGGGACGGCGCCCGCTGCAGCTTCTTCTTCTCCGGGAGCGGCGGCGGCGGCGGCCCGGGCGGGCACGGCTCCGCCGGCGCGGCCTCCATGTCCCCGCTGCGCTGCGCTGGGCTCGGCCCCGGCTGCGGCTGCGGCTGCCGCCCGGCTCCGCCCGCCCCGCACTGCCGGGCGGGGACGCGCGCGGGCGGCGAACAAAAGGCGGCGGAGGGGGGGGGGAGCGGGGGGGCTCGGCCGATGCTGGCGGCAACAGCGACCCCTCCGCGCGGCCGGGCGGCCTCGGCATCGCCGCGGGTGAACGTGGGGGAGCCCTGGGGAAGGTCCCCCCCGATGCGAGTGGTCCCTCCCGGGGCATCTCCAGCCGCGCGCATCCTCGGGGCGTCCCCATAAGGTCCCCACCTCTCCCGCATCTCTGTGGGCGAGGTCCCTACAGGTATCCCATAAGGGTGTGGGTCTCCCCTGGGTGAGAGCCCCCCCCCCCCCCCCCCCCCCCGAGGCATCGCTGTGGGTGGGGAGCAGGCTGAAAGGTCCATAAGGGTCGCCCCACAAGGCATCCTCGGCAGTGCAGGTCCCCTGGGAGCCCCTGTAAGTGCGGGTCCCCCGGGGCAGCCTCAGCAGTACTGGTCTCGGGTCCCAGCGGGGGATCGGGGTCCCCAGGGCTCCCTTAAGGTCCCCGTGGGTGAGAGGGATCTTCCAGGAACGGGGGGCTACCGGGGCACTGCTGCTAGCACAGGGCATCCTCAGAGACAAAGCTCCCTCGGTACCCCACGAGCACGCGTCCCCTCGTGTCCCAGGGCCGCCTGCCAAGCCATTGGGGCACACCACGGCCCCGTGGTGCGCTGCTCGGTGCCTCTCAGGGGGGAAGCCTTCAGCAGCGAGTGCTCCCACCCACCAGCACGCGTCTCTCGTACGTTAACAACCCGGCCCCAAACCCGCTGCGAGCGGCCAAAAGCTGGGTTTGAAAAATGCTCTGGCTGCAGCGCAGCAGGAGCGCGGCGGCTGGATACAGCCCTGCAGCAGGAAGCAGAGCCCCGTTCCTCCACGCTGCTCAGCTTCGGCTCTGCACAACGGGCAGCGTGACCCCAATGCAGATGCTGGGGAAATGGCTCCGTCACAGTGCTACAGGCTGCCTTCACGTTTGAGGGACCCGCTCTCCCCAGCAGCCCCCCCGGGGAACAAACGCCCGCCCCAGCACTGTGCCCTGTGAAGCCGTGTGGTCCCTTCCGTCCCCACACTGGTGACTTGGGGCAGGACACCCCGCACCTTGGTGCAAAAACAGTGAGCAAAGGGCTGCGTCCC
This sequence comes from Gallus gallus, assembly GCF_016699485.2. Lineage (NCBI taxonomy): Eukaryota > Metazoa > Chordata > Aves > Galliformes > Phasianidae > Gallus > Gallus gallus. The sequence continues at coordinate 3,064,318 of NC_052551.1, forward strand.
CAGCTCAGTGGCTCCCAGTGTCATTAAGGGAGCTGCGATCCAGTCCTGCTGCATGACTGCCCATACCCCTGCGCGGGATGCTCTGCCATGACCAACTGGTGCCACGCTCATTAGTGAGGATCGTTATTTTTCCATGGAGCAGCGGTTAATTGCATAATGCGAGACATATCATGTGCTGCCCTCACCAAGCTGCAGCGCAACAGGGGTGCAGACACAACAGCAGTATGGCTCCAGCCTTGTCCTAGGGGACAGTCCCAGAATGCAGTGAAGGTGGGGAACCAGAGAGCCCCAGCACTGGGCCCCTCACCCTTCTTCAGTGGCACTTTTAGGAGTACAGTGCACACCCCATCCACGCAGGCAGGCTTGCACATGTTTCCCAGCATTGCTACGTGCTCCTCAGGGATACTTGACCATAGGACAGTGCATGCATGGCTCCAGCATGCAGTGGCACATCCTGCTCCCATCCACGTGGCCCCAGGCTGTACATCTCCCTCCACCTCCCCACCTCTGGAACCAGCCGAACCAGGACCATTGTCTGGGGGAAATCTGCTCAAGGGCAGGGCCAGGTTTGGGGAGGAGGAGGGAAGGACGTTAACAGATCTCAAAACATGCCCTGGGGCTGGAGGCAATGTGGGCAGCCAGGATTAGAGAGCTTGGCAAGGGATGCTGAGCCAAACCCATCTCATCATGGGTCTGGTTTAGTGGCCGGCCTTCACCACACTGCTCCCAGGAGAATTATTCAATAAATTTGAATTAAATGCAGGCGGGTGGCTTTCTGAAGCCTCAGGAAGAAAAGCAATGAGCTTAACCAGCCCCCTGGGCCCTGGAGGGCTGGCGGGCAGCCAGCAGTGCCAGGATGCAGCACAGCCCTGGACAAGAGAGGGAAGCTTCTCTCATCCACCCGTGCTCACCTGAGCACCCTCCTGGATCAGGCCCCATTGCTCCCAGCCTACGCCAGCTCCCTCTGTGCTGGCTCTCCTCCAGACCTCTGAGGCTGCTGTCAGGTGTGTTTAGGGCTAAGATGCTAAAAAGCTCATAGCAAAGAGCACTGGGGCAGCAGCAAGCAGAGGATGCAGCCTCCGAGACTGTAGCAGGTCCTCAGGTGTTGGCCCAGTTCCTACCAGATTGACCTGAAGCTGAGAAAACCCCATAAATCAATGATCCCCTAACTTCTTGCCAGAGGAATATTTACAAGTGCTTAGCCAACATTCAGCATCTCTTTTACGCAAACAGTATTTGACGGCGATATTGAACACCTACATTTATATATGACAAATACATACACAAGTGCTGAGCTTCCCTCTCCCCAGTGCTGCACTCACAGAAGGGTGTTTCGGTTAGGAGGGACGTAAATAGGGGACACCAATGGGGACACACAGCCAAGGGAGCAGGCAGTGCATGGGGAGACCAAGGCCATGGGAATGGAGGGGACAGGGTTGTGACAACCATGCCTTGGTGCCATGCTCACACCTGGGAAAGCACTTGCTTTCCAGCTGTGCACATCATTTTGCTGCTTCATGCAGCGTTGTGCTGGGGCCAGCTCTGCGGCAGCCATAGCAACGGGGCTGCCTTCATTCTGCACCTTTCCCAGCTAGTAGAGATAACACCGCTTTCTCCCAAATTTGCCACTGCCTGAGCAAAGAACCTCTGCCCAGGGGCTGATGTGCCCCCAGGAAGGTGCAGTCCTGCCTCTGCCAAGCCCCCATGTGCATCACAAACCCTAGCTCCCTCCATCCATCATCTGCAGGGTGGGAAGTGCTGCCTGCCTGCAAGAGAAGGGAGGAAAAGCAAAGCAGCCAGCCCTACTAGGGTCAGCAGCAGCCTGTGAGCACGCAGCACCAGCACAGCACATTGGGGCTTCTCTTCCGGGGTTTGGAGATGGGGCCCTGGGTCTGGGAATGGTCATGGGGACCAAACGGACAGGAGCAGCCCCAAGGATGAGAGCACTATGGGATCAGGGCAGCATCTGGTTTACAAGGTACAACACAAGCATCTTCCTAACGTGTAAACAGGCATAAAAACATGGAAGGATGGATAAAAGACAAGACCCACCCTAGCCTCCCCTTAGCATACAATCCAGGTGGCTGTGCTGTGCTGCAGCTGCAGCAGAAGGCTTCCCTGCTCCTCCCCAGGAGAGCTGCTACGCTGGGGGGGACAAGGACATAATCGGGGCCGAGGATGTCCTCCCACCCACACCGCACGCCTCTTCCCGGCCCCAAAGCCCACAACAAACCCAGGCAGACACAGCCCTGCGGTAACCGTCCAAATCAGCACTTCCTGCCCCATTTCTCGCCCTGCATTGCCACCTGGTGACCACGGGAAGCAGAGCAGCTGCCTTGCAGTTCCTCTTGGTGCTTGAACACCGGCCGAAGGAGTTTCTTAAAAACAGAGTACTGAAACTGTTTAGCAACAGGAAACGAGACAAGGGAATGTACACGCATGGATGTTGCTGTGCTCGTATTTCTGCTGATAATACCAGGTTGGTATCTGAAGGACACAAATTGCTCGTTCATTTCTTTTTCTGGATGCCCAGCAGAGCATCTCAGCAGTACTGGGAGCATGGAATGCAGCAGGGGCAGCCCGAGCTGGGTTGCAGGGTGGCTGCCAGCCCCTATTCCCAGCCAGTGATGGTGGGGGACAGCTCAACCACAGCACCCAAAACAGACAAGGAAAAAAAAATCAAGATAGATTCTTTCTCCTTTGCTGGCTTGGCTGCTGAGGAACCACAGCAGTGCCCAGAGCTTTCAGGTGGGGCCCTACAGCCAGCCTGGCTGATTTTGTTCTTACCTTTTGGAGGAAGCTTTGTAGCCTGGAGCACAGCACAACCCCTGTACAGCAAGGGGAAAGGGCTGCCACAGCCCCAACAGCAGGCTGAGTGAGGACTCCTAAGGAATGACAGAAGCTGCATTAGGCAGCTCTATAAATGGATCACAATAACTTAATCTATACAGATGATTAAGTGTAAAGGAGAGAAAACAGCTTTCCCTTTGGGTTTCTCAAGCCACGCTGGCTGACCTGCTCCATCTGCTGGGCTGAAAAGAGCTCACCACGTAAGCCTTACTAACTCAAGTAGCACTTAGCAAACCACCACGAGGCAGCCCTGGGTTCAGGCACCAATTAGCCTCAACACCCTGATGAGCCCCATCTGGGACCCTGTCATCCCACCCACCTGGGGCACAGGTGCTCCATTTAAGTTCAAGCCCAGGCCCTTCCTGCTTTTCTGCCCTGGGTAGTGCTGGGAGCATTTCTCTGGAGGAATTTCTACTGTTGGGACCTTGTTCCAGTTCTCAACCACCACTGCTGTCCTTCTGAAGGTGGTAAGTGTGGGCTCTGTCGTAGCAGCCTTGAAGTTGAGCAGCTGCTGTGTGTGTGAAGAGAGGCCTACCTCTGCCAGGCCAGAGGAGTGGGAGCTTGGTGTATGTGTGTACTGCTGTAGGTGGGAGAAGGAAGCACTGAAGGAAGGCTGTGTTCTCTAGTAGCTGGCTGCCCAACATTTGGCTGTTCATAGGAAACCCTGGGGGTTATTGCTCCCCTCACCATGCCCCATGAGTTGTTGTAGTCTGTGGCCTTAATGTGCATCCCTGGGCAGCTCATCCAGGCTGCTTTTGTGTGGCTGCAGCTTGGCTGATGAGAAATCTGCTTTGAAATGAGCTTCTTCCAGGGTAAACCTGAACACAAATGGGGTTTGGCAGAGAAACCAAGTGTTCCTATGTATCTGTGTGTCTAGGGCCTGTGTCAGTGCAGTTGCTCCGGCTGACTGGGCCCATGGAGAACTCCTCTGCCCAATGTGGAAGGGGACAGGCTGCACATAGAGGCTGGCAGCAGCTCTGCGAGGGCTCTGTGTGGTGAGGCAGAGGAGGGCTGGCTGTATGTGAGAAGCGATCCAAGGATTTCAAATAAATTTTAAACTTTAAATACAGCGAGGAGGCCTCTTTGATCAAGAGTGGAGCCTTTTACCACTGCCTCCCCTGTGTCTGGCTCCATCCTTGCCTTTCGTATCTGTTTCATGTGCTGTCTAAAGTCTCCTTTTAATTAGCAGAGTGAGACTCAGGCTGCAAAACCCAGGCGAGAGGCAGTGCAGAGGCCAAGCCCTCTATGCTCAAGGAGGGTTTAGATCAGCCAAAAAGAATGGCCCACTTACCAAATTCCTTTGAATTCATTGTGAACAGCCTTCCTACCCAAAAGTGCTCCCCTTCAGGGTGTGGTGAAGGCCTCATCTTCTCCAGCTCAAGCTGGGCCCCTCCATTCTGCACCTTCCTCCCTCTGCTCTTCAGTCAGCAGGTGCTGGGTGCTGCACTGGCTGTGCTGCTGGCTCTGTGCTGCATTGCTTTGTCTCATGCTCACAGCTTGTCTCTCCTGAGCTAATCAGCATTGTGTCAGGTCAGTGGTAAACAGAGGAGCTGGGATTTTGCTAGAGGAGTGCCTGTTCAGGAATAAAAGTTGTACATGCATCACATTTTCTTGGACTTGGACAAGATGGGATTTAATATTTTAGGCGTTATGAAGTATTTAGAACATGTGATGTTGGTAAAAATCAAGCCGATTTCTAATTAGTGGATGCTGGGAAAAATAATTTTGGATAAGAAACAGAAAACTAACATGAAATTGGATCCCAGTCCACTTATGTGTAGTCCAGCTTGCACGGCTCAGCTGCACTGCTTTGTCCTGTCTGCATGGCCTTCGCTGTGCTGTGTGGGAAATGCTGTGGCGAGAAGTGACGTTGCAATAGGAATGCTGTGTTGTTTTGGTGTGAGTGGGTTTCTGGGCCAAAGTGCTGTGTGGTGCTGGCACTGAGCACACAGGGTGATGGTGTGCAGTGTTCTTCCTCCCCTTTGCCTGCATTTCTGGTTGGTGTTGGGCTGAGATTCCCAGCAGTTTCCCTGCACCACAAACATAACTTTCTCTTGTTATGTATGCTTATATATGTATTGTGTGTCCGTGTTCTTTGGTGTTCTGCCTTACTGGGAGCTTGGGTGCCCTGTCCATGTCTTCCACTGGGTGACTGATGACAGGAGGGATGAGGTGAGGTACCGTCAGTTCTGTCTGTGCTGAAGATAGCAAATGAGCAACTGTAATGAGCTGGCCAGTGCACAAGAGTGCAGTTACTAACTTGGGATGGCATCAGGGTTGCTTGGCTCTGCAGCAGCCCTAATTGCTTCTCGTGAATGAAAAGACTATTTTTGTTTAATTGCTGGGAATGTATTCCTCTGAAATAGAGAGTCTAACCTTATTTCTGCTCTAAACCTCGTCCCATAGTGTAGGCAGAAATCTTGGTCTCCCGTTGATCACAGCAGAACTTGGAATGGAGTAGAAGCTTTTCCATGCTGTGCTTGAGCTCCTGAAGTTCTAGGTGCCAGCAGCAAATCCCTTCTGTCTTTCCTCTTAGTCACATTTCCCACAGAACAAAGTGTGAGAAAGGCCTGAATGCATTTTGAATTGGGGTGTGGAAGCACTGGGAACTGATGGGTTGATAGGTTGAATAGCTTAATAAACATTGGAGGAATCTTGTGAGTGGGATCTCAATGTATTTTAAGAGGTTTGAGCTTGCAGCCAGTGTTCTGTAGTGGCAGATCAGAATTTCCTGGGTGGCACTGTGTGCAAGTGCTCGTGGCTGAGAAGAATGGTGCACAACCAGCTTCAGGGTGTGACTGGGAGAAAAAGCAGTGAGGTACACTTTGGTTTCTGCCATGCTGACCCCTTCTGGGTGGGCTTGTGGTGACCATGAGCCTCTGCAGAACGAAGAGAATCAGGTAGAGAAGGTAAAGGTGGGTAAAATAGCACAAACTTCTTTGCAGAATCCCTCCTTGGGTCTAAATGGGGAGGTGGAGCTGCTTGCCCTGCTACTTATGTCTGATGCTGGTTGTGGGACCAGCATATGCAGTGCTCCCCCCATCACCAAGATCTCACTGCTCAGAAAAACAGATGAGCCTGGATGTTAACTCAGCGGGGATACCTGAAAGCAGAGCTTAAAGGATGTTTGATACCCCACACTTCCGATGTGCTGGAATAAATTAAGCATGTTGGTGACCCTTGGGGGTGGTATCTAAAGGAACTGGAAGCACTGAGCTCTTGCAATCACAGGCTGCAGACCAAATCTGAGTTTTGGATATGCATATGGTAAACACAGCCTGAGTTTTGGATATGCATATGGTAAACACAGCCTGAGTGCCTGCCTCTGTGAGCAACTGGATGCTCACCAAAGGGGTCCCTCAGCATGTGGCTGAGGGCAATGTGCTGCTGACCAGTGCAGGCTGGGCCATTAATACTGAGCTGCAGTGCTGGCTTGGTGTGCTTTATCTCAGAGGACTGCAGCAGACACAAGGCAGTGAGGTATTTGATGTTCCTGTGCTCTCGCAGCAGTGCTGGCTGAGGGTGATATTGTCCTCAAAGACAGCAGATGTTTCTGGGAAGCAGTTGGTGCGGGTGCCCATGAGGGAAAGGGGTGAGATGAGCTCAGTGTTCCTTTGCTGGGAGGAGGAAGCATCAGATGTCCGTGTGTCCCAAGGGAGGACCCAGGCAGTGACCTGCGGCAGAAGCATTTTCCCTCTGATTTCCCTTGTATCCAAGCGAGCCATCTGCAGCTGCAGGCAGGCTTTTTCATAAACCTATGTGGAAAAAAGTCCAACTTAGAGGCTATTTTTTTTGCATTACCATTGCTCTGAAGTGGGGATGATTACCCCCTGCAACATCCATGCCAGGACATTGGGAAGGACAGGCACAGCCTCTGCCCTGCGGCTGCCCAGCCTGGCTCTCCTTCCCCTGCTATAAGAGCCCCGCTGGGAGAAGTAAGGGGGAAATTGGGCAAACAACAGCTGCCCAGCTTCAGTCATGGCCACCAAGCTACAGAACCACTAATGTAAGATAATTTTGAAGATGAAAATATTTCCTAATCCCTATTTTTTTTAAATATCCTGATGATGTGTGACTGTGAGTCCCCTGTATGGCCTGTGTCCAAAGAAAGATTTCATTGAACTGTTTTGTCTGAGGGGTACTTTTCAGGAGTATCTGGTGCTTTGCCAGCTGTTGGGAATGTCTTTCAAGCCGTGGGGACTTAGTTGGGCTCTCCTTACCACTGGTCGTGTCCCAGGGGCTGAGCATGCAGGGTTAAAATGGCTTCAAAGAGGGAAGAATTGCAACAAGGTGCTTTATAGGTGGGCTAAATAGTTGCTGCATGCCAGCTCCTGTCTGAGCCCTCATCCTTCCCAGTGTGTCAAAGAATGTGGGTTTAGCAATGCAGTGCAGGGTGCTCTGCTTTATCCTGGAGAAATAAGCTCACAATGCTGCTGTGCTATGGCTGGGCTCTGTCACTTCTCTGTAGCTGCACTCAGGAGATGATGGTCTGAGCTCTGCAGAGGTGCAGTGCTGATCCTGCTGTGTTGTGGCAGTTCCTAGCAGGACCTGAAGCCTTGGGAAGAGCAATGGGATGCCTGGAAGTGGGTTTATTCCAAGCCGGTGGTTTTGCTGGCTGCTGGTCACAAGCTGCAGCTTCCCACGAGGTGGTGCTGTGGGATAGGGGACTGCACTGCAGGGCGTTACGGCGCTGAGTGCAACAGAACTTGTGGCTTTGGTAGCAGGGGAGCACCGAGTGAGCAGCATTGGCTTCAGCGGGGATTCCCCTCCATAGGAAAATCCCGGCAGAGGGAAAGTATCCATCACATCCCATTAAATAGTACATAAACGACTTGTGCTGAGCCCGCATACACTCTAGTTATGTTGCTGTGCTCAACATTTTGTTAGTGGGCAGGGAGCACGCTCTATATGTAGGAAAAACCCAAGAATGTACTCTTAGTATACACAATAAGAGTTCAATCATGTTTAAGTTCCTTTGTATGAAGGGTGTAATATGTGCATGTAATCTCTATCCCTGTGAGGGCTGTGCTACCTCTGCCATGCTCCTCTGGCTGCAGTTTCATTCTGGTAGTGATGCAGAGGTTACAGCAAGCTGTTACCACCTGAGCCCTCTCCTGGTAGGAATATGATGTTCACGTTGGGTTTTTTTTTTGCTTGCTGTTGTGCACTTGATCTTTTTTCCCTCCACACTTTAACCCGTCTTTTGGCTTTTGCTCTTTCTGCATTGGTCTACAGTGGAATGTCTGAATTCAATGTATGCAGTGCCCTCTGCCTGTATTAGGCACTGCTTTTGTGTTCCTTGTTGCCCCTGAAACTGATTCTGCCCAGCTTCAGGTCTGCATTTCATTCTATGCATCGACATTGCATCCAATGTCTCTGTTTCTTTGCAGTCCTGAGTCCTTGCAAACCCAGTGCAAAGCTTATGGCCTGTTGCAGGTGATAGCAATTCTGTACCACAGGGCATGTGGTCATGCAGAGCATGTCGGCTCTAGGGAAGATGTGATGTTTCTGCCCCGGAGCTCTTCCTGTGGATTTCCCTTCTGTTTTTGATGCTTTTTGCACAGAAGAGTTCTTTGGGGTGCTTTTTTTGATGCTGTATTCCTGATCTGAGTCTTGTTAGGGAGAGAGGTCTTTCTGAACATGTCCTGTCCAACGATGTTCTTCATTAATAATGATGCTTTTGATCAGCGTCATGGAACATGTGGGCAGTTCTTGGAGGATTTCTTTGGTGTATTACAAAGAAAGTGAATGAATGAACAAAATGTTTGCCACGAGAATCCTTTCTTGTCAAGAAAACGTCTGGGCCGTGCTATCTGCAAAAAGATATTCTAGGAAATAGAAAAAGGTCCAGGTGTTAAATGTTAACTTATGCTTTATTTTATTTTTAATTTCAGATCCCCACCGTGTAGAAATGAAAGTATTTCTGGGGTTTGATCTGGAGTCCTCTGAAGTCGGAGAAAGACTCTTTCCTCAAAGTGATCCTGTAGCAGTTAGTACTGGACTGAGAGAGGCTTAATAATTTACAGAGCAAAATTCCCACTGCTGTCTGTTTGTTATTCAAACATGCTCTGAGCTGAGGGGTGCAGGGAGACATCCACAAATAGAGATTGCCTTGACTTCAGTACAGAAGCTGGAGCTGGAGGTTGCTCAGCTGATGGCTTCCTTCCCGTCGACTCTGACTGCCTGACTCCTTAAAGCCTTCCCATGGGTTTTGCCCACATTCCCAGCACTGGTGTGGGATCCATGCAGCCTGATGTGCACGGGGCTTTGTGCTCTGAGTGATGCTCATGTCTGTGCCGGGAGAGCTGCTGCACTGCTGGAGGCAATGAGGTTTCCTCGTTGCACTGGTGAAGTTAGGTTATTCAGACAAATTTGGCTTCTTGTTTGTTTTTATCCCAAGGAACAGCTCAGCCAGGTAATAGGCATCACACAATCTATTTCAGTAACAAGCCAAAACCCAAATCCCAGCTTGTTTTTCTTCCTTCAGGGCTCTTTGTTAGTGTCCAAACAATGACTTTGAAGCTCCGCTTCCACAGCAGTAAGAGATGATCAGTTGTGTTTTTCAAAGTATTCTTTTTTCCTTATTTATATAACCTTGTCACTCAGGTGTAACCTTCCCCATATCTTCCTTTAATAAACAGCAGTGTGGCAATCCTGCTCGTCTGCTCTAAGACCTCCTACTCCTCGCTTTTGGAGCGATGTGGTGGTGTTATTCTCACTTTGGGGTTACTCAGCAGCTGTATGACCTGGGGTAATGCTGCAGTGCTATGTCATGATGAGGACACCAACCTGAGTGGCATCTTCTCCTCAGGCCTTACCTGGAAACAGCTTTCTGCAAAGTAATGTTCAGCTCCTGCTTGCGTACTGATGGCTCATTGGTCATATGTCTGCCCAGACCTGTCCAGATGTAACGCTCTGGCTCTCTTAATCTCATCCAGAGGTGCTGCATCTCACCAGCTTATGCTGAACACTGCTGAATGAGCCCTCAGACCCCTCCCCAGTCTTCCTCCTTGATTTGCCTCTGATACCATGGTTATCATTCAGGTCAGCATCCCTTTGCTGCTTTTGACTTGGATTTCCCTCTGGGTCCTGATGTTTAAACTACTGAATTTTGCAGTCTTTCTGCCTGAAATGCAAAAAATAAAACCTCAGCCCTTCTGATCCACCTGTGCAGGCTGGGTGCTGGTGCCTGTTAGTGTACTTGAGCCTGATGGTTCCTTCTGGTGCTACCAGGTGAGCACAGCACAGGAAGGCTTTGATACCTGCAGTAGGTCTGGAGCTTGGCCAACTGGCTGCAGGTTTGATGTGGGCTTGTTCATGGATGCCTTTAAGCCAACCCAGATTTCGTCATTAACTGTGCTTCCAGACCAACAGAAAACCTGGAGAAGTACCACAGATCTCTTCTTCCCCTCACAAAGACGTTTTTGGTGAGCTCAGACATGCCAGAAACTTGGGAATGGGCTCTCTGCTGCTGCCCCATCCTTGCCTTTGGCCTCAGTGTTGCAGTCCTGCCCTGTTCACCTCAGCTGAGATGTTCCTCTAATCTTGTTTCTGCCTACTTGCTGTGACCATCTCTGCCTACGTGTCCATCCCTCTCACAGTGCTGCAGTGCCAGAAAAGCTATTGTCTTTGATTCTGATGACTCTCCAAGTGTATTCCTTCCCTGATGACCGTGTGTGCCCTTGATTACCATCTCTGCAGCCAAGCTATGACAAACTACGTGCTAGATTCCTTATGCTGGTCCTTTACTCTAATGCTTTTCTCCCACAAACCTTGATCCCAGGCAGCATGCTATACAGTGGGATGATTGCCCATAGGGCAGCTCAGCTTCCTTGATCTTACTGCTTTCCTCCTACCTTGCCCTGAGGGCAGCAGATTGTAGGGGATGAGGTCTGTGCAAGAAGTCGGTGCTCCTTGTGCTGCCCTCAGCCAGTGCAAGCTCAAGATCTACTCCCTTGATGCTGTCCCATTAACTTTGCATGTAGCACCCCCATCTGCTAAGGAAAAGGTTTGCTTTGCTTGGTTCCTTGAGTATCTGGCACAGCTGAGTCACACACCAGTTTTCAGACACTAGTGCAAGTAATTACTATTTGCATCCCAGGGAAAATTGTCTCCTGTTGGCAAAAGCTTCTCCTGTTGGTGTGGGAGAGAAATGGGGTGTGCTGGACAGTGGCTGCGGCCCAGATCACTCTGGCTTGCTTTCTCTGCACCCAACAGACTTTGTTAGCGGCCCTCAGTCCCTACAATTGCAAAGTGGATCAGCTGAGGCTGTGGAAACTGGGTCACGTTACTGAGGAGGAATACAAAAGGACAGTGTGTGAGCCTGGCAGGACAGAACCAAAAGGCCAAGGCACAGAATGATTACAGAACCAGGAAGAACACAGGATGAAAGGAAGCTACAGTATGGGTGTATCAGATGCAAGAGGAAGGCAGGGAAGTGCTGGTCCCCTCCTCAGTGAGGAGGGAAGGCTGTGGATGAAATGTGGAGCATGCTACAGTGTTTCATGATGAATTTCCTTCAGCTTCAATTAAACTGCCTGGCAGCCAACACAGAAGAATGCAAGAAAAAGAATGTGGACTGTTCTGAAATCAGCTAGGTGCAGAGAATGTCACTGTAGGGTGTGTAGAGAAAAGGCTGGAACAGTCCTCAGAGCTGCTCACTACTATCTTTGAGACCTTAAGAAGAATGAGGGATGTTGTAGGAATACAAGGAAAACTGTTAAGAGCAGCAGCTATGAAGTAAGATAAACAGCATGAGAACCAAGGCCACCTCTGGAAGAAGAGAAAAAGCAGAAGGAACGGCTGGTGGCTGTGATTGGATAAGTGCCTGCATGCACGGTTAGGGAGTGCTTGTAGAATACCCTGTTGTCATGTAAAGGTGGATGGGGAAGTTGTAAGGGCGGCTGGGAAAGCTAAGAAAGGAAACTTGTGAATGTATATAAGTGATGTGAGAACTTGTAATAAACGATTTGGATTGTTCACATCTGAGTCCATGCATCAGATGCTGCAAGCAGTGCCCACTGCGTGGAGCAAATCAAGAGCACCTCTGCTTCTTGGTCATTGATCACACGGTGGATGCTAACCCTGATCACCATTGCAAGAACATTACATGGCGAAGCTGTCCAGGCTGTACCGAAGACTCAGGCATGATGTAATGACCAGAAACAAGTTTATTTGAATAACAGCATCTCAACTCAATCATCAGATCCTGCAGTTTATTAGGTGTTTCCGTGCTGCAGACATGGATGTAGAATTCACTAGGAGAGACAATTAAATTCACAATTGAGTGAGCCTGGTCTGGCAGCACCACCCGACAGAAAGATTGTTTTGTATGTCCTGCACCGTTCTGCAGGACGGAAGGATTCAGCAGGTGGAAGGATCTCTTCTTAAGGAAGTTAACAGCCCTGCCTTGTTTGCACAGCTCAAGGACTGGCCCTATGTAGGTTCCAGCACGATATGTTTGGCCTCATCTCAAGGCAGAAAATAGCATCCAGCCCTTATAATGGCTGGGATTGCATGTTTCCTATTGGTATTGTAATTTGTTGTTTTGTAAATAACTTATAGGTGCCATAATGAGTGATGAAAAACAGCTGCATTACACACTGGATGGTATTATAATAACATCAGTAATGGTATGATAAAGTGGGTGATTTCTCTGTGTTACCAATGCAGTCTCAAAAATTAGAATTATTAGACGTTACCTAGGTTGCTGTGTGCATCTTCTATGTTAGTAGTAGATCAAATGTGAATTGAACAGGATTTGATGTTACCAGTGCTGGAATCTATGGGAATAGCTCTTCCAGTGTATTAGTAATGTATGGCTATGATGCTATTAGCCTATCAATTAGCCTTTTCTAAATTGGATGCCTGTGTACGTATGTTGACTAAGACTCATAACCCTCTGTGCTGCTCTGAAGGCATGGTTTGCTTGCCTCTCTGCTCCTGCAACATCCTGTCTCTCAGATCCAAGCGTATCTTGAAACAGTACTGCTCAAGCTTTAGCCACATTCACCAAGTTAGGATGTTAGCCAGCTAAGGAAAGTAATGCCCCTAGTGATACTCTAGCACACTTGCCCACTAATATTGATTCTCACTGACATGCAACTTCATAAAGTTGTATGACCATTAATTTTCCATTAGCCCAAAGGCACAGTAGTGAGCACTCAAAAAGCATTTGTTGCACAAATTTTAGTGATCATTCAAAATCAATATATCAGAGTAGATGGAAGTTGAAGACTTTTTCTAACCAGTTATAGATTAATACAGAATGGGACCCTCAGGGATTCTTTTCCAGGTTGCAGAAACTTGGGCTGCGGGCCAAATGTGTGTTCTTTTTAATGGGTTTAACAGTATTTCTTGTCGTTATGCTCTGTTTGCCTTGTCTCTTTTCTTACGTTTAGAGTATTGTCAATCGAGGCCTTGATTGAGTTATAATGGTTATTATTAATATAATCAGCGTTATTATTTTATAGTATGGTAATAGATTGCTAATAAACAAAAAAGGAGGAATCGTGGTAATACAAGGAAAACTGTTCAGAGCAGCAGCTGTGAAGCAAGATAAACAGCATGAGAACCAAGGCCACCTCTGGAAGAAGAGAAAAAGGAGAAGGAACGACTGGTGGCTGTGATTGGATAAGTGCCTGCATGCACGGTTAGGGAGTGCTTGTAGAATACCCCGTTGTCATGTAAAGGTGGATGGGGAAGCTAAGAAAGGAAACTTGTGAATGTATATAAGCGATGTGAGAATTTGTAATAAACAATTTGGATCGTTCACATCTGAGTCCGTGCATCAGATGCTGCAAGATGTGTCCTGGTGAAGACCAAAAATAATCCCTTAAAGTGGGGGTAAGGAGGCTCCAGAAAGGTGCAGACCAGTGAGTTTAATTTGCTCTAGTGTTTTCCTGGAAAGTTGGCACAAAATGAGGTCAGCAGCACTGTGTTTGAGCCACTCTTAAATCATCAGCATCATCCGCTGTTATGGTGCAAAGAGAAACAGTGGATATGGTGTAACCTGGTTTTAATTAAGCATTTTTTTGTTGTTGTTCGCTTGTATTTTCATAAAGAAAATGCATCAGAAGGAATTACCACTTGGTGGTTGTCAACTGGTTGGAAAACCATGCTGGAAAGTTGTTTCATGTCAAAACAGAAGGCTGTGTAAAGTGGGTTCCTGCAAGTGTGTATCTTGGGTTTACAATTAGTATTTTCATGAATAATGTGGAATATAGCCGTTATTACTAAATTTGCAAATGAGGTGAAGCAGAAGGCCTTGGCTGAAGCTATGTCAGAAAGTTTAAGATCCAAAACAGTCTGAAAAAGCAATTTCTGGGCTGATTCAGCTCAACGCTTTTTGCTTTCAGTTTTGAACTGGAGGAAGATATCAAAATGAAGCTGACTTTGATAAGGATTTTCATGTTGCATTCCGCCGAGGTCAAGTCTTGCTGTGTGTGGAAACTTGTGCTGGTTTCTGAAGTGGTTAATTCTGCAGGACAGAAGGCCATGCTTCTGTGTGATGTGGTGATGAAGTGAGATGTAGCGTCCTACAGCTTGGGATTTGCTTTTCAGTTAGGTGAGACTTCTGCAAGGGGAAGCATTCCTTCCTAGAGCCAAGGAAGACCCTTCCATGGGGCTTTCCCCAAACTTTGGGTTGAGTTTTATAACCTGGACCTGACCTGGATCTTCCTTTTGTGTCTCCTTACATTTATAAGAAGAATACTCAGTGTAAGGGTGAAATCTACAGGCCAGGGATGTTGTGCTATCGTATAGTAAAATCTGAGTTTCCTCACTATTCAGTACTAGAATGTGCTGGGTGGTATTAGGGACTGAGCAGATAGCCATAAAGTAACAGCTGTGCTAGCGCTGTTTTTCATGCTTAAACGTTGGAGACTAAGCTGCAGCATCACACAGAATGGAAAGCTATTGTGAGCTGTGAGCAACACCAAGACCAATGCATACAAATCCTCCTTCACTCATTAATGGGTGTCTGACTGTACTGAGGGAGCAGCCCAGTGGTCAGGAGCTGAAAGGAGGCTTGTGTCAGTTTCGTTGCAACTTGGACAAGACTCTAAGGCACAATTTTAAGATACTGAGGTCTACAGCAGACTTTACTGCCAGGCTGACTTATATACTCTTTTAAAACTCCAGCTGTTAGACTTCTTGAAGATAAGTCACTGCAGTGTCTGTCATGTTACTTGCTCATGCTATGGGAACTTCACTGGTTCCCTGTGCCTTCAGCTGGCGGTGTGCTGATCCCCAGGGCCCTGTCACACAGCTATTTTGGCACCAAGGAAAAGAGTCTGGGGTGGGTTCCTTACACTTACCCAAAATCTGCCCTATGCACTTCTGCATACACATTTCTTCTTAAGTCTCAGTCCTTTCCTTTGCAGAAAGACCTTGTCAGTCTTTGCCTTTTTGCAGGTCTCCTTGACTTACCCCTTCTACATTCATGGGATGGGAGGTGTTGAAGACAAGCAAAACCCAGCCAAAGGCTTGGGTTGGCACACAGCCTGTCCTGGGGGCACTGCCAGCACCAGGAAAGGTGGGTTCTGTGCCACAGGGGTGTCCCTGACTGCTTGAATAGCCTTGGCTGGGGTGCCTGGTTGCACCAGGTCTGTCTTTCATGTCGAGCAACAGTTGCTCTGCTCTCTATCTGCCTTGAGTGGTCAAGTAGAGAAGCCCAATCTCAGATTGGTCTCTTACTTCGTGGGGAAACTCAGGGCTTAGCACTGTCAGTGTAATTCTACAGCTACCAGGTATAAAGTGCTGGGAATCATGCCCAAGGCAGAAGAGATTTTTGGTACCTTTAAAATCCAAGCACAGCTGGTAATCCCCTTTCAGATTCATTCACAAAGTGTACATGGTAACGTTAAGAAAAGCTCTTCTGGCCAAGGTAATACTCCGAAGCTAGAACTTGCCTTGGTTATAAATTCGTACAGTGTTTTCAGAAATCTCTTCTTCATTTGAATGATTAAGAAAGGGTTCCCCCATACCCTGTTGTTACTGGTAATGGCAGTATCTTGCTGCTGGAGTTTCAATTTATGGAAACATTTCTTTCAAGAGCAGCTCTCTGACTGCCTTTAGGCTAATTGAGCTGAAGCATCAAATTACAATTAAATCAGAGCTCGGAAAATGGTTGTAATCAGGACCCTCTGAGGGCTGTTATTCATGCTTTTTGTAAATCAAGATGCAAGAGTGTGCTTCAAGTACAAGTTCTACCTTTGTTTTTTTCCTTTAACAAAAGACTAACTTGAGAATTGTTGGGTTTTTGCCTCTGATTTGTGTGTGAGGTGGCTTGAACAGCAATCTGCATACTGTGGTCAAAGGACAAGACAGTGCGTCTGCAGGAACAGGAATGTGCTGGGTTATGTTCTGTTTGCCAGGGGAGGAAGCAATTTCCCCATGGTGACTGAAGGCCTCCATTTCCCTACCAAGGTCAGCGGAAGCATCCTCTGCCTTTGGCTACATCATAATTGCATTAATAAAGACTGAAGCTCCCGGGGGCAAAGGCTGCAATTAGAGGCAGTGTCAGAGGCTTCATTGCTCTCCACTGTGCTCCCCTGCAAGCAGACAGGCTCTGTCTGAATTCATTGATGTCATTCTCTGCTTTTGAACATACAGCTCCTGCTGTGCTTTCTGCACCTGGCAGGTCTCTCTATGGCTGTAAATGGGTGCTTTGGGTGCTAATGTGGAAATTGGGTCTGCTCCTCCCTGCCTGCAGCGTGGGGGAGGTGACACGGGAGCCGTCCTCAGGCCAGCAATGAGAACTGGAGGGTTTGGGGCCATCAACTGTTTTTTATCAGGAAGGAGGACTGTGATCACCACGTGATGCTGTGTTGGTGCAGTTTCTGGCTGCTCTGAATCTCAATATATGCCATGGCCGGGAATAATGTCTGCACAGTTCACGTTGTCACCGTGCAGCTACTTCTGCAGAGGCTGCTGGGCCTGAGATTATCACGGCTGTCCCCACGCAGAGCTGGAACATACCAATGAGAAGCACTCATGCTAATGGAGAAGCTGCTCCAGAGTGAAGCAGTCTCCACAGCATGTGGGTATGGAACAGCTGAGCATGAGGAATGGGGGAAAGCTGCGTTGCTGGCAGAAGAGCTTCTCAAAAGCTTTTTGTTTTGGTGGAATAATACAACTCAGTGCAGCCAAAGTGAGTAGCAAAATATCTTAAAATCAAATAAGCTTTGATTTTTAAACAAACACTAATAATACTGGATCGATGCTTGAAAGTCAATTACAGTTCAGCTAAGCTGTGACCTTTAAAACCTCCCAGAATTGCTCCGCTGTTGTTGCCAGTGACACATTGAAGCTTCCAGGTCTGCTCAGGCAGAATGGGAAGCTGTATTCAGTTCCAGAACCTGCCCTTTGGTTAGAATAAAATGGTCGTCAGCGTTCAGTCTTCTGAAAGAGGGCAGAATTCCTTCATGTCTGTGGAGCTGTCAAGGAGAAGTAACGAAAAATACACTTGTCCATGTGAAATTGGATGCTCACGTGCTGTCCTGGCATCTCCCAGGTTGGTTGTTGAAGGACAGCCATTTGTGCTTTCAGAAATGGAACGGTCGCCTGGAGTACACAGGACTTAGCAGTCCAGGAGGCCCCTTCAAAACATGGCAACGTTATGGCTGCAGTCCTGCTGTGAGCATCTCCTGAGGAAGCTGAAGGTAGGACAGTGTGTTCAGCTCCAAGGGGCATCAAAAAGTTGGTCTCAGGACATCCCTAAGAACCTCAGAATTCAGCATCGCGGGGTGGTCTTTGTAGACCTTCCTAGTAATTTTTTCCCCACCATAAATACGTTAGAAATCAGTCTCAGAACTCATAGGTGTCAAAATGAGTGAGAACAGCTTAACGGAGCCCCTGCGTCAAAGAGTGCTTTGTGGAAACATTGGGTTTGCCTAACACAATTATTCCTTAATTACACAACAGAAAGCACAACACTTAATACTTCAACAGCATAAAGAAAAGCTTAGTAAGGATTTGCATTGCTGCGTTGGTTGATGGAGGTGTGCCGTTGTGGCTGGGCTGTGGGCAACTCTGCCCTATGGTAAAGGGAAGAGGAAAGACCTGTCCCTAACTCCAAGTTAATCTGTGAGCGTCCTTTTAATTACGCTGATGCCAATCAGGATGTGAGTGAGCATCTCTGTGCACCTTGGCCTCATTGATGCACTAATGAACCTGGGATGCTTTATATAGAGTAGAAGAAGCTTCTGGAAGATGTACCTCCCGAGGTTTTCCAATTACTGCTGCCCTTTGTGTGTTTTGTTCCTTTTGCATTGATTTGGATGGGTTCTGAGATATCAGGCTAGTCAGGATGATAAATAAATTAACCTTTATTAATTAGACTATTTAGGAGTGATTCATTTATTTCATTTCTGTATTTGTGATTCACCGGTGCTATTTTCTGCTGTGCCTCACAATCTGTTTGTCTCGAATTTCAGTTTATTGTTGCATCTGTTTGAGATCTTTTAATAGGGGAGAGAGTTATGATAGCAAGATTATAAATGCACACATAAACAATGTATGACTAAATTGAGAGGCTTGGCATATTGCCTCGGGCTGCGTGCCATGCTAACGTGGCTACCAGGACTGTCTGGGCTGGAGCTGCTGCATGTCAGTCTGCTTTGGAGAAAAGAGGTGATAGCAGCAGCTGTCTGTGTCTGGCCTTGCTGACGTACCTGGCTGCACAATTCCTCCTGTGTAGGACAGAGCACGTGGCCATCTCTATGACCTGGTTTTGAGATGAGTTTGGGTTCAATAGACGCACGTCACGCAGTTTGTTTGCTGGATGCTCCTGAGGCTGAGCAGAACTTCCCTGCGTCTCCGTTTTGTGGATGTACACAGAGGATGATCTGGGCTGTATTTTGGTCTGTCGCTGCTGAGCTAAGACCATAGCCATAGCTCCAACCTGCCCTGCTGCCTCAGGCACCAGCCATGCCCAGCAGTGGTACAGCTCTTGCCTTCCCTCACCCATCGTGGCAGTGAGCAGAAGCAAGACCACGCTCAGACTGCAGTTGCACTTCTCTCTACTCTAGGCTCGTGCTTTCTTAATATCCTCTTCCTGAGGAGTCAGAAGCACAGCAGAAGCTGATGGTTTTTTTTTTTTTTTTTTTTCATTTGACTGTAGGAAAGCTGCTCAGGAGGGGAATTTAGGGAGATGAAGAGAAGGGCAGCAGTTCTGGGAAGGGCAGCTTGTGCTCTGCAGGGCTCTGAACAACTGCATTTTCCAGGGATCTGTGGACACGTTTTCTCTTATCAATGTTGTTCCTAGCTTACACAGCCTCAGTTATTCTGAGATGTAGCTCCTGGTTGCGTTGTGGATGGATCCTGCAGGTCCTTGTGGCAATGTGCACCCAGCCAGGCTCTGCTATTTATCTCACTGCTGGGGTTGAAGCTGTCGTTGCACAGAGGTTCTTTATCGCGGACAACGAAGCAGTGTCTTCTGCATGGGGTCAGGGTTGTGTGTTGACGGGCTCTAATAAAGCCATTTTTCTTCCGCAGCCTTGGTCAGGCAGGTCTGCTTGGGATGCAGATCAACAACTTAGCTTCACTTGGGTGCCTTGGAACAAGCTCGACTCTTTCAAGGCCAAGTGGAAAAATGTGCCCAGCATGTTTGGTGGAAGACCTCAAAGGTCTGCCTGCAGCTCCTATGCCTGTGCATCCCCCTAGGCATGTGATTCCTGTCTTTAAATTCAGAGCAGAGCACAGTTAGCCTTCACCGGCATACTTTCCTTTGCAGCCCAATCAGAATATCTGAGAGCAACATTAATACTTTACAGTGCAAGTCCCAGACATCCCAGCTCTGCTAGGAGCAAGCAGCAGGCTAAAGCACCCTGTGATAAGTGAGGCTGGCAGATGATTTGTAGGGGGTAGGGGGATGGCTGTGTTGGAACGAAG
This sequence comes from Gallus gallus, assembly GCF_016699485.2. Taxonomy (NCBI): domain Eukaryota; kingdom Metazoa; phylum Chordata; class Aves; order Galliformes; family Phasianidae; genus Gallus; species Gallus gallus. The sequence continues at coordinate 3,084,061 of NC_052551.1, forward strand.
CAAAATGTGAATCCATTTGTTTCTTCCCATTTTCTGGAAAGAGACACAAATAGCTTGTACACAGTGCTTTTTATTTGCAGTTTGCACGTTTCTGGTTTTCTGGCTTGCTTGTATTGGTGTTTATCTAATAGAGGATCTATCACACTTCCTTGCAAAACATTTTGATGTTGCTTTTAGGCAGCAATGGACACCAACTCTTCTCTGCAGCACAGGGAGATGCTGAGGCTCTGTGCGTGGCTTCTGTCTTAAGGTCTGCCTTTAGACATTCCTTAATAAATGGGAGTATAATACTGACCACCTTCAGGTGCGGTGCAAACGGGCATACGGTGCAGATTTCTTAATATGCTGTTGGGATGGACGGAACAATTCCCTCAGGAGGTGGATGGGATTAAATCCCCCCAGCAGTGTGTGCTGCTGGGCTGTACCTCTAACAATGGCTCTATCTCAAGCTTGGAAGTGTCCGTTTCTTATTGGAAACACGGTTATGGGGTAGCTGGAGTGAAGTTCTCAGAATTCTAGCCTTGGGAATCGACAGCTTTCTTTGCTGGAGTACACGGCAAATTCACAGTTGTTTTCTTTTAAACGGATAACCTACAAATAAAAAGAAACAATAACCAATCTTGACTCTAAACAGATTTAAAAATTGCTTGTAGGATGTCAAGGTTGCCTATTGTGAAGGCAGGCTGGTGAGATAAGAGCTCCGATCAGTCACGCTCCAGCAGTTCTGCGCGTTGAGTAGGTGAGAGGTTAAGAAGTATCTATAATAGAGGTGGTTTTGGCAGATTGGTTAATGGGACCATAACTTCCTCCACCCACACATCCTCCTCCCTGCAGACAGAAGTCACAAAGCAAGGCTTTTTCTCTTTGTCTGTCCCTTACAACTTACTTGGAGCTGGGAAGCCATCTGTGTTTGTAAATCAGCACATTCTCAGCTGAGCTCCTCTGCATGCTGCTTTTACAGGCAAGTAAGGATATCTCATAGGGTTTGGAAACAAAGGTGATGGTTTCAGAAGCATTTCCTGGCAGGCCTATTTCCTTTTCAGTAGCCCTGCTTTATGCCCAAGGATTTGAGCAGCAGCAGCAGCTCCTCCTGAAATAGCCACAGCCCAACATGCCCGAGGTGCTTTAGCAGCAATGCTGAGGAGGATTTGCTAAAAGGTTTTTCATCTTGACAGCGAGTGGCCTCTGCTGTGTATGCCCTGCAATTAAATGGGAAAGGAGAGAGCCTGTGTGAAGTTTGCATCGTCAGACCCGAGGCTCGGCCACACATCCCTGTGAGCAGCTCCTTGCTGCAGCTGCTTACCAATTCAGAGAAAGTTTTCTGAGGAAGAACTGGAATGGAGATGCAGACCTGTGTTACAGTGCAAAAAAGCCTCTGGCAGCTCCATTCTCCCTCTCCAGGAACGTGGGCTTCTGAAAGATTTCAACATGTGAAGTTATAGTGTCAGTGTAACTCTCTTGTCTCTTAAGGTGTGTGTGTGCTGGATCGGCTGTCCTTTGCGGCCATGGAATGAGAGCATAAAGACCATCAGTGCTACCGAACCACATTCACTTGGACCTCACATATCTACCTACACCAAAATAGGGCTTTATTGCAGGATTCGAGGCTGCAGAGGAGGATGGGGCTGTGGAATGGCCGGCAGGAACCTTTCTGGACCTGCTGCCCTCTGGGCTGCCCATCTGACTTCAGTGCTTTGGCCTGGCTGGGCCTGCTCTGGTTTTCATCTGTCAAAGTCAGATCAGTCCAAAGCACTGCTTTCACCTCCCTCATTTGATGCATCTGCCCCAGGGTTTCAAAAGAACAGCTTGGTTCTGGCAGATGAGCGCTGGGGCAGAGCAGGGTTAATAATCTGAGTGTCTGGGCTTGTAAATATTCTGCAGATTGGTTACCTGCAGGTACACCAGAGCAATGCCACAGCACTTTAATTTCTTCTTTCTACAAAGGTTACCACTGCCTTAACCCCTGTTCCCTCTGTTCTTCCAGACTGTGTCCTGCCTGGCACTCAGGCTTGTTGGCTGTCTGCTGGCAGAACCAGCAGCATGGGCACATCTTGCACAATTCGTGCTGTGTTGCTTCCACTCTACTGTGTGTGCCCATTGGTGTTGCCTGGGTTCTGTGTAGCAGTGAGTGTGTTTATAAGTTCTCACCAGAAGCAAAGGCCTTGGATAGAGGGGCTGCTGCAAAGTCAAGTTCAGCCCCGATCCTCCTGGAGTCCTCCCAGCGCTGATCTGGACCAACACACAATGTGTATGTAAGTATCTGACCATAATGTCAGGCTGGGTTTCAGGCTTTTATCCCAAAGCCATCACTTATGGTTTCCTCAGCCTCTGCAAAGCAGCACTGTCTGCCACGTGAAGACAGCAATAATTTGTTTTACTAAACTCACCCATTTGTGGCTGCAGAAAGTGATTCAAATGCTTGAGCTCCTCAAAGCACTGGGTGCAGTTTGCAGAACAGCACGTGTATGTGCTGTGGTGCTGATGGGGAGCACTGGGAAGCTGCAGCTTGGCTTGCTTCACTTACTGGACAGGGTTATTGGAACAGGAAAAGGTGTCTACATGGGAAAGAAAGGGTTTGCAACATATACAGTTTTTCAAGGTGTGCATAACAGTGCAATTATCTTGACAGGACCTCCAGCTCCTCCTTGTCCCATGGTGCCAACACACCCAGCAGCCTCCATGTCCTTTTGCTCTCCTAATGGCTCCCATCCATGCAAAAGGCCCCAGGTTCTATAACCAGGCAGGTGCCTGGGTGGCAGTAGGAGCTGTGCAGGCAAGCAGCCAGGGAGCAAACTCCTCCTTGTTGGGTCTGGTTCTTTGCTGCCCTGCTGGCGGGGGTCAAGCAAAGTGTCCTGGCTGCAGAACAAGTGCTCACGGGGAGCAGCACTGTGTGTGGGTCTGCTTGGTGCAAAGCAGTATTGATCCTGTGTTCAGGCGTTCAGGAGCAGCTGCAATACAGAGAAATAAAAGTCACACCCATAAATAAGAGTCGAACTAATTTAAATTGCCCTTGCAAAATAATTAGAAGCTATTACAGCTCCAGATCTGCGTGCTCCCTGCTTGCAATGCATCACTGGCAAAGTGGAGAGCCCATTTCTGCTCTATTTGCTCCTTTGGAGCCTTTTGAGGTACAGTCATGTTGGATAGCAGTGAGAGTGATGCTTACAGCACCAGTTGGGCTTCCTGCAAAGCTCCCCCAAAAAAGACTTTTTCTCATTCCATACCAATTAAAACAAAAAACCAACAACAACAACAAAAAACAAGGATGGAGGGCAGAGAAACACAGCCTGAAGTGTTTAGGAGCAATCTTTCTAAACTTGCTATCTCACAGTGCTTTCTTTTAATTAAAGATTTACCTTCCACACTGTTATCATTCCGGGTGCTCCTGGCTGTGGGCACACGTGGTCCCTGCTCACCTGCAGCCTTCCCCCTGCCCTGTGTTGCGTGTGCTCAGCATCTGGCTGCTCACCAAACGGGCCTGGGAACAGCACTGTCCCAAATGGAATCCGCTCCGTGACTTACACTGGTTACAAAAAAAAAGGATGGAAACAAAAAGGGGTTCTGATGAACTGGATGCTTTCCTGGGAAGATGAAGAGCTCCATCTGATTGCCTTGAGCAGACTAAAGAGAAAATAAACCCACGGAGGGGAGGGAAAAAAAAAAAGCTTGCTGATAGTATAAAAGGTGCTGTGCTGTGTATTTTAGATAATAGATTTAAAATTACCCTGTCAGCCTCGATGGAGGCAGAACAGCTGGGGTGAGGCTCGGCCACCAGTGCATTTGGGCAGAGCTGTGAGCAGTGCCGTCCCTGTTCTGTTTGCTGGTGCTCCCCCAACCCCGTGCAGGGACCTCCGCTCACGTCGCACTGTGCCTCACTCCGTGCCCTTTACCAAAGCTGAGAATAATCTCTATTTATTTGCTGGCATTTGGCAGTCTGGCGGTAGAAACCTGTTTTAGATTTATTTTGTGCACCTGTGTCTCTTAAAGGTTGGGGTGACGTGTTAAAGCATTGCTGCCGCCCTTTGTGCTGTGATCCCAGGTTAGTAGTGGGACTTTTCTCTGGTCCCCAGCACTGTGCCTTCTCCCTAGGGAGGTCTGGAGCCCCATGGCACACCAGCTCAGGGCTTGTTGCATGCATTTGATGAGATAAGAAATGTTATTTTCCAGCTTATAGTCAAGTATTGCAAATAATTACAAACCAGAGCTCTATATTTGTGTAGCTTAGTGTTATTTTAACTCTCATTGATCAGTGCTTGCCTTCAATCTAATGCATGAAAAATTCTATCAGGGACAATGCTCATGCAGTGTGAATCTGTTAGAAGCAGGTCCTTGGGTGCCGCATCCGTGATGAGATGCTTTCTGGAGGGTATTATACGTCTCTCAAAGACTTTGGGAAGGGAGGAGGAAGGAGTCCTTTGAGACAGTGCAAGGCTGATCCGGTGGGTGCACGCCAGGAGGCAGCTTGCATGCAGCACAAACCATTCAGAAGCAAAGATGAGAAGGAAGAAGAGAAATGAAGGCAAGAGTAAAGGGGCAGTTAAAATGAGATGGGTGCACATCTTGGTGGGAGCTCGGAAGGACAGCTGCGTTGCTGCACGGATGCTGGCATTGGGCTGCTGGCTGGGACTGGGGGTGCTGAGCTGCCCAGGGCTGTCTGACAGACCCGGGGGGATGGGTGAGGCTGGGATGTGGCTCCCAAGTCCTCAGTTAACGATTCTTTAGCTGAAAAAATAACACCTTGAAGATGCTTTCTGCTCTTCTCTTAAGGGTACAGTGAAAACCCTGCATAACTGAGACAGATCTGATTTAAAAGTTCGTGCTGGTTTGTCTCAGCTCTATCACATGCCACACTACTCTCTGCTTGAGCACGGAGCAACTTTGGGAGAGGAAAGCAATCCCATTGCTGGGTGGCTCAAATGCCATCTGTGCGTGGCAGTGACACACAGAGCAGGGCTACAGCCACACACAAAGCACGAGTGGGCATTCAGGGTCTCAGTCCCTCCCAGCATCTCCCTGGATCCCCGCAGAGCAAACCTGGTGGCAAAGCCTTCCAGTCTGGTTCATCAGCCCTGAATGAAACCACTTTTATTTTTTCCCAAATGCTGTTTTGGTAATAAAGGAGTTCACAGCTAGAAGTGAGTGAGACTGAGGGTATAATTAGAGGTGCATTCATCACTCCTGCTGGTAATTGTTTTCTAAGAACACATGAAAAGAGAAGTTAATGCCCCGTGAAGTGCTGCGCAGCGTGCAGGTATGAGCCACAGGTCTGCGGAGCGGATGGCCCCTGTCCCCATGATGGACCCCAGCTGTCCCCCACGTCCCTCAGGGGGTGTAGGGACAACCCAGGGCTGTGAGAGCATGCCAGGTTTATAGAGCTGGGAAGGAAACGCAGTGCTCAGCGTTGCGTTCTGAACTGCTGAGACCTGGCTGTCTGCAGGGGGGCGAAGCGAAGAAAAAGGCAGAAAATGAAACAAAAGAGTTCCTGCAAGTTTGGGACCGAGCCTCCACCTCCTCCGTGACAGCTTGCATCAAAACAAATCTATGTTAAATAACCGTGACTGAAAACGATGCATTTCTTGATCTGGTGGTGGTGAGGGGGGTTTAAAAGTCTCCCAGTGAAAATGAGGTCAGTTGATGTGTGCCTTGGTTGTTTATTCCACAGAATCAAAGTGGAACAAAGCGCTCAGAAGCAGGATAGCAGCGCTGCCACCAACAGCAGTGCCCCCCCCGGCTCCCCTCTGTCCCACAATGGGTGGCCCAGCATGGCATGCAGGTGTGGGCTGTGATGGCCGGGAGGGGGATGAGTCCCTCGTTTGGGGAGAAGGGCTCAGGGAGAGCAGGGAGTGCCCCCTCTCAGTGCTGGGCTGGGATGTCCAATTGAAGTGCTGCTTTAATGCAAGTTCTTTTATACCAGACCGAAATCAGTGCCCCAGACAGCACTGCTGCTTGCTCTTCAAACAAGTTACTTCCACAGAAAAATGCACGCCAGCGTTTTGTTTTATGGGACTTTTAATGGGCTGTGCAGCCCGTAACGCATAGTATCATACCCCGGAAAATGACTTTATCGTGGTATTGCAAAGTGTGTGATTAGGAGGGCTTGCTGCAAACACTGTGTTTTGCACATGCTGTAAGTGCTGAATAGAAAAATCCATTCTTCCGTGAGCTTTCCTTATTAGCAAACTCTAATAAGCTCTTGAACAGCATTCAGTGGAGGAGTCGAGAAATCTGACCGCAGTGACAGCCCCTTCCCCAGCCCGGCACGCTGCTCTCAGAGCCCAGTGAGCGCAGCAGCAGATGGTGCTCGTGCTTTGCATGAGCCTCCTGCAGCAGCAGGGGATGCCGCGCGTCAGCCTGGCCTGAGCGAGAGTCCTCCAGGAAGCAGAGCTGGAGATGCCAAGCTTTGATGAGCTGTGTTAAGCCTCTCGATGGTGCAGCTCCCAAATGCCACGTAGGCAGCCCGCCAGCGTGTCCTTCAGGAAGGTGCTGATGTTAAACTGTGTGCAGGCGGCAGTGCAGCCCCACAGAGCACCGTGTCATAGAATCTTATCATAGAATCACAGAATGGCCTGGTTTGAAAAGGACCACAATGACCATCCAGTTCCAACCCCCTGCTATGTGCAGGGTCGCCAACCAGCAGCCCAGGCTGCCCAGAGCCACATCCAGCCTGGCCTTGAATGCCTGCAGGGATGGGGCATCCACAGCCTCCTTGGGCAACCTGTTCAGTGCGTCACCACCCTCTGGGTGAAAAACTTCTTCCTAATATCCAACCTAAATCTCTCCTGTCTCAGTTTAAAACCATTCCCCCTTATCCTATCACTATCCACCCTCATACACAGCTGTTACTCCTCCTGTTTATATGCTCCCTTCAAGTACTGGAAGGCCACAATGAGGTCTCCCCGAAGCCTTCTCTTCTCCAAGCAAAACAAGCCCAGTTCCCTCAGCCTTTCCTCATATGAGAGGTGCTTCAGCCCTCTGATCATCTCAGTGGCCCTCCTCTGGACTCGTTCCAAGAGCTCTGCATCTTTCTTATACTGGTGTCCTGGAAAGGTCCCTCTGCAACAGAAAGCTCGAACCTCAAGAAAGCACCCCGAGCATCATGGTGCAGTGTCCCATGTGTGGTGTGAGCCTGCATGGCAGCCTGCTTTCTTCTTTTTGATGCCTCCTCTGTGGGAAGTGGTACACGGGTTGGCTTTGGGATGAAGCTGGAAAAGTTTGAGTGAGGTAGTTGGACAAGGCTCTGAAAAACCAAATGTTCTGGAAAAGACAAGGGGAAATGGTTTAAAACTAAGACAAGTGTGATTGGATAATAGAAGAAAGTTCTTTAAGGATGGTCAGGCAGTGGCACAGACTGCCCAGAGATGTGGTGGTGCCCCGTCCCTGCAGACACCCAATGTCAGGCTGGATGGGGCTCTGAGCACTGATGGAGCTGTGGGTGTCCCTGTTCATGGCAGAGGGGTTGGACCAGATGGCCTTTAAAGGTCCCTTCCAACTCAAACAATTCCACACTTCTGTGATTCAGTGATCTCTTCAATCGAAATGCACTCCAAACCCAAATGTGCTCTGTGAGGGACTTATGGATTCATGTAAACTCAACTTTTTTGGTTTATCACCACCGGTTTAAGACTGTATATAATCTACGGAAGAGTATTTCTGCTTCAGAAGCAGTGCTCCAACAGGAAGGGGAGCAGCTGTGTGAGGGCGTCAAGGAGAGCAGCGATAGCCGCATGCGTGCAGATGTGTGCGGTGATGTGCATGCAGAGGCACAAGCAGGGGGTTTTAAATCCTCCCTGTCGCCTGGACATTAAAAGGCTTTAAAAAAAGGAAGAAGAAAATGAATGCTTCTGCGGTTTCCTCCGCACTCATTGAATTTCTGTCCATAGCGTTTACAGGCTTTAAGAGGAGCCCGCATAATTACCTTTTCTCGTGATGTTATTTTTTTCTCCTCTCCATTTAAAACTCATTGTATTGTGTCATTTCATAGGCGCCAGGAATAAATCTTTTGTCAGCTCGATTGCATTATTATGCAAAGTACACAAAAAAAGTGCAGGAATAAAACAGGCCGGCAGAAGCGGAGCGCCGTGCTTCCAACCGCTGCTCTGCCCAGCAGCGGGGCTCCCAGTTTGCTACCACCACCTATTTCCCAGGCAAACTTCCTCACCCGCAACCACTGATTGCAAAGAGTTCACTTGACCGTGCTAATGCCTGCAGCAGGGATGTGTATTTAGTGTGGGAAGAAGGGCTCGGCGAAGGAGCCATCAATTACCTCTGCAGAACTGATCCCGAGGGGAAGGAGCTGCTGAGGACTTTTGGCAGGATGAGAGGGGTCAGCCCCAGTGTGCTCCCCTCCTCCTTTCACCCCGTGCTGAAGCATCCCAAGAACCGATTTGGGGAAAAAACAATCAGTGTCGCTTGGAACATCCCAATGGGAAAAGCTCAGGTGGTGCGTGGGAAGCTGGCAGCTCCATCTGGGGCCTCCATGGGCTCTGATTGATCTGAAATCCCGGTGTGGGACAGGGGACTCCAACCCGGGGCTGGCCCTGCCCTGCTGTGCACTGCTGGTGTCTTCCAGGTGGTCACAGAGCTCTGAGGGAGAACTCATTTAAACTCATTAGTGGGTGCTTTAACTTCTTGCTGAGGCTTGTTAGCATTGCTGGAACGGAGCTCTGCTCCCACAACGTATCAGCAAAATGGAATTAAGGAACTTAATTAGGTTGGGTTAAACGCAACGAGGGGTGTCAGAGCAGGGGATAACAGCTGGGAAAACTCACTTACTCTCCCCACTTGGCTGCTGCAATGTCCTTGGGGAAAGGGCTGGAGAAGGTGTGTGCCTGTGATTGGGGTTTTGTCCTCCCATGCATGGGGCACTGCGGAGAGCAAGATCGTGAAGTGGGAATGCATCAGTGCTCCTCCAGCCATTTCCCTTGCCGTTCTTGTTCCACCTTGTACAAGTAACAGGCCTTCGCTTTGCAGAGGAAGAGGATAACAACTGGCTGGAAAAGCAAGGGAGAAAACAGGGGACCACGAGAGAGCCAGAAGTAAACTCAGCTTTCTTGGAGATGAAAGATGAATCTATGGTGACTTGGAAAGCTGTCAACAGGGGCTCACCCCACATTTATCCACTCATATCTAGCTAGCACTGTCATTATGATGGGAGAAGACTTGAGTCCCCATGCCGAACTGGAAAGTCTAAATCTGTTCTTCATTAATTATTTACTGACATACATCTTTAGACAGAAGGTTGAGTGCCCTGCATGTGTTTTCTGGTATGTTGTGGTGGACCATGGGCACACCAGCAGCAGGTCCTGCTTTGGGCTGAGGCTGTGCAGTGGGGTGTGAGGTCCTGGGAGCTCGCAGTGACTGTGAAGGTGAAGAAGATGCTGAGGGAAGTGTCTGGCACTATTCCTTGGGCAAATTAGATGCTTCTGGAACTTAAGATGGAGAAATGTGTACATGTGAGATGTTTAGTGGGGCTGCTGCCATAATGGCCCAGAGATGCCATGTTGGGGATGCGATGAACAGGGTTGGGTTACCCTTGCTTGGCATCTTGAGCACTCCTCCCAGTCCCATCTCCACATCTCCAAATTGCTAGCCCTGAGCATTCCCAGAAGTATGAACCTTTATATCCTACAAATTACAACGAAACCGACAGGTCACACTTTCTCAAGATGGGAAAACATCTGTCGCTGTGCCTTATCTGCTGCCTTTCAGTACAGCCCGTTGCAACTCTCTGCTCCCCTCCCTGCAAATAGTGACGGGAGAGGGGTTTGAGCATCACTGCACAAACAGATTTCTGTTTGCGTAGCTGCTGGGGAACGGCTGCGCTGTGCACCAATGCCAGGATGTGCAGAAACAAGTATTTATGAATTATTTACATTTCTTTAGTTGCTGCTCATCGTTTGTTGTTTTTCTGTTTAATCAGTTTGTCCTCTGTTCCAGGAGCGGAAGGAAAGCCAAAATGACTTCAGTGACAGCTCAGCTATCCCACAGAATGACTAGTAAGTAGTCAGAGTAAACAGCTTAGGAAGAAAATACAGACAGAAAAATTATTCATCTCATCCACGTGGCAAATTGCTCAGGAAAAAAAAAAAAAAAAGAGATTTCTGTTGTACAGAAAATCCTCAAATTAAAAAAAAAAAAAAAGTTTTAAAAAAGAGGAGAAAAATTGTTTGCCTTTTGCACAGAATGAAAATGTTACGCAGAGTGTTAGTGGGATATAATTGTGCTTCCTTTGTTTCTAACATGTGAGAACAACAGAATTACGCAGGAAAGTGAAAAAGGAAGGGAATGGAGCCAGTTAAGTCAGTGATGTGGTGGTTTTTTTCCTATCAAAATGAGAGAGAAGTGCTTTATTTTGACTTTTTCCCATCAGAAATGTTGTGGAAATCAATGGTTTCCTATGCAACACTCGGATGAAAATGAAAACCACATTTGCTAATGAAACATCGCTGCAGTGACAGCTCTAGTGCCTTATTGCAAGGTGTGGGCCCACTCGGGTGGGTGATCCTGGCACCAGTTCCCCCAGTAAGTCTGCTCAGTCAACTGGAGCTGCTTCGGACCTGCACAGCGGTTTCCTGCCCTGGGAAGGGGCTGCGCTCCTCGCTAATTTATTCACCATGAATAATTCAACTACTTCATGTCATTGCTTTGCCACACATGTTTCTGCCATAGCTTGCATTTGATTTTATCATAAAAACCTGGAAACTGGGGACAGAAAAAGCATAAGATGTTTTCCCACCCCGCAGGCTGAGCTGCTCCCTGCACTGTGCGGGTGGTTTGGAACCCAGAAGGCAAACATGCAAAGTGGAGAACTGCAGCATTATTGGGTTTGAATATTTGTTTTAGTTGGGGTGTTTGGCACAAAAACCTAAGAACTGGTTTCTAAGCACAGGTGAGATACAGATATAGATACAGATATAGAAAAAAATGGTGTTTTTATGTAAATAAAAAATGCGGAGAAAAAACAGCTCTTCCTCTGCCCAGCTTAAATATGAGAACATTCTGTAGGGTTTATTTTCCAGGTGAGATTTCAGAGCTTTAACTCTATAAATAAGCCTAGCTCCATTGATCTCAATGGCACGATGCTGATTGACACCTACTGAGGATACATGCATAAGTATTTTTCCTAATGAGCTCCTTCTGAGCCTACGATTGCCAATTGATGTGGCAATTACATATTAATATGTGCAACTGTGCACAATCAAACTGGGCTAGAAGGGATGCAACCTTTTGTTTCTTAAAATTAATAAAATATTTATTGCAATCAGCTCATATCTCCCAATTTGTTGCCAATTAACTAAAGTGTTTGGCGTGCAGCTGATTGAGGCTGCAGCAACAGAGCTGCACGCGGGGCACAAGTTGTAGGCTTCTTGTACTCCATCCCTCTCTTCTTATACTTTGCAAGGAGGAGCGCAGCAGCAGGAGATGGAAACGGTGATGACTTTACCTCCAGGGAAAGACATCTCCCCTTATCAAGAGGAGCTGAAGGCAGGGGATGGCCAGAACGCTGCCAAACTTCTGCTGCTGAAGACCAGGGATTTGGGGTTGTAAGTGGACCTAAAAATGCCTTTCTTTTTGTTTTTTTTGGGAATATTGACTAAATGGGATGAAGGTGGATAGAGGTGCAATGCAGAGTGATATCAACTACGGACACTTATTCGTCATGGAAACACAAATCCTGTTTTTTATGTGACCTGGTTTATGGCATAAATTAATCCAATATTATGGGATTCCAGCATTATGGGACTTCGCATCATGGTAGCATAACTGTATATATCTATATGGTGGCTAAGAAAGGAGAGAGAAAGTTCCAGAGGTTATATCTTTGAGTGGTAGAGGGCCTTAAAAGGTACTACAGACCACACTAGTGCTACTGGAAGGCTGACTTAGAATATCTCAAGTTGGAAGGGACTCACAGGGAAACCCTCCCCCATCTCCGTAGCCCTCCTTTGGATGCTCTCTAATAGCTTTATGTCCTTACATTGCTGCACCCAAACCTGCACACAGTAGACATGACTGCTTGGATGGCATTACGTATTTCAGTGGTGATGTGGCAGCTCTGCAAGTCAGGCAATGGGATTGCCTCAAGTATGAGGCACTAATGAGCATCCCTTGCTGTCCAGCACTGCTCCTGACCCGTTATGAGTGTGTCCTGCCCCTGGAAGTCAGTAGGAAGAACACAGCCAATCTCCATGTGCGCAGCCAAAACACCCAAGCACCCCAAAGCCCAAGTTAGTCCACTGCCCCTATTCTCACTCCTGTCCTGTAGAAGTCAGTTATTTAAATTACATTCACGGCCTCACTGCTTTGATGGCTCTTTTTTCAGAGCTTTTTCCTCCCCACTTGTTTGTTGTTGTTTTTTTAATTTAAACTAATGAGGTATTTCTGCATTCCTTCCTCTGTGTCTGAGAGCTGGGGAGGCTCATTAGAACTCCTGCAAGTTCTGGAAATGAGCTTGTGAAATCTTTACTTGGGATGTTGGGGATGCGCACACACCTGCCAGAGGAAGAGCCAGATCCTGTTTTTTAAATGCTTTTTGTTCAGCTTTTTCAAAGCTGAATCAATCCCTGTAATGAGGGACTGTCTCTTCATAAAATCTCTCTTATGGGATCTTTGATCTCCATTAGGAAGTGGAACTCAGCGAAGAGAGAATCAGCATCAGTAGCCTGTTTCATCCCAGCCTCACTGCTCTGATGCAGAAAGGATGATTCATCCCCCAGCCAGGCCATTTTTTTCAATGAACTTGCCATTCTTGTGAATTACATCTAGTGCACGCAGCCCTAGCTCACATAATTGTTAATAAACTGAAAGTTTGCATGTGGAATAAAATCAAATAGCTTCTCATTTTCTAAGACTGGCTGGGCAAAGCAGAGCTAATTTTGTTCTAGCTTAAAATATTAATAACAGCTAATGAAGGCAGCCTCGTGCCAGCAGGGTGAGTGCTCGACATGGGTTCACACCAGAAGTGTGCAGAGCCAGAGGACACAGGAGGTGTCAGCACTGCCACTGCTTCTTGGCTTGCACCCTCCATGAGCTGCCTTGAGCCGAACTGGTGCGTGAAGGTTCTGTTTGGAGCCACTCAAGCATTCCATTTGAAGAAGAGCGTGGGAAGAGGGGTAAGGGCTATGAGACTGGAGGAGGACAGAGATCCACGTGAATCTTCCCTTCTTTGCTCAGTGGTGCCATTTTGTCAGCACTCAGTCTCCATTGTGATGTAGTTTTTTTCTCATTTTATGGGAAATTAGCACCTCATAACCTTTACACAGAAATGGGGTGTCATTTAAGTGCAGTCAGTGCTGAAGTTTTGACTGGTGTCTGGTTCAGAGCCAAGGAAACCTAATGACCATATGCAGCACTAAGCACAGGGAAGATATCCCTCTGGAGCTGTGAACAGGACAAATGTGATAAAAGACAGCAACGGCTGAATTCCTTGGTGCTATTTCCACAAAGTCACTTTTCAAAAGTGGAAATGCATTTCTAGTGATCTTTATAGTTCTGAGTAGGTACATTGCTTGCATGATAGCTCATTTAGTAGATGCGCTGAGAAACATGGGAAACATGGTACAAGTAATGTTCAGCCAACTATCACCAAGTGTATGCTTTTACAGTCCATTGCAATAGAAAGTAGAAGAAAGTGGTTTTTTGTTTTCTGCTATTTTTTCTACCTGGGAGTAAAAATAAAGTAAATCTGGCACAAGCTATTGTGCAGGGAGAAGGAGCTGACAGTTTCTTTAAGGACAGAAAGAGGTAGCATATAAAAATAGTTACTTGCAAACATGGTATTGCAGTAGATACTCTGCTTTGCTCCACCAGGGTGCAACCCTTTGTATACTTTCCACTGTAACATTATTTCTGATAAATTATTGAGATATGAAAGATATTTTACTCTCTCAGCCAACTCGGGCAAATGACGAAGTGCATCAAACCCTTTGCTATGTTATCAAACCTGAAAATGTTTAAAAAAGTGGGAGAGGCATATCTGCTTTTAACACAGATTTTATCCCTTTTACATTTTTCCCCAAAAGCCCTCTCAGGAGTTGAGAAATTTTCTCCATTGTTCATGGGGCTTGGGGTGTTTTTTCTTTTCTTTTTTTTTTTTCTTTTTTAAAGACAATGTTGAATTATTGAAAAACACTAAAATATTTATTTTCTAATCAATAATACATTGGATGTTCTGCTACTTATTTTTATTATTGACAAAAGCAAGTCAGCCATCTGAGATGAGAATACACTAAGATGATGCTGCAATCAAGGCAGCAGCAAACTGGATACATGGTGGCCACAGGCTGTGTTACGGACGGCCTTTTCTGTTTGTGAATATTCAGTCTCTTGGAAGGAGGTGGGTCTTCTGCAGAGGAAATTCTCAATACCACCAGGTATGTACATCTTTCATCAAGCTGTACATTAGAGCTGAAGAGATCCCAGTGAGAGGCTGTGATGGAGTGACACCCAAATCCCTGACATGCATCCTTCTGAGAGATGGGGAAATTGAGACTGATGTGGAGGTGGAGATGGAGGTGGAAATGAAGATTGAGATGGAGAGGGAGATGGAGATGAAGATGGAGATGGAGGTGGAGATGGAGGTGGAGATGAGATGGAGATGGAGATGGAGATGGAGATGGAGATGGAGATGGAGATGGAGATGGAGATGGAAGTGGAGATGAGATGGAGGTGGAGGTGGAGATGGAGATGGAGATAGATGGAGATGAAGGTGGAGATGGAGATGTCCCTGCCAGCACATGGGAGCCAGCCTTGCATGTTGCACAGCGCTAAGGACAACCATTTCACTGAACAAAACAGGTTTGTTCAGGGTTGCATGGTAGAATATGACATGTATGTCTAACCAATGCAAGCAGGTTCACATTATAGCTGTTTTATACATAAATGAACTGAAAACAATTAAAAAAATCATGAGATGAGGCAAATTAATCAAACCCTTGGAAAAATGTCAAGCACACAGAAACCAACTGTCTGCAGTGCTATGCATCCTAGGATGATAAAGGGCCTACCAGATGGAGTCGCTTATTTGTCTTGACTTATTTCTGAGAAATTATAGGAGTACTGGAAGAAAAGGAGAAATGTAAATACTGTCCTACTCATCAGAAAGTCAGAAATGACAATCAGCTGCCATACATTGGATTTCTAAATCTGAAAAAAAAAAAAAAGGAGAAAAATACTTCTTTGAGGGTGGGTTTGTATACAAAAAATAAAAATCATGCAGACAAATTCAGTATCTTATTAAAACAGAGTTACGGTTTCTAGCTGAAGGGAATGTGGTGGCTGCAGTCTATTTGAATTTTAGAAAAGCATCTGATGCAATCTCTCATAAAATTTTAATCTTGAAATAAATTAAAATTGCCTTTGATATAAGCCCAGCAACATGGATCCATATCTGGCTAAGAATCATAAAAATAAGAATGGAAAGTGGCATTTACATTGCATTGCAGGAAGTAGTGGTTCTTAATGCAACTCCAGTAGGAATAATTGGCCTTATTTATGATCTCCCTAGCAGTAGAGAATAGGAAACATACCGGCACGTTGCCAGGCCAAACAGGAAGGCATATAATGGACAGCAACACTGGGAGGAGGTAATATAGTGTTTTTCTGCCCATGGTGGATAGTTGCAACAGGCAGACAACGTGCTTTAAGTTCATGGCTCTGCTTACCCATGGGGAGCTTGGGCTAGCAGAGATGGGTGCTGCAGGCAGCTCTGCTGGTTAAATCAAGGGCATGCAGGAACATAAAATGTTTGTCTGTCATGAGTACTAATCATAGAATCACCAAGGTTGGAAAAGACTCCAAGATCATCTAGTGCGTGTCCATCTACCAGCAGTATTTCCCCACTGCACCATGTCTCTTAGTACAGCATCTAAACGCTTCTTGAACAACTTCAGGGGTGGTGACTCAGCCCCCTCCCTGGGCTACCACCACCACCTGTTTCAGCACATGGCCACTCTTTTGGAGAAGAAAATTTTCCAATTATCCAACCTGAAAATATCCAGCCCTGATATATCCAGCCCTTGTGTCCACCACTTCTCACCCAATTGCTGTGCACCTCCAAGAGCAGTCTAGCTCTGTCATCTTTGCATCCTCTGTAGTAATGGATGTGACAGTCATTATATAAACCATAGAACCATAGAATCATGGAATGGCCTGGGTTGAAAAAGACCTTAAAGATCATGTAGTTTCAGCCCTCCTGCTATGGGCAGGGTCACCAACCATTAGACCAGGCTGCCCAGAGCCACATCCAGCCTGGCCTTGAATGCCTCCAGGCCCCCCTAAGTCTCCCAGTGGGGCAGAGTGCTGTGCAATAAGCCCTTTGGACAGCAGGAGACGTGAATACATTTAGTAGTCTTTTCCCTTAAATTGGCGTTGCCTACAAGAAGGAACCTGCTGTGAGCCCACAGTGGCTCAGGGCTGGACAGGCTTTTGACCGTCTGCTTGTGGGAAAAGAAAAACTCTTTGCCCCATTGCTGAGTCCACACCAGCCAGGCCTGGGGCTCTCATAACTCACCTCATGAAGGTGCCATATGGACCAAAGCAAGCAGCGGTGTCGGCGAGGTGTTTTATAATGCAGTACAGCAGTTCAGGGATTTGGGACTTGCTTTAAAGTTCTTTGCTCCAGTTAATCCATGTGCACAACAGAGGGATCCCTTGCTAGATTGACTGAAAAAAACTAAAATGTTTTGGAAGTTCTGGGGAGGACAAAAATTGAGCTGGAGAGTCCGGATGAGACAGAAGTGAGAGGCAGCTCCGCACAGTGGTAATTGACTCTGAAGACACCATTCATCTGAATTACTCAGTTTGCAAGGATTGCCTTCCTTTCCATCTTCACAGAGGAATTCAATATATTCAAGAGTAAAGCTGTGCAAAGAACTGATTTTTCTCTCTGTTGCACAACCTGAATAAGGAAATGTAAAAGAAAATCATTGCACATCAGCTTGGAGCAATTCATAAAATTCTTCTAGTGAATTTAAAGTAAGAAACATTTCTCATGAAATGAAAGACTTTCATTATCCAGCTTTTAATTCGTTTAAAATAAAATCAATGGCCCGCTGTTATATCGCTTAAAAGGCTCTGCTTAAAGACATCAAGAAAAAGTCCCCTTGTTTAAATTATTTTCCCAAGGATTTCCATTTTTTGGAACAATTTCTCAAACCAAAATTTATTAGGAAAATCTTACATAGTTTTTTCAGTTATGATCTTTGACTTTCTGATGGGAAGGATTCCAAGGAAAGCCTTCCCCACCTCCAGCTGCTTCTGGGGGCTCCACCACGCTTCCTTGGCTTCGTGCAATGCAACGGCTGCAGGCAGGCACTGCTTTCTCATTGCTGTTCCTTAGTGCTGAGGAGCTGGCAGGGTCACCCGGGTGCTCTCCGCATTTACTCACAGAGAACTTCACAGTGGTGATTTTGGAGTCCAGCTACAGCTGTGCAAACCAACTTCCACTCACCAGGGCCTTCCACAGAGCTCCCATCTCTTCCCACCGCCGTCCTTAAGCCTTCCATGCCCAGGCTCCCATTAGGCTGAGCTCAGTAGCACCCAAAGGAAGCAGTTTCATCAGCTTGTGTTCAGCATGATGGAAAACACAGCTCCGGGTCACAGAGCCTGTACTGTGTGTGACACCACAGCCACACAGCTGGTGCTCCATCTTCTGCCCTGCAAAGCACCGCCGTCACATCTGGAGCTCCGCGCTCTGCAGCCTTTGCTGCATTCTTCATCCTGATGCCTCGTTCCAGGCTTTAGATCGCCGCGAGTCCCCCATTGCTCATTAGCAGGCTCAGAGGAATGGCTTTTATAGACCCATGTATTAAACAAATAAAAGACGTCAAGGAAACTTAAAAACACATCCAGCTGCTCGCAAATTTACTGCGCAAACATTAAACTCTCATTAAATGTACTTTCATAAAAGGTGGCTTTATTTTTCCAATCTGAATACCTGTGACAGCAGGAAGCAGAGCTATGGAGATGAGTTGGCTACACGTGAACGTTTTCCAGTCCAGGGCTCATGGGCTGAGCCTTAGTGATGGTGCAAAGAGGCTGCAGATTTCTGCCTCCTGTCCTCACGACAGCCATGGCCAGCAGTGCCTGGGAGCAGCCCAGGTGGCAGCCCAAGCATACCGTGTGGCCCTGGCAGAGCTCTTGTGGGCATGTAGCACCAAACACGGCTCTGATGGCCGTGTTTGCAGCTATGCAAAGGCAAGGAACGGAATCTGCTTGCTGCAGCATATTCACACATCAGACGCTCGATTGATATGGACATATGTGAGCAAATGGAATTGGTTTATCCTCCATTTGAATTTTTATCTGCAAGAATAACCCATTTATTAGTGAATAATCCGGGCTATTGAATACTGAAATCTTTGACTGTGGAAGTCACTGCTCCATGAAGTGGAGAACTGGCAGAAGATGTGGGTGAGCCCAAGACGTGCTGGACTTGTTGCTCCCAGCTCCCCTGACCCCTGCCCAGCCCCAGACAGCCCCGCGGCCTCCCTCCTTATGGCCATGCTCACTTTCTGATATTCATGACTTTCTAATGCGACTCCTTCATTCCGTTTCTGGCTGCAGAAGTAAAAAGCGATTTGATATCAGAGGGAAGGATTTATGTCTTCAGGGCCCAATTTACCGAACACCGCGCTAAAGATGCGCATGCAATTCTTGGCAGTGATCTGGTTTCGGTTTGCTAATTGCGTTGCTGTGTGTAATTGCCCTTTCCATGCATAAGTGCCCACGGGCAGTTTTTGCAGAAGATCCTATCGATGGTGTGTGCAGCTGGGATCTACATTTCTATGCGCTTAGGAAATGTGCCCAACCAAAACCAAACACCCAGGAGGGATGAGGACTTCTCAGCGGTCTGGAAACAGCAGAGGTGTGCTGTAACCAGCAGCAGGGTTTTGGGAGGGCTGTGCACCTGAGAACCAGAGGGCGGTTCTGGTGGGGGCTCAGGACAGCCACAGCAGAGGCAGCTTCCCACATCCCACCTTGTGTGCTCAGATTAACCCTTCCCTGTTCCACCCCAAGCGCTGTGGAGGAAAACGCAACAAAAACCATTCTTGGGTATTCATTCCTTGTGTGAGTCCTGAGGTCCGGAGGGGCTGCAGCCCTTTCCTTCAGGTTGTGTTGGAGGGAGCCCAACACAGTGCCTGCAAGGAATCGTCGCAAAACTTGTGTGAGCTTTTACTGAAGCTGCAAGCCTTTGTTTCACCCTTCCCCAATTTTTCTGTCTCACTTTTAAGGGCACTTTTGCTGAAGATTTACTGATAGAAACCTTCTACTGAGTGCGTTTGATCGCTTCATATTTCAGAAACAATGTGAGAGTGGAGAAATCTCTCTCTTTAGGCTCCATTATCTTCCACTCTTGTTGTCGGCGCTGAGTTATAAAGAACCGGTGCTGCCCTTAAAGCACTGAATAGCTTAACTGCTCAAAACATAAAATGAAAGCACTAAACTTATCAGTTTTGGGTAACAAACGCACACCTTTTCCTTTGTAATAAACAAATAGATATATAACGGCGGGGGAAATAAAGCAGGTAAATGCCTTGGCTTCTCTCCTCGGCGTGCCGGGCTGTAGCTGCCTGCTGTAAGAAAATACATCGCTGGCATTGACTTCAAGCTCCGTGCCGGGAATGAGAGTTGCCATCTATTCACAGCCTCGGTGGCAAATTGGGTCATTTCCAGGGGCAGCACTGTAGGAGATTTTGTCTCTGGAATTAGGGCTCCGTCTGAAAGGTCCAGCATAGCTGCAGGGCACAGCCCCATTTCCCACTGTGGTCACAACCGTCCTGCTGGCAGTGAAGCTCTGCTGGGCGAGCTGTGTCTGCTTGTGATAAAATTGATAAGATAAATGATTTTTCTAGACAAAGGAAATGCAGGGTATCTCATCTATCTGGACCAAAGAAATCATTTGATATAGTGCCACATGGGAAATTATCAGCACAGCTGAAAGCGCTGCAAATTTAGACAAGAACTGTAAAGTGGGTACAGCGCTGGCTAAAGGGAAGGCAGTGACAGGCAACACTGAAAGGGGAATTATCGCTCTGAAGTGAGGTTACCTGTGAGCATCCCCCAGGACCAGGAGTGGGATTGAACATATTTCATTTCTGTGCTGACCTTGGAAGGGAAGCCAGGAGTGTGCTGGTGTCATTTATAGCTCCTGCAATGTGGGGAGCATCGTCAGTGTGTGCCGGGATGGGGCTATAGCTGACAACTGACCTTGAAATCTGAAGTAATAGAAATGGGATAAAATGCGATAATATGTAATGTATGGAGAAGTATTTATGGGGCAGCAGCAAAAAAAAAAAAAAAAAAATCAGCTATTTGTTAGAAATGACAGAGGATGAGAATGATCTGAGTGTACCTGAATGTCTCAGGTTAACCATTAATGGTCAATTATATGGTGTTGAGAACAAAGCGATCAGATATGTCCTCATGGGTATATCCAATTAAAGCTGGAAATCCTGAGGGAGTTGGACTGATCTCGCCAAAATGGTGTGCACAGTTCTCCCAGATGTGAGAGCAACAAATTCTGTGGGGTGCAGGTGATGTGGTGAAGGGTTTGGAACAGTCAGAAGAACACAAGGACCGATCATCTGAGAGGGGAAAAAAGCACCGTGCTGGCTTAAGTGAAGACTTGGTGTGGAATGTATGGGCAGGGTAAGTAGTTTAGATAAGCCAGAAATTAATCTAGACTTGAAATGATAGGAAAATCTCTTCAGCGAGATGTGAGGATGAACCCCTCTACCGGCCATGCTGGTGAATGGTGCGTGACAATGTTCACCTGATGGAGCTGCCAGCAGGAGCTGGTGTCAGGCCAAGGAAAACATCAAGTTTAGCATTACCAATTTGCACCTGGTTTTGAACAGTTTGGTCATGCAGTGAAGGCAGCCCAAATCAGAACGTGGCGTTCACCTGCCCGACATGGGCAGCAGGAACCCAGAGGGGCAGCCTGGGCTCTGCCGTCGGCTCAGCGCTCTGCAAAGGACTCAGAGGATACGTAAAGAAAGTGCGTGCATTTGCCAAAACTGGGCTTTGGCCATGAATGATTCATGAACAGAAAACAAGGCTGCATTCATTGGATAATTTATATGTAAACCACTCGTTCCACCGGCTACAGGAATAAGCTCGGATCCCGGGGGTCAGAGCCACACAGAGCTGCCGGCGGTGCCCTCGTGGCTGTGCTGTGTGCCATTTCCCCCAGCCCCTTCCTGCACTGGGCATGTGGGGATGCTCATGCCCATTGACCACCCTGCAGCTGCCGTGTGGATTTCTGGGGCACGGTGCTCTCTGTAGATGCTTTGAGAAGCAGCAGCAGTGCTCGCCGAAAGGCGAGATCCCGAGGTCCTTTGGGGGCTATGGCAGCACTGGCTGAGCGGGCATAAATCGCAGTTTGTTGGGATGGAAAGAGGATTTGAAGGCTTCCTCTGTCTGCAAGCCTGCTATATTGCAGAGATCAAGGGAGGAGGCACTCAGGCACACTGCGTGTGTAAAAGCAGGCTGTTTTCTGGGCTGGAGGGTGCTTTGCAGATAGACAGTACTAATTACTGTGCTCATATTTGTCTTGCTTAACATCCATTCCTCATTATGAGCATAGTCCAGGGTCACCAAGAACTTCTTATGGATTCCAAAGCTCTACAGTGGATAATGAACTGCACATAGAGAAACGGAGATTGGAGACCCCAAATCCATGTTGGAGTTTGCCATTGTCCTGCATAAGACAACCCCAGCCATATGGAGCCCCAAATGAGTCATCCTCCTCATCATCCCTGAGCTCTGCTGGGAAATGGTCCTGGCTTCTTCTGTGTGCTTCCCATTCAATGCAAGCATTTGCCCAGTGGCTGGTTAACTAGCAAACAACAGAATTCTATGAAAAAAAAACCCCACCAAACTTTTAATATCCTTCACTTGTATTGATCTGGCAGTTAAGTCACTGAATAGTCCTGAACTTGCTGCAGAGCGTAATAGGCAGCAGAAATGTGTTTTGCCCTCCAGCAAATGGCTTGAAACCTATGAAATTTAACTGAATGTGTTCACCCACTGCCATTCACCTCATACCAATAGAAGCAACTCCACCAATTAGCCTTTTTAAACCTCTTTATAGCAAACTGGGCCAGATGGACAATTGCTCTGCCCCAGTAGTGCTGCTGTTTCTTTTTTTTTTATTAGGAATAGGCTGAGTTAATAGACAGATCCTACTGACTTGCAGCTGGGGCTGCTCCAAGGCTGTCCAGCAAAAGAGCAGTGAGTTCACTGGGGAGAGGCGAACAGACTTGGAATACAGATGGGCAAACCAGGACAACTCGTGGCTTTTTTTTTTTTTTTCCCTTGTAATCATCTGTCTGGAAGCTAGGAAGTCAGCCGAAAGGCCTTAAGGGCATCAATAATAGGAATGTGGTCTAACACTCTGCTTCCTCCTTCCCTTCCTCCTTACCCTGGGGAAAAAGCATGAGGGATGGCTGTGCCGCAGGGTCTGACCATGCCAGGAAGCCACATGTGCCACCCTGCATGCAGCAGGTGCGTTCCTCCTGCTATCCAGCTGTGGACAGATGTGCTGACCCTCTCCTTAGCAGATACACCTACGTCAGACCATGTTGGTTAGCTTCTGGGAGTGTGATTGCCAAGTTCTGATGAATTTCCAATCTTTTTAGTCATTTAACTTCATTAGCTTCCTGAGCATTTGCTTTCAAAGGTGTGTTGTATCTGCCTGTATCTGCTATGGGTTCCCAGCCTTTTGCATCCATATGATTAGATGAAAATAGAAAAAAAGCAAAAATGCCCTCTTTGATCCTAAGTTGTAGGGTTTCAGTAAGTTCAATAGGTTTCAAGAGTTTCAATACCCAGATCTCTCTTTAAAGCAGTAGAGGCAATGGCCACCTTCTGACTCATAACTTCATTTCCTTTCCGCAGCCTCCCTGGCCCTGTACCTCACTGCCACAGTATACAAAGCAGTTTGGTGATTGTCATCCCTACCTTCCAAAGCTGTTTGTGGGTTTCAAACTACTACAGTTCCAGCTGTTTCACACACGTTCTAGATGCCCTCACCCCCCTGGCTGGAGGTTTGCCCGCCTGGAAGCTGGCTGATAGCATCCTGCAAGGTGTGTGACCTGTTCGGTTCAAGCTGGCATCGATTCTGTGCTTGTTTACAGCCTTTCACCTCCGAGTTTGTTAATTATAGTTGGTTTTAAATTTAATCCTCAACTCTTTGTTGCAAGCTGGGGTTCCTTCTAGCCTCATTCAATCCATACCAGCGGTCATTCTGGGCGGTAAATGCCACCAATCTGTCACCATTTGTGTTTTCATAATCCAGATTGCTACTTGATTGCTTTTCTCCCACACTGCTTGATTATTCCTGGCTGAAATTTCTGGTTTTTTAGTGGAAGTCGTGCCTGATTTTCATCAGAGTCTGGAGACAACCGCAGCCCTGACCCTGACTCTCATCCCCGTTGCTTTCTGTGGATGTGTGATATAGATAAATTACAACCAGCTAACTGTCTCCCACATTATAAGCTGACACTCAAATTACTGAAAATTATTAGTTGTGTGGACACCGTACTGAAACCAGAATCATCCCTGTAACCTAAAGATTTCAGACTCAGTGCAAACTTGTGCAGAAGCATTCCTGCCCTCTGCAGTGCTCTGCAGGTAGAAGTGAGGGCAGCATCTGAGAAGCACACCAGCAGACATTCTGTTGTTTTATGGATCACGGGGCTCATCACAGCTCCTCTGCATTTACCCAGTGCAATGTCCTCGCTGTTTGCCTGCGTACTGCGGTCATAGGGTTGCTGCCTCTCCCTGGGTATGTCTCCTCTAGGACTCTGTTTGAAATCAAATACAGCATTTTAATGATGTTTCATATTCTTGGGGAGAGTTCCTTCCTAAAATAACCCGTTGCATGCAGTCAGAAGCAAGTATCGTGCATCAAATCTCATTACCTCAAATGAACGGCATGCAGGGAAACTGCCATGTGAAGAAGTGCTTACAAGGAGAAGCGGCGTGCTGAAATATTTGCAAGAAAGGGTGAAAGCTGGCCAGTGGGTCGTGGTAGGTTCTGAAATTTGCTGGGGAAGGTTCAACACCAGCAGTGACAATAGTTTAAGGTCTGTCTTCAGTACCAGGGCGGATTTCCTGCATCCTCTGGATCTCAGTAAATATCCCCATGAGAAGAGTATCACTGTCAGCTCCTGCTTCAGAGCACTGCCTGGAAGGCTAAGAGTGGGCCAACAGCTCAGCCTTGCATTTTGCTGCTTTAAATTCAGTTTGCTGTGTGGGTGGTGGAGGAAAGGCCCTCTGCCTGCCCCTGCTGTAATCCTGCTGGTAGTTCTCTCTCCTGGTATTCTGGAAGCAGCTCCTTCCCCATCCCCAGCTTCACGTGCCAGGCTGATGCGCCACTGAGGAATCTGCTCTCTTCCCCCATTACATCACATACACAGACCCTATTTATAGCAGGAGAGAATTTTTGCTCTTATGCGTCATTCCAGCCAGCAGAAAGCAAAACAGGAGGAGCCACCAGGCAAGAAAACGCTCCCATGAGCTGGGTTGGGAACACAGGAGGGAGGATGCTCACAGTGCTCACACAGAACCACACGCTGTCTGCCTGAGGTGCCCAAGAACCTTTTGGAGGCCTCCATACCACAGGGATGAGCACATCTGAATTGAGCGAAGTGTATTTAGTTTTTGGAAGACTGGCATAAGTCATCTTTATTGAATATAATTTAGTTTTAACATATTGCTCTGTGCTTGAGTTATTATCTTCACTGTGCTTGGAGAAATAAATTACATTGAAGCCTTTATTTTTGACCTGTGACATCAATACACGCCATGGACAGATTCCAAAATCTTATCAGCTTTGGCATGGCTATTAAATTACAGTAGTGAACAAACCTCTTTAGAAATGAAAAATGCTTTTGGAGCTTTGACCTTTTACATTTCAATTCGTAAAGAGCCCAGTGCAAATGGGAAATGCTGATCAAAATCCAGTTACTTTAATCTTGCAGGGTGTCCTTTCCGCAGAAGAAGAGAACAAAACGTATCTCCTTGCCTCTTGACCCCTCAGTTCGTGACACCAAAGTCTGCCTGGAACATTGAGGTTTGGTGGTAGAAAGCTGCGTCTATTGATACGGACTGTGGCAAATAAGCCAGGGAATTTCCAAAGGGAAACCTACTCTAAAACAAAGGCAGGAATTGAAGTTGGACAAGTGCACATGGCTGTTCAGCTGGTGGGTTACTTCACATGCACAGAGCAATTCTGCTGTATTTTAACCTCCACTCCAACTCTGCCATCAGCACGTGGTGGGGCTCCTGTTTAGAAGATGGGGGGTTGAACCCCAGCCAGTGGGCAGCATTCTGAGATTCGGGTCGTTTTCACACTTCTCCCACTGTGGCTTCGGTCTTCACGAGATGATTTTCCCTCTTCCAAAAACTCTGCGTCATTCCTTGTGCATTCCTTGTGTGATAATATGGAGCCAACAACATCAGGTGGGGAGTTAGACAGGGTTCGGAGGATAGGGGTTAGAAACTGTATTGCAGAGCAACACGTAGCAGCTGGAGGGAGATAAGGTGTAAGCAAAGCTCTCCAGAGCAAAACTGACAAAGTTTGCAGAAAACACCATTCAGTGTTCCCTGCGTTTGTTTAACTCCTCGTCTCTTTTCAAGCAAGAGGAGCACATGGTTTTGCTGTTTGCAGGTAGGGTGAGGGCGTTTCCACATCCCTCCTGAGACATCACGTGCTGTGCAGCCTCTGTTGCTCTTCAGAGCAGCGCTGAAAGTTAATTCCTTTCCGGACCCCTCTCCTGGCACAGCTTGCTTTCAGTGCCGTTTGATGGTGCTTTATGTGTTTCTGACGGTTTTCAGAGAGAGGCAGCACTTCTGCTGTGGCTGAGAACAAAAAGTAAAAGTTACACTTCAATTAACAAATGCAGCTGGGCAGAGTCTCTTACAAATCCATCTTTCCCTACCAGGCTTTAATGAAGCAGCGGCACTGGGGAGATGCGCTGCATTTTTTTTTCGGCTTGTTTGTGATTTTTCAAGAGAGTAATTCCAGCCCAGGACATCCATCAGCAGCGCACATTTATATTCCACTTTAATCCCATATTACCTTTTAATAGCTGGCGAAAGTCTTGGCATTCAGAGGAAGCACCGGCTGGTTTCCTGGCTGAATCAGAAAAAGGCACAGTGCAGCCATCTGGGGCATGGGGAGGCCCCTGCCTTTGTGAAGCAGAAAGGATAATTGAGTATACTGCTGCACCAAACGAGACCTCCGCCTCTAAACGGGTAACTACAGGCCAATAAACTCATAAAGACTGGGTTTGCAATTAAATTTCATTTATCTATTACAGGTGTGATATTGGACCTCATATTATGGGCAAGAAGTAGTTAACAAGTCTGCGAGCCTGGTCTGTTAGCCAGGCGGTTACAGTAAAGCACCGAAAAGCCTAATGTATGTTAATTGAATGCCAATTGATTAAACATATTCATTGAGGTTTCACATCTAGGTCATAAGTAATCTATCTATTACATACTTGTTAAACCTCATTAAATAATTGCCTGGTGGTATTTAACATGCAATAAGTATCCCCTGAAATGCGACTAAAATGTATTCTTACATCTGCTTAGGAATTTGCCTAAGTGAATTGATTGAAGGATGTTTAAAAAGTTATAATTGTTAAATACTGCGAGTGGAGTTTTTCACCAGGAGATATGTGCCATTCTGCAGTGCAAGATACCCCAGCCAGTAAGCCTGCAGGAGGACATGCAGTATCTGCATGGTTATCTGTGCCATTCTGTGCTGAGGAGGGTGGGACTCTGCCCAGCTGTGCCAGGAGTGGGCCCTGCAGGGGGCAGAAAGCATCACCAGGCTTTTGCATGAGAAAAAGACCTGGAGCTGCAAATGGGAGTTTGATTTTTGCAAGGAAAGATGTTTGCTAAAATTTGGAAGGCTCATTCGTGCCTGCTGTCCCTTCCGAACCATTAATGCCATCTTGCAGCTTGAGAGAAGCAGCTCAGTGTCCCCCAGACATAGATTTGAGCTGCTCCCTCTGTGCCACGCGTTGCCCAGGTGCCCTTTGTCCAGGGGCTGCCCGGCCCCCAGGGCCAGGTTTCCAAAAGTCTCATTGCCCTTAGCAACAGGGAAGAGCTGCTTTTGGAGGCCTAATTCCACTGGCAGCCATTCCAATTTACAGCCAGCTCTACAGCTGGAAGTACTCTTCCAATATCCTTAGCAATTGTTGCAGGTTGCTCTTTGCCTCATTGCTGGTGTGTAGCTCAGCAAAGATGCCTCGTTTGGAAAGGCAACTTCTGAAACGCAGAGTTGAGACTGAAGTGGGTATTTGGAGCGTCCACCATGCAAACGCAGCGCTTGGCCATCATCCTAAATACCCTGCAGGCTGTGTTTGTCATGTTTATGCAGTAAACATTTGTGGAATGGATGTGATGATTTAATTTTTGGAGCACTTGCGAGGAGAGGAAATTCAGGAACGTTGCTTAATACACAGCCAAAACATAAAAGCAGCTATTAAACAGTATTCTATAATTAAATTTCCATTTAATGGTGTTTATGCATCTGTTTCTAAGCTGGAAACATGATATATGCACACACTTCGTAAGGGATGTGTTGGAAGGTTGTTAGCAGGCGCTGATGAGAATCCTGTGAGCTTCTTCAATTTTTTTGCAGTATTAAAGAATCCCTTTCTCATCCTCACGTAAACCAATCGCACAATTAGCCTCACAGAGGTAAACACTGCAGCACAGGAGTGATGCTCCCGTCCTGCTGCTATTTCAGGAATAACTTTGGCCTTTTTGCTTCACCCAGGTGTGGCAGCTCCTCCATCCGTGCCAGCCTCGCTCCTAACGAGGGACCAAGGAGCAACTTTGCCTTGTTTAATAAGACCCAGGAGAGACAAGAGGGAAGGAGAGAAAGCTTTCTTACGCACACACACAGAAAGGAAATTGCACCGGAGCTGCATGGCTGGA
Organism: Gallus gallus; assembly: GCF_016699485.2. Lineage (NCBI taxonomy): Eukaryota > Metazoa > Chordata > Aves > Galliformes > Phasianidae > Gallus > Gallus gallus. Next base: position 3,112,021 of record NC_052551.1, read on the forward strand.
ACAAAGAAGTGATTCATAACTGAGGCTGAAGAAGAGTGTGGGTGAGGGGAGAGGAAGGCAGGTATTTTTCTTACCTATTAAAGTGAGGAGTTAAGTTAGTCACTGAAATTAGTACTTCATTTGACTTATTTATGTAACTGCTTAATTTTTAATATTAATGTGTTTGGTAACACTCCAGAAATGAGCTAATGGTCTTACAGCAAGCAGCCTCAGATCCCCAGAACTTCCATCGCATGCTGGCTTATGTGAGTGCAGTGGTCCCTGGGAGACTGTGGGCAGGCTGTGGGACTCAGAATGTTGTATTGATGAGTTCATTTCAATGGCAAATAGCATATTTTGTCCCCCTGTCCTGGACATTGGAGCGAAAGGGGAGAGGTTTGTTAGCAGCAAGTAGGGGTAATGGAAAGTTGGTATGATGGTGATTGAAGAATCACCACCAGAAGGCACGTGCACACACCAGGAGGTTCAGGGAGAAGGGCTTTATAATGTAGTTGGTGTGGTTGGTTCAGTGTGCTTAACAAAGACGGTTCAGCACTGTCTGCATTAGCCAGAGTCAGAGCATGTGGCTCCTTTGCCTAAGTCAGTGCCAATCACACGAGCTTACTTATGCAGCATGGGGTGCGTAGTGTGCTGAAGGGCTGTCAGGTACATAATGTGCGTGAATGTCTCATAGTAGGAATCATCTGGAAAGCACAGAGAAACAATACTCACGTTAATCAAACAAATGAGCTAAAAATACGGTAGTTATAAAATTTGGTTTAATGTTATGTCAGGGACAAAATGCCACTGTTCTGTAAGAAAAAAGCCCCACTTATCTCCAGTCTGTTACACTTCTTTGTGTTCCTGCAGCAGGGCAGAGAAAGTGCTATCTTTCAAACATTTCCATCTGCAGTGAGGTCTTAAATGGCCTCCTAAAAACTACTCGTGGGAAGGAAGCAGCTGCCTGGCATCAGAGTTCGCATGGGGGAAGGGGTGATAACCACGTCAGGACAGGGTTAGTGGTGTGGGGCTATGGGACCTGCCCTACTGCCAAGCAAAAGCAACGGCTTAGATTGCCAAAAGCATCAAGAAAATAGCAAATTGTTTCAGGGGATGTTAGAGAATGGGGTGGACTACGTTTGGGGGTAAGCATATGGTGAAGCACACTGAAAGGATGGTTGGGCTGGATGATCTTGGAGGTCTTTTCCAGCCTTGGCGATTCTGTGATCCTATGAAAAAGGAAACAGTTTAAACTGCTCATGTGGAAATGGTAGTAAGTTAACCCTAGGTAGCTGGGGAAGGAGGAAGGCATCGCTGCCAACAGAACATCCATTCAACATGAAACGTTGGCCAGGGAAGCAAACAAAACTTGCATAAAGAAGGAACTTGCTAGTAGTACAATCTTATGATGTAGCTTCTAAATGAAGTGACACCTCAGCATGAGTACTTCACTCAGCTTTGCTCTCCAGTCCTAAATAAGGACAAGGCAGAAATAAAAAAAGGTCCAGGAAAGGCACTGGAAATGATGAAGGGAATGAAAAGCTGTAGTATGTGGAGACATTAAAAAATTAGAAGCATATATCCTAGAAGCGTATATCCTAGACATAGGAGGAATAAGAGGCAATGATAGGAAGAGATTAAAAGCAGCAAAGTGCTTAAAGATGGTAAAGATGCTTGAAGAAGTCCTATTCCTTGAGCAGAAAGCCTGTAAAGTGAAATGAAAAAGCAAGCAGTTTAGACCTTTATGTGTAGCACTTTATGGGTAGCAGTACCCTGCAGAAGACTGACATCTGTATAAGGGCATCCAAGTGTACCTCAGGAGCACTGACCTCATTGTGATGAATGAAAACCATGGTGCTGAGCTTGGCCATGGCTTCTCCCCAGGTCTGGGCAATTTTAAGGCAGCTTAGTTCAGGAATGGATTTACTGCCTCCACTCCCAAAGCAGCAGACAGAATAAGTTTTAGGAAAAAATATGATTTTATGTATCTGTGAGCTGAGATAGAGATCAGTTTGGGTTGTTTTTTTTTTTCCCCTCTGTATTTTTTTGGAGCTAATGAACTAGAAACCTCTCTGTGTGAAATCTGCAGTGATAGGAATTATCCCCAGTGCCTGTTGCAGGAGATATCTTAGTCCTGTTGAGTAAGGCACCACATCTCTTCTAGGAGTCTGTTACGATTGCTACAGAAGTATGAAAAGCAGCTTCCTAAAACACATCTCTGCCTCACCTGGCTCCTGCTGCATTCCTGGCCAGAGCAAACCCGAGCACCTCGGTGTGCACCAGCTTCATGCAGCTCAGGTTGACTTGCTGTGTTGCTGCTGCACCTCAACCTGAGGACCAAAGGGAAGGCACAAATTCCAAAATCGTGTGCTCTGCCTCACATCAAATGCCCTGGGAAGCTCCTCTGACTTCTTCTCAGGCAGTCTGGGAGGCTGATGTGAGGCACAGGCACTGCCACAGGCTTGGAGATGGGCTGCAAAGCTGGTCCTACTTGCTGGTATTTATTAAATTATATTTCATTGCAGCAACAGCAATCCGGGCTGGGCACTTGCAGAGAATTGTTGCACTTCTCAGATGGTTAATCGCTTGGCCTTTGGCCTCCTGCTTTATAACTCCATTTGACATCTCCTATAATTACTGCCTGGAGAGTTTTACTACTTACTTATGCTATCAGCTATTGCAGTTTAACATGCCATCAATCTCTCCAGACCAGCCCCTGTACACCCCCAGAAAAAACTCCCCTTTCACTCATACTTTTCTGCAGATGTCCCCAAAGCAAGGAAGTGCACACCTTCTCCTTTGCTCAATGCACTGTACAGTTTGAGACAGTAAAACATTCTTGCCCCTTTCCTACGCTGCTCCCACTCCTCCACGTTCGTGCCCTTTGATTTTCAGACTTTCATTACAGATAGACTTCCAGCAGCCAAATCGCCTCATCCTTTTTAGTATGTCTCCTAAAAACAAATGAAGGCTCCGCCACACAAGCTGTTGGCTTGGTGGAACCTCTGCCTGGTGCTCACGGGCTGCATGCTGAGCACTCTGGGGCCCTCTCCAGCCAGTGTTGGTCTGCCCAAGTCATGAAACATTTCAGCAAGATTTGAAGGCCGACTTTGCTGTTGCAGGAGATAGAAACCATTCCTGTGCTATCTCGGTTGGGTTTTGAGGAAGAGGCCTAAGCCATCTCTATGTCTTATGGTTCTTTCCCTAGGAGAAGTGTGAGGCAGAGACTCTGTAGTGGTTCCTGAAGGCCGTTGTGATAACGGAAAGGAAAAGCGTAGAGTGCAAGATAATTTTAAACCATCTTGGCTCTCACCAATGCAAGGGTGTGCTGATTTATGACAACCTCCCCAGGCTGCCCACAGACTGCCTGACAGCCCAGACAGACATAGATTCTTAATGGTGCGTGGTGCAGCCCCGTCCCCTTCCACCTCCAGCATCTCTCCTGCACCAGGACCAGAGCTCACCATAAATCTGCTGTGCCTGTGCCAGGGGAATTGTCCCCGGCCTCCACAGCTTGGGAGGGCTGCTTCAGGAGATAGAATTAGTACCTTGATGCTCAGTATTGATCTCTGTTTGATTTATATGCCCTTGATCTGATTTTCTTCTTGGCGTCACAAGTATAAATCAAAAGTAACACCCACAAGAGTTAGAAGTTAGGCTGGCTTTAAACTTGTGGAAGTGAAATTGAGGTTCTGCTTCCTTCCATTCAGCGTTTCCTGCTGCAAAGGGAAAGCAGATGTAAGAAAAGACTGCTGCCTGAACCACAGGAGTGCAGCCAGGCACTGCAGGATGCAGTCTTCAGCCATTCTTTTTAATTACTTCTTGAACCTGCATTTCAGAGGAATTGATTCCTGGATTCTCTCCCATAGCATCAGTCTTTCGCCTTGAAGCCTCCCTACCTACCACAGCCAGCAGTCCTCCTCTTCAGACTTCCACCTGGGGGCTGAGTTGAGTTTTCCTGGTGAGAGGTGAGGAGGGAAGTTAGCGGGGACAAAATAAAACACTTCTACAGAATGATTTTCAGTGCATGACCATTCTGTGTTGAGTCCCTGAGCCAACAGAGAGATCAAAACCCTGAACGGTTTTCATTCCCAAGGCTGCTCAGCAACTAACATTTCTCCATCAACTTCAGTAGCATTTCAAAGCTTTGTCACGGGGATGATTATGGTCCTGAGACTCTCCTCATGAAACTCGGTGTGTCCTTCTGAGACCACTCTTTGGGTGTTGTAGTGGCAATGCTAAGTCATGGCCTGAAGCAGTGATTGAGCACCTGGTGGGAAGGCAGGGCTGACCCAGAGGAGCTCAGGTGAATGCAGTGCACCTGAGTGACCAGCAGGAGTGGAGCCAGGATCCAACCCTGCTCAGACCTCATTTAAGGGTTGGCAGTGGAGGTACCTCTTACTGGAGCTCCCTGCATACCTGAGGCCTTCTAAGGGTAAGCAGCTCTTTTCTTTCATTTTCGTATGCATGGCTGCTGCATGCTTGTTCCCATTTGCTGTAGCTGAAGGCTTTGCCACCCTGCTGTTATCATCCTATTATAGTGTTACAGGTGTCCTAAAATATCCATTAGTTTGGCCTGAAACTCTCTTTTGTACTGAGGAGGTGATGCATGGTGAAGGAGAGAGGAGCAGTAGCCTAGGTGTGCTGTTTTCCTTCATCATGGCACGTGTGCTGAGGGTTGTTGAAGGTCTGGGGGGATCAGGCTGTGTTCTTATGGTGTGGAAGTCCACTCCAGCCAGTAGTACCATGGTGAAAAATTCATAAAGGAGAAAGCTTCCAGTGTTCCCCTGGTGACTCTGAGCAGCAGCCCCTCCTGAGGTTCTGGTGTGACTGATGGAAAAAGTAAGTGGATCTGAGCAAAGGCCACGGACCGTAAAAAGGCTTTGGAGACAAAATGGGCCTTCCTAATTAAGTTCTGCATTTTTTTTGCATTGCTGGGGAGGGAGTGCTGCTGGAGTGTCAGGAGTAAACTCACTGCCTGCTCCTCTATGGGTCTCCTTTGTGCCCAGCTGTTCTTCAGCATCCCTCTCTTGGTGCTTTCTGACAAGGCACGGGCAGCTTTTAGTGAAAAAGCTGCAAGGTTTTGAAAAGTAAACTCATTTTGATATAAAACGTGTAAAAAGCAGGCTCCTGGGGCTGTACACCCAATTATTCTCAGCATATTATTGTGACCATAATTTATCTAAATCTTACCTTAAATGCGAATGGTCTGCATTTAGGACACTTTCTCCTGGGAATAATCCCAGTCTTTTTAAAATCCTTTACCTTAAATTACTGACTCCTGTGTCCAACTCTCAGATAATGCAGTGGAAGAAATGTATTTGCAAGCCAACGTTCTGAAACCATCCTGAAAGCGGCTCATTGGGTTATTTTGAAGCTTTGTCTGATTTTGTGTTTTTTTTTTTTTTAATGAGTCTTGAGGTGTCTCCTCCACTGGGAACGTGCTCAAAAAGCCTTCTGGGACTGGAGGCAGCGAGCCAGGCTGTGTGCAGGAGGTTTTTGCAATGTATTGCCATGAGTATCATCTCCTCGCCTTGGGGAAGGATGAGAGGAGAATCGATGCGGGCAAAGTGATACCTGCTCAATTTGTTTCCAACGTGTTGTCAGCTCTTCTTAGTATTCATTTACTCCTGGTAATGACAAAGGGAGAGGAGCTGGTGGGGAGATTGGTTTCTCCAGTTTGAGCCTTGATGCGCCTCGTGTGAGCAACCCGCTGTATTCACTGCTTTGTCCCAGGCAGCTGAAAGCATGGGGAATCTTTCATTTTGATGATGCTTCATTTCTTAGGGTAAATAATAAGCACATTTGGTGGAAGTCCAAAGAGATTCTCTGATTAGTTACAGTCGCTGCTGAGAAACCAATTACTCTGAAGTACGAATGCTCTTTAAGATTGCGACACTTGCTAAATTGGGTTCAGAGAGCAGCGGGTGGACAAAAGGTGTCTGTTTTTATTATTCTATATGGGAGTGTTTGTGTGTGCTCAAACAAAGAGGGGCAGATAGAAAAAGGCATTTCTCTCCAAATACCAGCCTCCATTTCCCAGCGACATCAGAGGGAACAGAAAGAAGTGTGGGGACAAGAAGAGATTTGAGATGAGTTCTGCTCATCGCTGCAGGATAGAGGATGGGAATATGAACGGCTCCCTTTGATTAATGTATGCCCAAGGTCACACATGCAACTGTAACAGTCAATAGCAATCAGATTAGTGTAATGTATTATTCAGTGTTTATGGTGGTGAATTTGTATAGCGCCCGTGAGGCAACTTTGATCCCCTTGAAATGTTTTCTGAATGCCATTTGGGATTGACACAGAGCCGAGAATCTCTAGCTGACTTTCCTCTGGTATAATTACCCACTGCCATTGTTTCTGCATGGATATGCGCTTGGATTTAGTTGTGCAGTTGGTTGCCAGCCTGGCGTTCTCTGCCTCTAAGAGTTCCAGTATGGAAAATAGCAAAAAGTAATGCTTTTAATTGAAGGTCCCACGTGCTTTAGAAATACTGCATCATTAAGCTTTGCTGTAAATTGGTGCTTGCTGTGTGTGCATGTGATTCTTGGCCTGTCAGTGTGCGTGCAGCATGCTGCAGGATGCAACGCAGTCCCATGTGAAATCCCATCGTTCCTGTTGCCAAAAGCGCAGCAGATCCCAGGCAGGGTCTGATGGGACCAGGACCAGATGGGAATGTAAAGTCCTGTAGCCATTTGAAGTCTTGTAGCCATGTGCAGCAGATCTGGGACCTGTGTAGAACTCAGGGCAGAGAAGTGGTGCAGTTGGGACGCTGGGTGCTGTGCCCTGCTGAAAGGAACTCACTGGGTTACTCATTTCACTACATCTGAAAGGGTAGGCACATCAGACCTTTATAAGGTTTGGCCACTTAGAACTCCAGTAAGTAATCTTATACAGTAGGTTGCAAGCCATCACTTGAAAACTAAGTCTTTTCAATTGGGTTGGAGGCATCTCTCATGGACTGCAAAGTGTCTAGAAGGCTGCTGGCAGTGCACAGCGGGCATCGGTGTGCTGGATCTGGTGAGGGGGAGCAGCACTAGGAGTACCTTGGGGACTTTTTATTGTATTGTCGTGTTCGAAAGCACTGTTAATGATCTGGAAAAAGCAGGAAAGAGCGCATTAATTAAACTCCCGGATGATACCGAAGTTGGAAGGCATAACAGAATAACAGTGGGAAAACCACCCTGCAAAAAAAACACTGGTGGACCAAGAGAAAAAAGAAAATGCCATTAAGTTCAAACTGTGGATGGGTGGATTGGTGGGTGGTGTTGGTTGGTGTTGGTGTGTGGGTGGAAGAGGTGATTTGAGAAGATCAAAGTGGCTGATATTTGAGAGTATGATTTGGAGAGGCAGCGTGGCTGCAGGTGGGGCTGTCACAGTTTGGTCTGGATGAGCAGAAGCATTGCAGATGAGAAAGGATGTAAATATTGACCAGAAAGCACCAGCTGGGCACAAGTAGAAAATTGCATTCGTTTATGACCACTTCAACTCCAGGAAGCAGCTAAAAAAGAAAGGCAATTAAAAAGGAGCGACAGGAAGTTATCTGATAGATAAAAGATTTATAATGGCAGTTTTGCTGAGTTAAAATTTGGATGGAGGAGGGAGAAATTGAGTAGCATCAACATGCATTTAAGATGTAGATAGATGTATTAACATGTAGATAGAAAAAGAGGCAAGGACTCCTGGTGGCAGCCAGAAAGTGCTCACTAGGGAGGATAGGAAAATATTGGCTGAACATCAGCATCAGTTTCCTATTATCAGAGCAATTAGTCCTGTTGAGTGAGCTCTCAAAAAAGTGCTGAGTGGTTTTAAAGTGTTACAGACTGAGGGCTGGGAAACAAACCATACTGCAGAAAACAGCCTTCCAGTGGCAGCAGGTCTTAAAAAATCTTCCTTTTCTAGCAGTTTTGTTTATGGCTCCAGCAGTTAAATCATCCTGACATACAGGACTGTGGCTGTTAGGACTTTGCTGTTTACTGCTTTTATTCTTTCACATAGGAGGGCAGCAGTTAATAAGGAAAAGCCTCCCAGAGCAGGTGAAGGGCTTTCCCTTTTAATTCCTTGTAAACTTGCTAGCAGGGGAAGACCACAAACTTCCATCAAACTTTCTGCAGCTCTGGGGTGGTGGGAGCACTTCTTCAGCTCCCCAGTGTCCTTCTCCATGTCTGAGCCCTGCTCATGGGAAGCTGGAGGAGATGGGCAGGAGTATTTTGGTGTGCTGCACATCCTTTCAGCCCTACATCCTTTCTTTTTTTTTCTTTTCAGAAGTAGACATTAGGCACTTAGTGACATCGTTGCATGGAAAGAGTCATCTATAGAGTGGAACGCTCACTTCTGTGGCTGCAGGAAAGGAAAGGGTGGTTAGATATAGGAATATCTTTCCTATAGTCTGAGGCATAGCAGAACCTGATAGCTCTTGCGAATTCACTTCCTTTTTGATTGTGTGATACTGTGATGCTAGCCCACTCTGAGCAATGGGTTGCAGAGAGTGGTAGAAGACATCCAAATACTCTTCCAGCCTGAGTTATTCTGATTCTGGGATCGTTCTGCCCTTGCATTTTGCAGGTGGAGTTGTTCCACAACATGTCCTGCTGATCAGCTTGTCTTGAAGGAAAGGACTTCTTTGTTCCTGAGACTTGCACACCTTTCCAGGAAACTCATTATGTTCTGGGTCAGTCCCAGTAATGGGTGTTTCATTCCAATCAGCATCAGAAGGAAAATCTAGCCTTCCAGGGTTGCATCAAAACGAAGCTGAGCACTAAGGCTTGACCTGACACGTGCAAAGACCAGACTGTCCAGAACAAATCCTTTCTCAAAATCAAGATCAGGATGCCAGACCACTGTATTCATCTCCAAACCACAAACGCCCCTCAGTGGGGTCCCCTCGTGCAGTGCTAGGATGGGACCTGGGCACACCACCAGCCCTTGGCCATCCCATGCTTTCTGCCATGATATCTGCCTTCCTCCACCTGCCTGGGCCGTCCCCATCCAGTGCTTCTTGATCCCTTCTCCAGTAGGGACGCAACCCAAGGGATAGGGCTGGTGTTGAACTTCAGCTCCGTGCAGGCTGGCAGCAGGTATAAGTGCTCCTGCAATCATATTATTGCTTACACAGTGATTGTGCAGCACTGCAGGATAAAAAGGTTCTTTCATATCAAGTACAGCAGCCAGGCTCAATCCCTATTGTACCCTCTCACTCACTTTATTAAGTTTACTTCATTTCTGCTCTGTCTCTGTACCTCTGTGCCCTCTGCTGTGTGTACCAAATCTTATTGACATTTTAATATTAAATTATTATGACAAGAAGATATTCCACTTGCTAAGTAATTTGTTTTATTCTGAGGAAAATTGGAAGCTGCAGAAAAACCATTATGAAATATTTAGACAATGGAGTGATACTGACTGATACAATATAAATAATTATTTTGTCCACAGCACACCCAAATTCCCTACTAAAAATGTAAGCGATAAAGGCAACAAGTTAGAAAATTAAATTTGGGGGGATGAAAAGAATATTAGGTACAGATGGAAGGAAGTAACATTCAGACATAGATGTTACAGAAAAACACATCCCAAAGAAATCTAGAGCAATAAAGGGAGGAAATCACTAGATGAGCACTTGGCCCCAGTGTTGTTCGTTCTGTGTTTTTTGAATAAATTTTCCTTGACTTTGGGACACAATTATTTCTCACAAATACAAATCTGTAAGGAAGAATTGGGGATGGAATTTATTCCAGTGTGTTGAGAGGCATAATATAGAGAGGTGATATGGAATAAACAGCACGGCAGCACCAAGGGCAAGTCGTGCCTGGCCAACCTGATGGCCTTCTGTAATGGCATAACTGTGCCCGTGGATGAGGGAAGAGCCACTGATGTCAGAGGCCTCACTGACATTCAGACAGATGACATGTCCCACGCAGCATCCTTCTCTCCTAATTAGAAATGCATGGATTTGCTGGGTGGGCTATTTGATGGATGAGAAACTGGTTGTGAGGTATTACCCAAAGAGTGGTGGTCAGTGACTCAATGTCACTGATCTCCACCTGGACAAGTGGTGTCCCTCAGGGGTCAGTACTGGGACCAGTGCTCTTTAGCATCTTCACCAATGACATCAACAGTAAGACTGAGTGCATCCTCAGCAGATTGCAGGTGACACCAAGCTGTGTGGTGCTGTTGACACACCTGAGGGACAGGATGCCATCCAGAGAGACTGAGACAGGCTGAGCAGTGGGCCTAGGAGAACCTCATGAGATTCAACAAAGCCAACACCTTGCATCTGGGTTGCAACAACCTCTGCTAGCAATGCAAGCTGGAGGATGAAAGGATAGAGCACGGCCCTACCAGGAAGGATTTGGGATGGCAAGTGGGACATGAGCCAGCAGTGTGCCTTTGCAGCCCAACAAGGCAACCAGATCCTGGGCTGCACCCAAAGCAGAGCAGCCAGCAGTTGGAGAGGGGTGATGCTGCTGCTGTGTTTTGCACTGATGAGGCCTCACCTGGAGTACTGCATCTGGATATGGGGTCCTCATCAGTGCAGGAGAGACATGGAACTGCTGGGGTGTGTCCACAGGAGGGCCGGGGAATGTGATCCAGGGGATGGAACACCTCCTGTACAAGGACAGGATGAGAGAGCTGGGGCTGTGCAGCCTGAAGAGAAGGCTCTAGTGAGACTTGAGAGTGCTCTTTCAGTATCGGAAGAGGGACTGTGAGAAAGAAGGGGGCAGACTCTTTAGCCAGGCCTACTGTGATAGATCAAGAGGAAATGGTTTCAGATGAAAAGAGAGGAGATTTAGGTTGCATATGAAGTTATTTATGGTAAGGGTGGCAAAGCATTGGAACAAGTTGCCAAGGGAGGTGGTGGGTGTCCCATCCCTGAAGGCACTCGAGGTCAGGCTGGATGGGACTTTGGGCACCCTGACTGAGCTGTGGATGTCCCTCTTCGTTGCAGGGCAGTTGGACTAGATGACCTTTAAGGGTCCTATTCATCTGAAATGATTATGTTATTCTATATTGTTACTATAAGATGTATGATAATGGCTGTTCTTGTTCTGATGTCACACCTTCTCTTTGTGAAGGCCTGAAGATCAGCCACCCTGGAGGAACGTGAGTTGGCTCAACGTGGCATCTTATCATTCAGAGGCAGCCCGGGGAGCAGCTGGTGGGGACAGCACTTTGGCAGCAGGTAAGGCTTGTGGGGTGTGGGGGTGTCTCCCTGCTTCTGGGGTAAATCCGAGCTCATCACTGGCTGGGAAATAACGAGCTGGTGAACATGGCTGGTAAAGAGAGGATTATTTTACATGGAACTTACAGTCCTAGGGCATCACTGCCAGGACTTGCGGTTGGGATTTCATTTTAAATGCTCTGCTTTTTGTATAAAGAACGATTAGCCAAAATATTGCTCCCACTTGGCAATTAACCTAGATAGCAGTGGAGCTGTAATTTAAACAAATGTAACTCGCTCTTTGTCACTGTGATATTTTTAAGAGTAAGGTTGCTGTTGGCTTTCTGGATGGAGGCAAGCATTAGAGTCACTCCTGATTTGAAAGCGCTATTGTGTGCTTAACTTAGATACAGAATTCTTTGTTCAAACAACATTGATAACACTCAAGGGAAGCAGATATTTTGTACAACCGTATTAGAAAGCCTGTGCTTGCATTTACACTCAGGAAGGAAATGGAAAGGTTTTTCCCAGGTGTCAGTGGTCTGAACTGGGTAAAACTGACCTATGTGTCACACAGGAAAATGTCCAGCTGTGACCTTGCTGGGGAGTCACATCTCTATGGCCCAGCTTTACAAGGATGGGGAGAGAGGAACATCAATTACTGAAATCCAGCCTGCCTTGTAGTGAAAATCAGGATGAAGTGCAAAGCTCAGTGTCTGATGGGGCTGCGAACCTGTGTTTGGCACCTTGGGAGGAACCTGAGGACCAGCTGTAGGTACCTGCTTGTCCTAAGAAAAGCCTTCCTACATGGTACAGGTTCAGCCGTGTATGTTTCTCTGGACTGGATATATCACAGGGACTGCAATTGTCGTATGAGTGTGCTCTATGTGAAGGTGGGTTGATCACCACGGCCTGGCTCTTGGCTCTCCTGGGATTTCTTTCTTTTAGATGATTACAGAAGCTCTGTGACCACAAGTCGCTGTATAAGCAGCTTTGTCCTCTCCTAGCTGGGTTTATGCATAATCTCACTCCATTAGAAATGAGCTCTCAGTATTAATACATTCTGTCTGCAAGGGTGATCTGTCCAAAACTGATGGCCATTCCTGGTGTAAGCCTAAGCATGGTGTGAGTCTTCATGATATTTGAGTAGCTGGGATATGTCATTCAGTTTCTGAGGTGATTTTTTTTTACTTGCTAGCAAGGGAAAAATGACTACTGGTAAAAGAGTAATCAAGTCTTTACGTAACTGAGTTTGAGTAGTGCATGAACACTTACCTTGCTGGATGTAAGGCTTAGAGACTGAGCATGTGTGGTGTTTGGCTGATGCTGCTGTAATAAGGGCATCCCGAGCACGCTCCTGTATTAGATGAGGGTCTTGGGACCCTAAGAGACGGAATCAGATCCTTTTAATCTTGGGATGATGACCTCAATTGCAAAGGTATTACCTGTCATCTTATCCCAAGAGCAACCCGGCTCCTCTTAGCATTTCACAATGGAAGCTCAGCCATGCTGAATATAAGTTGAAAAGAAAACAGGTGATTAAAAAGTGTTGGTTCGTTTTTCAAGGCTCGCAGGAGCGCCAGCACTGCCTGTGGGAGACAGCTGGGGAATTCAAGAATCACTGTGTTCATAAGGCATTGTTATCATATTGAAGTCTAACTTTCGTCGGTCTGTGATGATAAAGTTTTGAAGATGAAAGATTGGCCTGTAGAAATTACATTACAGAACAGCTATTAAATATTAATCCTCGGGTACCGGAGAGATTTTTTTGGGATTAAAATTTATGATCCAGGAGCGTATCCGTGCTCCCTTCACATAAAAGCACCGATTGTCTTGCGAAATGCAACCCCATTCGGGCAGAGAAAACAAGCCAGGTGAAGGGAGGATCGCCAGCCATCCTCAGATAGAAACGGGGGGGGTCGTAGCGAGGTAGCAGAGCGTGGCATGGCCACGGGAGGGCAGCAAGGGGACATCGGCATCGTGGGCTGCAATGCTGCCCGCGGACCGCAGGCAGAGCCGGCCGGGGGTGTGAATAGCTGGTGGGTCTGGTGTGCAAGAGGAGTAAAGCGAGATAAAAGGCGTGCAGATGTTTGGGGGTGAAAGCAGAGAAATGGCTGTCGCTTTGGGGAGAGTTTCCCTTCATGCTTTTGAAATGAAGTGGAAATAAAATCTCAACATTTAAATTTTGCTTTGGGTATATATTCAAAAAAAAAATAAAGAAAAAGAAAAGCAACCTAAACTTGCTAGTATTCATCTGACTGAGCTACGTGGTGTTTTGAGATGGGTTTACCTCGCTTTTTGCTTGCTTTCCTTGTGGCCGCTTTCCCAAAGTGAACTGAAATGCATGGAGTGCTGCAGAGCAGCCTGAGAGCAGCAGTTCTGAGTGCAGTGCAGTGCTGTGCAGCCCCCGGCCCTCTGCCCCCACCGGCCACACACAGACTCTGCCAGTCCACAACACGACGCACTGAACAGGTTGCCCAAGGAGGCTGTGGATGCCCCATCCCTGCAGGCATTCAAGGCCAGGCTGGATGTGGCTCTGGGCAGCCTGGTCTGCTGGTTGGCGACCCTGCACATAGCAGGGGGTTGGAACTGGATGAGCATTGTAGTCCTTTTCAACCCAGGCCGTTCTGTGATTCTAAGAAGTCAGGATGCGCTTTGGCAGGCAGCAATTAGGCACAAGGCCTGGGTGAAGAGCAGATGTGTAATAGGGCTCCAGTGGAACAGAGGTGATGTGCTATATTAATATTTTTTTCATTTTCTATTGATCTGAAAAGCTTGAAGCCAGCAAAAGGGGAAAAAAAAAAGTCCATTGCAGACCGAACAATATACTAAGCCTTATCTTAATTGAACACTGGGGGATGTTCATGTGGGCAGCGTGGGGCTTTTGCTAGTTCAGCATTTGGGATGATATCTTCCAATTTCTGTGAGATGAGCAGTATGCTTAGGGGAAGTGCTTTAGTCTTTTACAGGGAGGCCGAGCACCTGGAGGTCACTGTGGATGAGCAAGGGTGTGAACTTGCAATTTGTTAGCTACTCCAGAGTGAGTGCCCTTATAGCTGCTTTTAACCTCCTAATAAATGCAGCGTGGCTCACCTGGCTTTTTACTGTTGGGTAAGATGTCTGAGATGACCTCACACAAAGCTGTGGCATTAAAGCCTGTGCGCGGGCAGGCTCTGAGTTACTATGGAGAGGATAGCGGGCTGTAAATTCATATCCCAGCACGTTTCCCAGGAACTTCTGTACGCTCATAACCCTTCCCACCCCTCACCTCCAGCACTGCAGATCTGAAGCTGCCATGGTGACTGGACCAGCGCCTCCAGGAGTGCTTTTCTGTAGTCAGTTTCTGGCTGTTTGCTCACAGGAGTTTTGCTGGTTTATTGATTTTACCCATTTCTTCCAGCCAGATTCATTCCAGAACTAGAAATCCAGTTTGTCACATTTATAATTTTCCCTTTGGAAATGATTTGTGACCAGAGCACCACAGAAATGCGTAATGGCTCCAGTGGTATTGGAAAAGTTGACTTAAAAATGTATATTTTAGCATCCACAGCTTAGGGAGATGACTTTTTTTTGTTCATCCACTTCTTCCTGCTGGGTGGAAGTGCAGTGATACTGTAGCTATCTTACATTATGCCCAGAACCAAAGACAGCAGTGCAGATACTTTGCTTGCAACCTCACCCGTTCCTTTTGGGGATGTTCCGGTGCATAGAAACTCTCCCCAGATGTGTGTTCAGAATGCAGACTTCTCCAGTTGAAGTTTGGATCTGCTGTGCTGAGCCTCTGCTGCTGGGCTGGACTGCGTGCAGCTCTGAGGTTTCGTTCATCATGTGTTTTCTTTACCAAAACACTGAAGATCATGTTTTTCTCAGCTCTTTCCCAGAGATATGCGTGGAGTGGTAGATGACTGTCATTTTGGATAGCTGATTGCCATCCACAAGCTGTAAGTGTGCTCTTGCAGGCAGCTGCGTGGTGCTCGGCTCCACGGAGAGGTTTGCAGAACATCACCACTTGCGTGAGCAGAAGTGACACATCTCAGATATAGGCTGCACATGACTGAAGGGACGCAGTTCCCATCTTCTGGCCAGGAAGGGCAGCCATTCAGACAAAAAGATATAGGAAGCAAAAATACTTCCTTTTCTGCAGGCAATTTTTGGGCTCCTACAGCAATGCGGGGGACTGAGGATGGGCTTTAGTGAGGAAAAGAGATCATAGGGGAAGGAGCGTTTTAGCTATTGAGTGTTCTAAGGAGAGTTGCCAACTTGATGCTAATTATATAGTATTCATCTACCACCCGGGCCAAAACTGATTGAAATAGACTTCTTATTCTGTCATGCAGATTTAATTGCCTGTGCCGAACTGAAAATTGTCTTTGGAAGTCACTCCGTATTTCCAGTGTCTTGGAAACTGATCCTCTTTAAGGAAGAAGCCTAATAATATCTCTTTTTCCTGGCCAGGATGTAGCTTAACGAACAAAGATGATTAAACTCCAAGTTCCAAGCAATTATAACCAATCAAGATGTGGAGGCTCTTTCAACAGCAAGAGTTGCGTGTTGTGCCGTGTGTCTACAGTTCCCTCTGTTCTCTCTCCAGGTTTTGAAGCTTTAAGCACTCACGTTCCCCGTCTCTTTTTCATTGCTGTATTGTACCAATTAAGTTTGGACCGGGGCTTCCAAGCAAACCTCTCCAATAATATAAGTACATACTTTTCATTCACTAGAAAAAAGTGCTGATTTCTTTAAGAAAAGGGTGGAAGTAATCTGCCCTGTCTTACCAGTACAGGTCATTGTGGCATACAGAGTGGTAGGACAAGTCTGGAGTTACCTTACAAACTTTCTGGTTCACCTTTTAGCTTTCATGCAGGGCTGAAATCCCCTTTCCATGCATCCTTCTGTCATATCATTCTCTAATATCTTTGAGGGTATCCTCATGAGACTGTGGAATCCCATCCAGGACTGCAGCCTCTCCCTTCCTCCCCCTGCTCACTAGGCAGTGTCCAGGCAATGCTGCTCTCAGACCTTGTTTCTTGTGCATTTCTGTCATCTTGGATTGCAGGGATTGTATGTGTGTGAGTGCTTGTGAGTGTTCCATCAAATAACTGTTTTCACCTCACTTTTGTCCACTGTTATCCCCTTGCAGCTGTGATTGCTATGGTGCAGTTGCTCTTCAGCACACATATGTTGATGGAGGCATTCGAGGCCAGGCTGGATGTGACTCTGGGCATCCTGATCTAGTGGTAGGTGACCACTAGGGTTGAGGTTTGAAACCAGATGATCTTTGAGGTCCTTTTCCAGGTCATTCTATGATGACAATGCCCCATCTCTGCAGCACTGGGGCAGGTGGCATTGGTGTAGATGTACTTCAGCTGAGCTGTTGGCCTCAGCCCCATCAGTGTTCCTCCAGGCTCATCTCTTACAAGCCTCATTTTATCCCCTTCACACCTAGTTTAAAGCCCCTAGTTTAATGCAGCATGCAATATGGCTCCATTTTGTGTAGCCCAGGTTTTTGGTTATCCTAGTGGCCAGGAGAGAACAGCAAACTCTTACATGTAGAGCATGTAAGATCCTGTTACTGTCAGAAATGCATCTACTCTCTCCCCCTTTCCATTTGCAGCATTGCCTTATACTTACAAAGTGCTGAATAAATCCCTTCTGGTTGTCTTCCATATTTTTAGATCATTTCAGCTCTGCTGGAACTTTGCTGCTGCTGCTCCTGTCTTCCATTTGGGATATTTTCTGTAATTTCTATTCACACCTGATAGCGTGCTGTATTCAATAATCTCTCAGGGTCCAAAATGCTGGAAAAAGATCCTCTATATGCAGCCTCACACTTGCAACTGCTTCTGTTTAAATGAGCATGAATTTCTTCAGCAAGTCATGCTCAAAATCCCTGATTCTGAGAACTCTTTTGCAGTTACAGTCCCCAGTACTACAGTTAAGCACCCTTATTAATTTTCCTTCTCCATTTTTATGTTGGCAAGTTCTTGTTAAGGGTCTCTTAGGGGGGACAAAAAGGCATAAGATCTGTCAGTCTTAAGGTTGGATCGGGGCAGGTACAGACTTGACATGCACAGCACCATTGCCTCATCTCTGCATCTCTGGAGGTTCACTGAGCAAATGAGAATGGTCTCCATCTATCACACAGGTCAGCTGTACGTTGTGCTATGTTGCGTGTGACACTGCCAGGGAAGCTGATCAGAAGATGGTAAGGCATGTTGAGCAAAGCTCCATTGTGTCATTCTCTTCTGAGGCCATACCTCAGCAGCTTCCCTGGGTCATCAGTGCTTCCTGTGACAAGCTAGCCATCTGTACCACAACCAATGGGAGACGTGCTGGTCATACTGAAGAGAGTTCCAGGTACAGCCCTCTTGGGCCTCCTTTCTGCTGCGCTTTTCAGGGGCAGGGTTAGGCCTTGCTCCCTGTAACCTCCTTGCAGAGTTGCATCACTCTCTCAGAGCAAATCTGGAGAGCTGTTGTGAATGTGGCTACACCACTTTATCTCATTTGGGATCCTGGCATAAAATATGTCTCATTTACACCTTCATTTCAGCATGTGCACTGGGAGCAAGAAGCATGTAGATGCTACAGAGTAGGTGATGCTGGGAGGGACCGGAGGGACTGTCAGTCATTTAATGTCAGCTTTGTGTCTTACCAAGCTTCATCCTTGGCAATAGCTTCCTCCTCCGAGTCCTCCTGAAGCTCTGGTGCAACGTGGCTCTTTATCCAGTAGAGCTGAGCTACGCAGAGCCTTGCATTGCTCTGCATGGGTTTGGGAGTAATAGAATGAGTCATCAGCTGGGAGCTTAAAATTACGACGTGTGCCACTGCTTTTGGAAAGCTAGAGAGATTAATAATAATAATAATAAAAAAAGAAGATACTGTTCACTCACTGGTGTAATGAAGAGATATTACACACACCAGGCACCTGTTGGTTATGGTATATGTTAACAATCTTACCCTTTGCATGCAGAGGGATTAAATACATGTTAGAAACTAAGCATGGGGAAAGTTATGCTGTTGTTTGTTATATCAGGAACGCACTAAGAAAAAAAAATCAAGCAGAAAGGAGAAATGTTAAAGAAACAAAGAAAGACTCAAAAGAATATTTCTGATCTATATGTTGGGTTGCCTTGATCCTCCAGCGATAGTTCCTTGTGTGTAAAGACACAAATTCAAGGATAAAAGACAGAGTGTACATGAGGTATGCTGGTAGGAGAGATCATCCGTCCAGCAAGTGCAGGAATTGGTTCTGAAATGCTACAACTGAGATCCTCCCAGATGAATTTCCAGTCCTGGCTTTCTGGCATCCTTATACATGTCACTGATGATCGTGTTCTGTTTGAAACAGCACTCAGGTGAAGGTAGGTCTTCTCTAATAAACACCTGC
The DNA here is from genome assembly GCF_016699485.2 of Gallus gallus. Taxonomy (NCBI): domain Eukaryota; kingdom Metazoa; phylum Chordata; class Aves; order Galliformes; family Phasianidae; genus Gallus; species Gallus gallus. Next base: position 3,130,551 of record NC_052551.1, read on the forward strand.
CAAACTCCAAGAAACTTGCATTTAACGCACAGCATCATCTTACTGCACACTTACAAGCAAGTACTTCTCATGCGTTTTCCTTCCCATCATTGCTGATAAATAGCATGTTCTTACTTTTATCTGGTGCCTTTTTGAAGTGCTATACATATATATTTGTGAAAGGAGAATGCCAATGAATGCATTCTTTTTTTCCTCTGCTGATGGAAGGGAAGAGCCCAGCTTCTCTGAAGAGAATAGTACAAGCTCTCTAGCAACCAGATGTGGCAAGGAAGATTCTTTTTCTTTCTTTTTTTGAAATCGATCAGTGCTGAGTTTTCTAACATGAAAACTACAAAGCTTCTGGAGTAGATCACTGACATAAGGAAATACTACAAAGTCCTGAGCTTCATGCAAAGCCTGCACAGTCATAATACCATCTAATGTTGAAGGCTGAGAGGTAGCCAGGTCGTATGCAGGTCAGTATAGGTCTTATTGATGTCTATTTAAATGTTGGTTTGCTTGTTTCCCAGTGATGATATGCCTGACCCACCAGAAGCTATTCAAAAGTAATCTCTTGATGTCTTCACCACAGTGCCCTCTGACTACCATTTTATGGGGAGGTGGTTTTGGAGCAGAAGAGCTGGACCATGTTGTCACATCTCTCACTCTTCATTTCTCTTGGGAATTGTGGACATCAATGGACAAACTGTGGCACCGAATGAGGCATAAACTTGGGATCATAGCTACGTTCACATTTATTTACAATTTATAGACAGTATGTTTTTGTCAGCCCCACAATTGCTCTGAGTTCTCTTTGCCTGGTGGATTTTTATCAGGATATCCCCAACGATCATGCAGAATGTGATTTGTTTTATTTTCCTTGAGAAAGATGGGCGGTTGAGGAGGAAGGATGTTGGGTTTTTTTCTGCATTAAAGCCAGCAAAGAAAAGAAAGCAGCTGAAACCTAAGAAAATTGCACTACTAATCATATTTTCATAAGCAGTCCTCTGTAGCATTACAGTCACAGAGTATATTTATAATTTGGTTTATATGAGCAACAGTTTAAGTTGAGGAAAATTGGTTTCCTTCTCAAAATGTCATGTTTCTCATTTCCTCAGAATCTTGGGCTGCTTCGAGCTCTTATCAGCCTTTAAATCATTCAGAAGCACACTCCATAATTAAAATGCCGTAAATCCTCATGAATCAATTTAGTTTTTTTGATTTGTTCTAAAACAGATTTAAATAAAATTGAAAGCTCACTAAAATATGGGATAATAAACGCAAGTGCAAAGCGAAAGGAAGATAAACCCGCTCTACGATGGTAGCTGGCGGTGGAGTCAGAGCTGAAATGGGAAGTGACGCCTTCCCAACACAACGGAGACAGTCCTGTGCTCCCCAGAACAGGAACAAGCTGACTCTCATTTCTGGTAAGGGCACTCTTGTGGCTTCCTTTAGTTGTTGCTGGCTTGGTTTTGGCTTCTGCTCCCATGAAGAACCTGTAATGTAGACACTCTGCTCCACTCAAGGATCAGTGTCCGTTTGTTGCTTGTGCCAGTGGAGGGACAGGATTTCCAATGGCGTGCAATTAGTTATATTCTATTTCTTCCTCGTATAAAGGAAACAAATTGGACAGAAGTATCTGCAGGGCTCATATCTTCCTTCAGCAGTGCCTTCTTTACTTGTCACACATTGTTAATGTCCTTTGTCGCCAATCACTCCACATAGTTTGTTTTGCTTTGGATATTTTTTTTCCCTTATCTCCTTTTCTTCTGGAGTGTTTCAAGTTCTCTCTCGCAGCCACAGCATTCAAGCACTCTCCTGGCTCCACAAAGTCCCCTCTGCACTACGTGACATTCTTTGCTGGGCGTCTGCTTGTGGCTTTGCCAATACTTCTTGCTGTTTCTCCTAATGTTCCTCTGCATTTTTATTCTGTACTCCGATCAATATTTGTATCTTGTAGGGAGCTCTGAAATTCTGCTCCCTTCGAGCGACGAAATAAAGAATTGCAAGATTGTCTCTGCAGCCTCGAACAAATTGCAAACTGGGTTATGTTTTCTCTTTCTTCTGTAACTCTGCTCTGTTCAATTTCTGGAGTTTTTCTATTCCTCCAGTGTATGTAATGCAGTTAGTGTTTTCTGCGGGACTAACCCAAAATCTATTAAAAACATGAAGTGCTTCATATCCAGCCTATGTGAGGAAGGGAAGACACTCAGAAAGCAGCTTTTCAAGATTATATTTTTTTCCATTCCCATAGCGTTTGAATATCCTGTTCTGATGTATCACCTCAGTTTGTTTTAATTCCAGTGGCAGAACCAAGGAGTTGGTGCAAGCCAGATCTCTGCTCTTGTTAAAGTATTTTTGAATAAGAGATATAAAAGCAGAAGTTGAAACCTTTTTTCTTTTGTTGTAGTGGTAGAAGGAATGCTTGACTGGCTGTGCTCTTGGTATGAGCCCCAGAAGCCCTGTGTTCTTATTCCTCAATTCCTGTCTTCCTGTGGGTTTTAGGAGAAGTCATTCTGAATCCTGTCTTCTGCAGGCATTAAATATGCAAGATTGAACCCCTTCCTCTATCATGGTTTCCAGTCTGTAAAACAGGGCTGGGGTAACCACGTTCCTTGAGGTGGTAATGGGGAGAAATTCAGCGAGGGCTCTGAGATGCTTTGGTAGGATGCTAAGGGACACAGTTCTGCCACAGTTCACAGATGCTGAATAGATATTTTGGACACTTACCACCACGAGGGATGGAACAAACCACTGATTAACACAAGAATCTGCTTCTAAACTGTTGCATAGTCTTGTGGCATTTGGTCTGGGGTTTGGACTTGTCCCTTTTGTAATTATAAGAATGTGATAAAATCACAGTTTATGAAAAAAAAAACATAGAGACAAAATCTGTTCATTCACAGGGCAAAAATTCTGAGCATCACAATATGAAGTTGGTCAACTGTCCCTTCCTTAAGCCTACTTTATCTAGCGTGAAAATAGGTGGGTTTATAGCATTACAGAAACCCACGCTAAGGCTGCATCCAATTACTGGTAATGGTATTTAGATTTATTCAACCTGACTAGTTGCATTCAGATCTCCATTAGTGATAAAATAAGGGAAAATAAATTAAAATTAAACCAAAGAGAAATGAAATAGACAACAGCTGACCCTTGGGCCCTAAGAACATCTTTGCTTCCTGCTATTCTGGTTGTAGCAGCAGATGTGGTAACAAGCTGGTTGTATAAAAAACAGCAAATAAAGATGACACCCCAGAGGGAGCAAAACATTAATATTTAAGAAAAGATATTTCCAGAAGGAAGATACTGGGCCTTTTTTTGTTAGGGCTCTTCATGCCAGTTGTTTGGGCAGGTAGAACTGAAGCCAATAATTAAATCCTGTGCAAATACGTGGTCCTTTTTCTAGAAGTTTACCTTCAAGAAGTTTACCTTCAAGAAAATGTGGCGAGGAAAAAGCAGAAAAGCAGACTGCTGAGGGTAAGGGCTGTTAATGCACAACTTTGTGAAAGAGGAAAATGGGGTATTCTTGGACAGGCAGGAAGGTCAGGACCCTTATATGTTTCTATTAAACAGTGATAAAGCCCCATTCTCCCAGGTTGCAGAACGTTGACAGACACTCTGCATATAGATTTCTCCTTTCCTGCCAGCACAGGGCTGGATGAAAGCCCAGCGGTGCATTCTGTTAAGGAGCTTATTCATACAATTAAGTTTAATTGTCAGCAGTTTTGATGCTTCAAACTAAAATGAAACCTGGCTCCATTTCTGCAGCTTAGATACACCTGCAGCTGGGGAGGATTCTGGTGGTATTAATACCAGAGCCTTCTATTGCTAAAAGACCAGAAAGCTGCAAGGACAAATTGTGCATTAGCAGGCTCTTTCCTCCCAGGTGTGGATAACTGAGCAGCAGGCCTTGAATACTGTCCATCTATCTTTTGTAAACAGTACTATCTCAAATATTGGAGTGTAGCAGGAGAGCCTTCCCTGGTTCATGTCAGTATTGCGGTCCTTCCACAGCTCAGAACAGTGGTTTTGAAATAACGGCATACAAACTGTATTTCACATTTACATAAGGCTGAAGTATTTGGAATTTTACATATGCCACCAGGCTCACATGCAATGTAATTGTGAGCCTAAATCTTACTGTTTCTCTTAGTATGAGGCTGTATCCTGCTTCTCCTATTGTTTGGTGAACAGTAGCAAAGCTCTTCTCTAAATCCACCGCTTAACTTACATCTATCCATCACATTTTTCAGTACCCCAAATCAAAGTGATGCATTTTCTTTCATGCAAACCGTGGCTTCATGCGTTCATATAATGTTTGTGTGTTTGAAGTCCTTTTTCCAGATGATGGGGGACAGTTGGACTGGATGATCTTGGAGGTCTCTTCCAACCTTGGTGATTCTATGATCCTAATGGACTCTTACAGTAACCTTGGTTAAATATCAGTGATTATTTATTCACACCGTAATCAACATCAGCAGCAGTACCTTTTGAACAGGAGTTTAGTGCACGGTCCAACTCACTTTGCTGTGCTGTGGGCAGCAGTTTGCAGAAGCAGGATGGCTTCTACTAATCACATTTTGGAAATGCAGAAAATGTGGCATGACTTAACCAAATGCTGCTGTAATCACCGAAACCTCTGTCCTTTTTTGGAAACAGATCACAAGAGAAAGACAGTTTCATCGGAGCTCTACCTGCCCGTTGTAGTACTGCTGGCTCATTAGGTAGAGTAATTAAACACCAGGCAGAAATAATTATTATGATTATAGGACATTTGAGATTTCATTTGCCTTCGTGAAATAGGAGTTACGTAAACTCATTCCTTTTGCAAAGTCCACTCACAATAGCAATGAATGCCTAAACAGCTCCACTCGTTGCCTACTTATTTCTGCAGCATTATTGGGCCAACCTTACAGTAGCCATTAAGAACTCAATAATTACCAACGATTACGACACCAGGATATCCAAATGGCCTCTGCGTAGGTAGAGAAAAAAGGAAATTACTGTAGTAATTGCATTCATTTGTTCTGTTCCTGCTTCTGGAATGAATACAGAAAGGTAAAATGTATAGGGGAATGTTTTGGTATTTTCTCTATCATGCTTACTACTAGGACACTTTTAGCTCCTGATGGCAACAGCCACTGCTAGAGCCTTTTGTTCTTTTAGTGTTTTGCATGTAGCTGGATTACGGTGCTGCAAGTCCTGTGTCAGGAGGTAACTCAGCATGGCAGCCCTGCGATGGCCTCTCCCTCATCTGTGTTGGCTGGAGAACCTCTGCCAGTGTCAGAAAATCTAAATTGGTCCAAATCCTGACAGCAAGAGGTGATACCACTGAAGTATTCATTCCTAGGGAGTGCTCATTCCTAGGGAGGTTGTTAAGAGATGCAAGTCCTCCCGTACTGAAATGCAGAGCAGCTTCCCCAGAGACACTGATGAGTGCATTCCTCTGCAGCTGAACGCAAGGTTGCTTTGTGATGTGTGGAGAGAAATAGAGGTGATGCCAAAAGAGGCATGCAGTTGGGAGGCAGACCCATCGTGAGATGAATGCACCATGTAGGGTAACCTCACCCCCAGGGCCTTGCAGTGGGGTTTCACAGATCGTACAGTAGCAAAGTGCACACATGGCAAGCAAGAATGAGGAACAGGAGCACCAAAAACACTGTTATAATACTGTCTTATCATTGAAATTTGCTAGAAAATAAAAAAAGGAAGGTGTCAGACTAGTGGGTTCCAAGACATTGGAAAAGGCAGAAGTAAAAGAGGAGAGACTGTGTTTTTGTAAAAACCTTAAAATAGTTATGAGAGCTTGGCTAAACAAAGCTGTGGGCCTCCATTCAGCGCTCTCAGGCATAGACATTGTTGCTGCTGCCTGTTGCAGCCCTGGATGGGTTTGCAGATGGTAGGAGGCTTTGCATGTAGGGTCCTGGGAAGTGGATACCGGCTTGGAAACACATCCAGAAAAAGATGCCAGCAAGAAGGCAAAGTGACATGAGATGACTAAATTTTTGCTTAAACCACTGTTAGTAAATAACCCCCAGTTCACTAAGAATTGCTTCCTGATGTTGGAATGGCAAAGGAGGGCTACAGAGTCACGGCTTCTCCCTGTGATAGACCCTGGGCTTAGCCAGGCACTCAGATGGCAGAGCTGAGGTTGGAGGGGGCCAACTCTTAACTTTCTCCCGTATCAATGGCTCTGGATACCTGCTCTGTACTGCTCGTGTAACACAAGCCTTCCCATCACCTGTGGCCACCCTACAGAGCAGTTCCAGCCATGATTTGCACCAGCTGTCCTTTCAAATGGAAATAAGTACGGGCCGGGCTATGAATGCAGACTCCTTGAAAGGTTTCCAGAATTACATTAAAGCAGACAGCCTGGGCAAAGAAGATCAAAAAGGAAGTCACAGTCAGAATTTACCTAGGCTTCCAGGGAGCAACCTAATAAAGCGTCGTGAATAATACCCAACAAGAGGCGAAGACTTCTATTAATTCATTTGTTTACTTGGCTCCCAGAGAAGCTCCTGCAACATTATTCTGCAAAGGAGGCTCAGGTGGCTTTTTATTTGCTTATTTAAGCGCCTTCCCCACCTTATGCTGAGTCCTGGTGGGTTTTGTGAATGTCAGGCTTGCGGTGCTACCATTATTCCCTTGAATGTCTGAGTTTATTCAATCCTCTGTGGGATTATCAGGAAGGGAAGAAGATAACAAAGAGATCCATCTTCTGCAGATAGGAGAATAGGCATTTAAAATGAGCCCAACATCTCCACAAAAGTATTAGCTCTGGCGGAATGTATCCCCTCTCTTCGTGTAATGAAGAGTGAATTAGAAAGCATCAGTGAGAAACCAGATTAATGCAACAAGCTCCCGTTAATGTACGAGCTCAGTAACCTTACTTTTTGTGTGTTCTTTTTCCTATTCAATTTCAAATGCACATAATTAATTACTGCATTTAATTTCTGTTCTCCCTCCAGTCTGCAGCGAGCAAACTGACGCTTAATGGTGTCAAAGCTCATGTCAATATAAGATGGAAAAGTATATGGGCTCTCGTCATGAAATTTCTAAGCATCTTTGGTATACCCAGACTAGTAATTAAGGGGTCATTGGAAAGAAATTAAATCATATAAGTAAGTAATTAGCATCAGCATTGGCTAAGTATAATCAAGATCAGACTGTATGTGAGATATTGATTGCCACTTGTTTTTTGTAAGTGCAATTATTGCCTGTATTGCCTGTGCACAGCTGGCCTTGTTGTTGTTGTAAATATCCAATTGAAGCTAGAGCAGTGCAGGCTTTGGAGTGCCTGAAATAAGGAGTGTGACACCCTTGCTTTTGCTTGTTGCTGCGAAGATTTAAATAGAACGTGAAGGAATAGGTTTCTGTTTCCTGGATTAGATTAGTCTGTGTGAGGATAACAATCTCTGGCTACGAGGCAGGGCTATAGCAAAGGCAAAAGTGGGTCTGCAGTCTCTCAGGTCATATCTGGCAAAGCCCACAGAAACCCCTCCTGGTACAGGAGCAGCTTGTTGTGCGAGACAGATGGGCAATGGCATATGCACAATTGAACTTCTTTTGTAAGCTGTCCAAGTTGACCGTAGGACTGAGCCCATACCTGGCACAGCAGGACTTCAGTCCCAGCAAATCTGGAGGTGTTACACGTCCAAAATTACCCTGCCTGATGTGTGCTCGTGGACAGCTGTGTCACTTGGAAAGCTGGCCACATGTTTCATCTGAGGTATTTATGGCATAAAAAAAAAAAAAAAGAAAGGCCTGACTGTGATGATTCATCCCTCCGAAGAAAATACTGAGAATTATAAGTAGAAAAAAATACAATAGGCGATGATGATGGTAAATTAGAACACTCATCTAGTTGCTCTTCTCCCCTCCCTCCCTCCGTCCCCCCCTTTCCAAATTGTTTTCTGAAATCTCCCTGTGCTTGTTGCACTCTGCACACAGCTCTGGGCCTTGCTGTACCTTCTGCCAACCCAAGGAGCTCAGTGCTGGGCTGCGCTCTGCAGTTCTTGCACTTTTGGTGCAGCTCGGCCACTTCTGATTCCCTGCTGAGCTGCTCCCTCCATCCAGCCAGCAGGCTGCATTCAGCAGGGCGAAACGTTGGCATTCAGGATGGCTGGCATTGTCCTCCAGTGGATTATTAGGCACAAGAAAAAGGGATTTGGGACCCTTCTAGCTTCAGTATTATCTTCCCAAACCAACAATGAAGCGCTCTGCTGAGGCAAGGGGAGAAAGCCTTTGCAGCTCCTGTGCGTGCTGCCTGTCCTGGACATCGGAGGTGTGCTGTAGAAGAGCTGGAGAACGGCATCTCTTTTACTTAACATTAACCAAACCAAATAGAAGTACTAATTTTCCCTAATGGTGTTGCTGTTCCCCATGTCTGGCATCGGAGATGCCATCAGCTCACTGGAACATGATGGACATTTGTCCCTGCCCTGTTTAGGGCATCGGGTGCTATCAGCGCAGGCTGGGTTGAGCTCTGCGTGCAAAGAACAAATGTAGGTTGTCTGAGAAGGGCTTCCAGAGCTGTTTCTTCACCCTCATCAGCAAATTTAGAAAGAAGTTTGAACCGAATGCGTTTGGCTCAGGGAGTTGCCATGGTTGCAACACAGACGATCTAAATGTGGGAGATTATATAATCAGCCAGAATGACTATTTATACAAAGAGTTTAATTTAAACAAAAAAAAAAAAAGAGAGAGAGAGGGAGAGAGAAAAGCAAACGTGCTGCACAATGCATGACTTTGTCACTCTCTGCTCCTGCACGGCAGAGCTGCTCTGGCACTGACAATGTTAAGTCACAGCGCCCGCACATCCGCTCTCTGCAAGGTGTTTATAGTGTGCCCTAAATCTCAAATAAAAATAAAAAAGCATTAAGTAAGGAGTAGCAGAGCAGATCCAGCCAGTCAAGAAAGAGGACGTTTTATTATACGTGAATCAGCGGCATCATCTTTACAGTTTTTGTTGTTGTTTTACTGTAGACTTTTAAAACCCACTAGCACAGCTCTCCTCCTTTACAAGGATCACCCCATGAAACACTGTCATGGGGACTAATTTATCTTCCCCCAGAAGCAATTAAATGTACGGGAGCAGATGCTGCAGCCTGTAAGATATTACCCATATGTGGCAACTTCATTCTTTCTGTGTGATCTCCCAAACAACCTGAAGACCCTCTAGAAAGGAAAGTTTTTGTGGCGTTCTGAGCTGGGCTCACAGCTAAGGAGCATGGCGCTAAGGGTGGTTTACATTAATTTTTCAACAAACTGTTGGGAAGGAGCACTTGCTGGGCTCCTTGTGGCTTAAGCATGTGCAGAAACACCAAACCAGCATTCTGCATGGCTTTGGCCTCCCCACTGAGCTGGATTTGTGAGCAATGTGCTTCTTTGAACTGAGACAATTCCCTTTTTGCTCCTCTATCCAGCACAGGTCAAGCTGTGTAATGGTCTCTCCCTTTAAGCCTTCCAGTACCTAAAGGGAGCCTACGAACAGGAGGGGAGTCAACTCTTTGAAAGGGTTGATAATGGCAGGATTAGGGGAAATAGTTTGAAGTTGAAGGAGGGAAGATTTAGGTTGGATATCAGGGGGAAGTTCTTTACTATGAGAGTGGTGAGGTGCTGGAACAGCTGCCCAGAGAAGTTGTGTTCGAGGCCATGTTGGATGGGGCCCTGGACAGCCTGGTCTGATATTAAATGTGGAGGTTGTCAGCCCTGCTTGTGGCAGGGGGTTGGAACTTCATGATCCTTGAGGTCCCTTCCAACTCAAGCCATTCTGTGATTCTATGATTCACATTTGGCAGCTGGTTCTTGAGCTGCCCTGCAGGCTGGTCACTGCTGGTCCTCCTCATGCATGCAGGGGCTGCTGCAGTCAGGGCTGTTTCCATAGGTTCCCCATCAAACAGGCAACAAGCTTGCATGAAACACAGCAAGGAGCAGTAGCAATAATAACCATTAATTATGGCAGTGGCAGCCAGGCAGATTTGGCGCAGATGTAATGAAGGTTGTTTCTTTGTAGTCTTCATGTCTTGCCTTTGATCATCACAGGGTGGAGAGACCTGAATGGATTTATTCCATTCTTTGATGCTATGTGACTGCTGCTCCTGCACCCTCATACCCACCACTGCAGGCTGCAAGCAGGGTGCTGTTAGCCCCTCTTTGGAGCAAGAGTACTGCTGGCTGGGGCAGCAAGGGCTGGGCCACCACGCTGAGCTGAGGCTGCAGTCAAGGGAGCTGGAGCAGTGAGTGTTGCTTCTCACTGCCTTTCAGTTGTTGTGATGATAAACCTCGCTTGGAGGTATGGCTCTGCTCAAGTGACAAAGAGAAATGGGCTGCGTAACTGCAGGCAGCAAGGACAGAAGAAAATCTCTATTACAGACACAAAAGTGATATTAAAAATGTTAAAGTTGTGCAAGTAGATTCAGTTAGGGGGGAGAGGTACACAGCAGAATAACTCTACCCAGCAGGCCATGGAGGAAAGTGTGTGCCTCATTTCATCCTTTACTGAATTTCCAGGTATTTATTGCCTTGCATCAGTGTGAATGCATCAAGTCTGTATTACAATATACAATTCATACATTGAGTATGAAGCTCTTTTCTTTTCTAGCAGAGCTGGCCCAAGAGCTGCTGTTTGGGACCAAGGGCAGTTCCTGGAGCTGCCATAGCTTTCTGCTGTGGGAGTCTGAGCCCTGACCTCTGCTGTGCTGGGAAGGGCAGATCCCTGGGGCTGCAGGGCTGACCCACTGCTGGGATGTCCAAAGTGGGGGGTGTGGTCTGAGGAGCCAGCCCTGACCTGGAGGGACAAGGAAATCATGCCAAGTGGTTTTTCCTTGCAATCTGGGCTGTCTGGGAGCAGGATCCTGTCTTGCTGCTGAGGATGGCTGAAGAACGCAGGATGTGAGCAGTGCCTTTTGTAGGGCATCCTGCAATGTGTTTCTCTTGCTCAGGTAGGGTTCTACAGCTGGAAGCACAAAAAAAACCCCAACAATTGCAAATATAGGCTGTCTTCTGTGAAGCCCATTTTCATTTTAAGGGAGCACAGAGAGAATGCTTGCATTTATAATTCAAGCAGGGAGCACAGGCCGTGCTCTGCTTTTTTAAACTAACAGCACTGTGAGAGAGAGGCCTTGAAGCAGTCCAAAGCAAGTTCCTGCTGCTCTGCTATAAATACCAGCAAACAGGGGTGGTGCAGCCTCAGCTCCAGTTTGGTACACACTGCTGTCACTGGAACACCAGCAGCTTTCCAAAGGCGTTTACTGCTGGCCTGCCATGCCCTGAGCAGCAGCATAGCTGCAGTGTGCAGGTCTCGTTTCAGGGCCAGGGAGGGATGAGAGTGGAGAGAAGCCTGCAGGGAGGGCAGCGCACGAGCATCCTCCTGGCTGTGCCCTGAGCTGGAGGTGCCACGTGTGTGTGTGTGTGTGTGTGTGTGTGTCTTTGTTAACGTTGTCGGTGGCATCTCCTTCTGTTGAGACTATTAGCAAAGAGCTATGAGTGCTGACATGCTGCTCTGCCTCTGTCTTACTTTCCGCCACATCCTTCTTGGTGAAGGCAGCGATTGTTGAAAGGAATACGAGCAAACCTTTGGCAAACAGCAGGGTGCTCACTGGGATGGGATTCGTCCCTCTGAGTTTTAAAGTCCCAGGGTGAAATGGAGACATCAGCTTTGGGCAGAGCCCTACCCTGGTGGGACAGCTTATCCAGGAGTCTGCTGCTCTGGGGGAAAAACATGTATAGTGAGAACGTGAATGAAGATCTCTGGAGGTGTTTTGTTGGCTTTCATTGAGCTCTAGGGCAGTGTGCTTTCCATTGTTTTCATTCCAGACATTCCTTTTTATCAGGAACTTTCCCCGCAAGCTTTTGTGTTTATTTTACTGTCCCCCAAATCCTATTCATTTAAACGTGTTTCCTCAGTGGCATTTCTACAGTGACATGGGATTGTATGCAGTGACTTAAGATGTCCTTTCTCATCTGCTTTTTTTTTTATCTTTCTAAAGCTCCATGTTATCTTAGAAGTACTCCAAAACTGAAGCCCCATTCTCCTCTCATGTCTTCTAAATAAAAAAGTATGAAATAAGCTTAGCCCAAATCTCTGGAAGAATTTCTTTTCTGATTGACAAGTGCTTGCAAATATGTCCTGGGACCTGTCTGTTCTGCCTAATAAATCATCATTAGCTCTCACCAGATAAAGAGAGATTTTCTTCGTCTGGCAGGGTATCAATTCAGTGCCTTAATGTATATAAGGTTTTAGGTCCCTCCACCAGCAGGCTCCAAGAGAGGCTCTTTGTCAAGTGAAAAATGGAATTCGTGCAGCAACATTCAGATGCTGGGTTGGCTGGTGATGGACGAGGCAGATGGGAATGCAGCTCTTTCTGTCTCTGCTTTATTGATCCTATGGCTCTGACCACTGTAGCAATGTTCCTGTATCAGTAAAACCAGATAAGAATGAATAAGGGGGCAATGATGGTTTAAAGTCAGTGTCAAAGCCAGAGCAGTCTTGGGGAGAGCTTTTGGGAGGTCAGTGGCAATGGCAGCTTAGTGTGGGTCGGTCCCTGACCTCACAGGACTATAAAGTACAGTGTGGTACCAGCCCAGCGAATGGGGATACAAAGTGGAGAGTTATTTTCCATTATCTTGGTCATCTCATTTAGGCACACCAATGAAGAGCTCAGCATCAGCATACTAAGGAACCAATACATGGCGTGCAAGCTTCAGTTCCACAGTTTCAAAGTTCGTTGTTGACCAGAACTACCCTGTGCTGGACTTGGGTGGTTTGCTCTGCGTGCTGGAATGTGTTCCCTTCTACACTCCTGTCATCCAGAGTTGTTTGTAGAAGAACCCACCTTGTCTTTCTCTGCCTGGGCTGAGATTCTGAAGGAGGGTTTCTTACCTGCGAATAATTTAAAGCTGAGTTAAATGGTGCTGATAGGAAAAAACAGATTTTGAAATAGTAAAAAACAAAGGGAGATTTTAGCGTGTCGATTCTTGCTACACTGAACAGAGCATAGAAGTTTCAGTGGCTCCTTTGTTTTCCTTAGTTGTCATTCTTGGTCTTAAGCTTGTTTAAATTATACTAGTAGATTCAGAAAAAAAAAAAAAAAATGATGAAACCATTCCCATTTTGTGTAACTGCAAGCTGTGTCCTTTTGCATTTTTTCCCCCACAAACTACAAGATTAAAAATAAAAAGGATTTAAGGATTTATTTTTTTTACCTTAATCCTTTCCCTGCAAGAGCTGAGCTATTAAGAAATGCACCGAGCGGAAGTCTCGTCATGCAGTCACAGGAATGACAGTACTGAAATCACTGCAGTATTTCAGTCCCCGTGCATAAGGATCAGGGTCCCGCTTAGAAAAATATATGCATTGATACCTAAAGTAGTTTATTGTCTATTTGCTGGCTTAGTTGCTATGGCAGAGAGTTAAACACGAGTGAATCTGCGGGGAGGAGAATGCTGCCTTGTGTTTGAAGCTGGACTGTGGTCTTGGAGGATCACATCGGCGGGATTGGTGTGCTGACTGTCACATGAGGTGTAGGGGAGGCTGGCTGGGCTTTGAAGGCTTTGGAGAGCCCATGACTTTGCTGGAATGCTTGGTGCTCCATTGGAGGTTGGTGCTTTCAGATCCACAGTGACAATTATGGAACTGGGGAAAGTCAGATAAATGTGTTGAGTTGCTTGTAACGGATTATCTCAAATCAAACAGGAGTAGTTAAAAGGAATAGTCAAATATTTTCTTCCTGCAAAGACTTTAACAGTCATCCTCTTAATACTGTACTTGAGATATATTGAGGGAGAGCTGTCTTATCTACACAATGTGCTCCTCAGGCTCCCCTGGATGCTAAGGTGAGCTTTGCCTCTGAGTCTGTTCTCCTTTGGAACACTGCATCTATAAATAAATGAAGATTGCTTCTATTGTATGGTCCAATTCTTCAAGCTTTTGACAGGGCTTTTAAAGGGAGCTACTTGAAATCTATGCTAAAATAGAACATTAGAACACTGATATCCCTCAAGGCTTCGGAAGTATCTTTGCCCAGTACTTAGCATGGTGAGAGCACAGCGATACAGTCAGGGTCTGCACATGGCATTGAAGGGAGCAGAGGTGCTGCCTGGGGGTCTCTGGAGGAGAAACACTGCTTGGGGCATGGAGCAAGGCAGCAAGAAACACTGCAGGTGGCCGCCAAGCAGCAGAAGAAAGGACGGAGAAAGGAAGACAGAGCAGCTAAGTCATAAACACAGCCTAAGTGCCCACATAAAGGTGTTATCTTACTGGAATGTAAAAACAAGTAGTTTTGATTTGGTAGCTTCAGTCAGCTCAGCATCATGGGCGGACATTGAGTGAGGGATCTTGTAACTCTGTTGTGCTGCAAGGTAAACGACATCAAGCTCAGAGTGTACTATTGGTCCTCTTGTTGGATGGACTCATTGCTGATGGAGTACTGCAGGCGTGGGGCTTGTCCAGCTCCCCAGCCAGAGCACAGGGAAATAGCTTTGTGGAATAGGAGATTGTGAGTTCTGGACCATCTTCGGAGGCACGTATGGTAAACTTCCACAGCACAAACACCAGCAGACTCATTAGAGCGTTGTTGCCTGCTTACAGGCATGTTAACAAACAAACAAACAAACAAAAACAAACAAACAGGAGACTTTGCTGTCTTACTGTATGAGTTGGCTGTATTTTCACATGGCCTATTACTGAAGCACCACATCTGTTGCCTTTCTGTAGATAACAGCTTCAGAGTCCCTGGCCACTTTCCAGGGCAGCACCTTTTCTTCATCACTGTCAGCTTCTGTCAGTTCATCTCTCAGTCATAAAAATTATAAAACAAAGTCTGCTGTCTGTCTGCTATTGCTTCCATTAGAGATGCCTTGCACTTTCATTATGGGGATCTGAAGTAGTAATTTTTGGCAGACATTGTTTTACAAACTAAAACATCTTGCTGTCACTAGCTGGCCCATCCTACACACTTGGGAAATTGCTGTAACCATCTCTCTTTTACAGAGGAACTTGAAAGGAGACTCAGACAGAAGTGATACCCCAATTTTCAATCAGGGCTTTGCTATTTCGGTGTTCTGTTAGCTGTGCTCCTGGCACTTCAGCCTGAATCTCACTGCTATTCAGTAATCAACTCTAATAGAATACACTACTCCTTTTGTCATCTAGACACAGGGTATTGCCAATGGGATGCCCCCAAAGGGTATGCACCAATAACACAGATAAAACCTGAAGCAGAAGCGTTGTATGGTGGACAAGGATCTTAAGGAACCATGCAGATCTCCTGCAAGGATTTTGATGTGCTTACAACTTCTTATTACCTGGCTTTTATTTATATTTTGGCTTATCTGTGCTGTTCTTCAGTAATACACGATCATCTGCTGAGGTATGCTGTGTCCCAGCTAGCGGAGGTCTTGTTCCTCGGTATTGCCTGTGCTGCATTATTGGATCCCGTGGCTTGGTTTATAGCCCATCATATTTTCCCTGACTCTCTCCAGAGAAATAGTGCCTCTGATTAATTTTATTAGTGGGTTTATTTCAGCTCAAAATGAGGCGTGGGTTTCCAAGTGACAGAAAATAGTCCTTTTCTTAGAGTATAACAATGTAGTTCAGAGATGTATTATCCAGAGAAAATGAGAGGATTCTGAAGGCTTCTTTAGAGGTAGAGCATTTCAAGCTTGATTAAAAACAGAGAGGGGAAAAAAAAAAAAGTTCAACAGTGATTTCAAAACAGCCGCTGTAAAGGCCACTTCTGTGGGTTACTGCTGTAATCCCACAGTCACAGCAAAACGGCCCTGAGAGGAGAGGTGGAATAAAAATTCGAACTGGGAGTTAGTGCACAAAATCCAGACATTTCCAGGCAGAAGAGAGGCGAGGAGCTGGGAAGGTGATGAGCAAAGCCTGAGCAGCAGTCTCGGTGGCAATCTTTTGATCCAAGGGCTGTTGCTCTAAATGGGGTGCTTATAATCATCACATCCCCTGTTGATCTTAATTTCTTCCTCTTGCCTTTCTAATAGCTGACGTCATTTGCTCTCTAATGATCACGACTTCTTTCTTGTTCACCCGAGACACAAAGTATTCTTTCTACACCGTGTTCCTCACAAACGTTCACTCATTCTCATTCCAGATTCCTACCTTTACAGCTGAGCTCCTTTCTCATCTGTGAATCACGTGCCTTGCCTCTTGATACCAGAAGTGCTGTGACTACTGTATTTTGCTTAAATGCAATGATCTTCTTTGCCAGCCCATCTCTTTTTAAAGCATTCACGGAGCAAATTATGGAGTCTCAAGAGCAACCAAGTCTTCCTTTTCAGCCATTTTCATCAGTTTAGTTAAAGTTGTGAAGATACAGAGCAGAACTCATTTTCAGAGAACTGAATGTAGCGTTTGTCTCTGCCTTGGCTCCTGAGAGCTCTTAATACAGAGCAATTTCCTCTCATCAAAAGCTTTCTCCAAGGTGGTGCTCATTTTACTCGGTGTAAGCTTCTGTGCATTCATCTTCCTCAATACTTCATTAAACACACAGGTGGAGGTCTGTTGTGGAGGATCCTGGCTGAAATCCTGCCTATTCTCATTTGGTTTACGCTGGGAGTTAATGGCTTAGTATCTTCGTCAAAGAAACCTCTATGGAGGGGAGAGCTGTGTGGAGGCTGGGGGGACTGGAAGTGCTCTCTGTTGTTGGCTCTGCTGCCTCAATCAGACTGGGAACACAGAATCATAAATGGCTTGGGTTGGAAGGGACCCCAGGGGTCATCAAGCTCCAACCCCTAGCCACAGGCAGGGCCACCAAGCTCCAGACCTGGTACTAGAGCAGGCTGCCCAGGGCTCCATCCAACCTGGTCTTGAACACCCCCAGGGATGGAGCCATTAAGGTTTTCCAGTGTTATGAAGTTGAGCATAGATTGATTCTAATATCCTTTATTGTGGCTCACAGAAGTGCCTTACTTTTCAGTGGTTGACATTTATAGTAATTTTCTGAATGAAAGATTAGATTACTTTGTTTGTGGTTATGAAGTTGTTGGCAGCTACGTGCACTTAACTTCATTTTCATGAGTTATTTACAAGGATGGAGTTAAGTATAATTATTTGCAACACAGTTTGGCAAAATGACATATGGCATACATAGACATTCAGTCTCTATGAAATATTAATGGTCTTCATGAATTTTTCTAAATGGCAAAGGTTGAACTATTGCAGAAAATTAAACCCAGAGAAGTAACCCCTTTCCTCAAGAGCTCTAATTTAGAGTGAATGAGTGTCCTGCCCAACAGCTACAAACCAGGTAAAGACATAAACACTTCTATATACTCTGGGTATACACATGCACCATTTTCAAGATATTCAAATTTTCATCTTTAACAAAAGGCATTTCCTTTTGGTGTCACCTGTGGCAGCACGAGCCAAAAAGGTAGAGGGAGACTTCTGAAGTACAGCTGAACTACAAGACTGAATTTATCTATCATCACACAGTTAATTAAATTTATCAGCAGTGTACGTCTCCCCAGCTCCTCGCTGGGGAGTGCTGCATAGCAAGGCATACCTTGGAGAGAAGGAAGCAGTTGCTCAAAAGAGGAAAGGAATTAACATGTTCAGAGCCAGTCATAGCTTAAGAAAACTTGGAAAGCATTTTATATAGGAAGGAAAGTACGGTGAAACTCCAGACCTGGCAGGAAAACAGGCAAGCAAAAAAAAAAAGCAGGAAAGAACCAACGTCAGTCTGCAGCATTAGAAAATAATTTGCGTCAGGCCCTAAATCAGCAGAAGGTTGATCTAATAAGCCATAATGTTTTCTCATTTATCTTTGTTTTTATTCTTGCTTTCTCCTGATCCAGAACACCCAGCTTTGTGACACAGGCTAACAGATAGCTGAAGTTCACAAGAGAACTTTCCAAAATTCAATTGCAAGTCATCAGGAGTAGTCCAATTATATTACTTGAAAAGTGGGCTGAAATAAGGATGTCAGCATGACCCTGCTAGTGTTGCACACTAACTAGTTAAACAAACTGCTGGGAGTTGAATTAATAGACCGCAGGCTGCTTAGTCCCATGGTAACAATCAGCCTTAAAGATCTTTCTAACCTTTTATTAGAGATGTAGGAAAAGGAAAAATAGTTACAGAATTTAAGATGTTAGGTATTAAGTAGAGCTTTCATTTTAACAATATCCCTTAATCCTTTTTTCTTTTAACTATCCACACAGAAAAAACATAACCTAAGGAAAATGCAGGTTGGGAGACTTTCAGGGGGTGCAAAAAATATGTGGGAGAAAAGAGCCATTAACAGATAGCAGAGCTGATGTTACTGCTGTTGCTATTGCTCCTGCTGAAATATAATTCTGTTTTCTTGAAGGAAAACCAAACCAAACCAAACCAGGGCACCCAGTGAAGAAGCAAGAAGAGATTAGCAGTGAAAAGATGCATCGTTTGTTTTTCATGGGACAGATATTTCTCAGCAGTCTTAGTAGTGGAGAAACAGCAATGGGATGTGGGCCGATCAGCCTCTGCAGCACTGGTGTGGTGGGGTTTGCTTTCAGCTCCATTGCCAGTAACAGATAAGAAGTGCTGTGAAAGAGCTAGGGAAGTCTTGCTTGGCCGATGCTGTCTCTTTTTTTTGTACTAATAGAAGTCAAAAACAGAAGCAAAGAGTAGAAAATGCAAGATCTGTGAGCACTAAAAATAATAAGGACTCGTGTGTTTTCTTTTTAATGGTAGCTGACTGAATTTTTTGCTCAAGATGTTTATAGTGGAAACTCTTGCATAGTCAAGACCCTTCTCTTACAGTGACTACTGGGTGTCCAGTAGCATTAGCTACTCTAACCTTTTAACCCATACAGGACATTTCCCAGGGACAGAAGTAGGGCATTTCCCTTCCCCTTTCTCTAAGCATCCTATCTGCACAACGCTCCTGAGGAGCCAGTTATCTCTGAGCTTTCTATTGATCTGTCAGCTCTGATTGAGACAGACCTACAGGCTTGCCAGTGGTAAGTGAGGTGAAGGGAATAAGAAAGACAGCAGGATCACACGAGCCTTGTTTCCATAGCAAATGAGTATGCAATGGTGGAGGAAGGAAAAGGAGACATATGGCAAGTGGTGAGAGCAGGAACCAGCTCTCTCCCTCTGAGGGTGGCTTCATGGTTTAGTAATGCACTGGAGACAGTGATGTCATTTCTCTGAATCAGCCAAGCTGCTTTTCAGCATCACATGATGGTGCAAAAGTGTCAGGGATGCAGTAAATAATATGTGCTGTTGTGGGGCACCCCCTTCTTTTCTATCCATTGTCAAAATACCCCATCACCTCCCTTTTAATGTTTTAAGGATTGTCTTAAAAGATTCCCAAATGCTGATGGCTTGTGTGTTTTTCAGGACCATTTATTTCCTGCTTTTGCAGTTTAACACGCTATCTATTGACAAATAATTGTTTGCCTCTGCACCCAGTTGTATTTAATGGTAAGCAGCCTTCAGTATTCTTAGACTATTGACCTCTGCATAACAGGTTGTGAAGAGCTGTAACCAAACATCAAGAATTCCTGGCATTAGGAGGATGGCCAGGGTGGTGTTTCTGCAGTTTTAGTGGAAAAAAACCTAATAATATTGCTACATTATATAGAAGGGATTTGCTACTTGCTGTTTACTACTAATAATCTGCTTTATAATGTGTTCTTAATTATCTTCATTAAAAAGAGCTCAGAAAAAAACTTGTTTACAGCAGCAGTGCACTTATGGCCAAAAAAGCGAAGTGTTTTCCACACGTTTCTGGGAGAAAATAGGTTTTAGATGCACTACTAAACGGTTTGAATCACACATTGGAACCAGCCAGAAAGAGATAAAGAACACATGAATTTTAATTCCTGCAAAAATATAGAGGAAAATAGGCAATTCTGTGTCTCTAGATGCACTGCATGGTTGGAGAAGGGCTCCTCTGGCCTTGTGTCAGTGCAACATCATTGACCCAATGGACCCACGGTGTTGGGTTTCCTTCACTGCTGTCTGATTGCTGTCTGCATCTGTCCTCTGAAAGGCTGAGGGAACCGGACTTGTTTAGCTTGGAGAAGAAAAGGCTCCGGGGAGACCTCATTGCAGCCTTCCAGTACTTGAAGGGAGCATATAAACAGGAGGTGGTGCGGCTGCTTACTAGGGTGGATAGTGATAGGACAAGGAGGAATGGTTTTAAAGTGAGACAAGGGAGGTTTAGGTTGGATATTAGGAGGAAATTTTTCACCCAGAGGGTGGTGACGCACTGAACAGGTTGCCCAAGGAGGCTGTGGATGCCCCATCCCTGGAGGCATTCAAGGCCAGGCTGGATGTGGCTCTGGGCAGCCTGGGCTGCTGGTTGGCGACCCTGCACATAGCAGGGGGTTGGAACTGGATGAGCATTGCGGTCCTTTCAAACCAGGCCATTCTGTGATTCTGTGATTAGGATTCTCTGCCTCCTCTGCATCCAGCCCCAGCCTCAGGTTTGACTGCGTGGCACAGGGAGGTACTTCTTTGCAGGCGGAGTTAAACCACTGGGGCAGGTGCTGTAGGGTGAGGTGCTGTAGGACAGGTGCTGTACATCTTCCCCACGTGTATGGAAGGTGAACCCCGCGTGTTCGGAGGGGTTTGTTTCTTGACATGCCAAGCACTATCACTGCTGATGATGAGAAAATCAGTGTGGGTTTTCTCATCACTGATATCATCACTGGTGATGAGAAAACCAGTGTGGGTCCTTCGAACCGTGGGCAGCGAGGAGGAGGGAGAGGCTGCCTTTTGCCAAGAGTGAATTAACACAGTGGGGGAAATTTTTGCGCTTTCCAGTAATTGCGAAGCATAATGGCAGTTACCTGCCTGCTTTCTTCAGGGATTTGTACCGAGCAAGGCGAAGAGCTGCTAACAGGATTGCAGAGCTGGGAGAGCTTTGGGAGGAAGGAGCTGAAGAATTAAATGTGTGGCGTGGAGCGAGGGAAGATGGTAATGAATGGGTATATCTGCCTGGCTGCACGGTGCCATCCGCTTCCCTGAATTTACTTAAGGAGGAGAAGCAAACAGCTGAGTTATTGTGATTCTCCATCCAGAAACACACCTTTTTCTTTTAGTTGCACTAAAATGGGAATTTTCGTATGAGCCGTAAGAGAGTCAGGTGGCTCAGATAATAATAATATCACATAAAATAAAGTAATTGCACTGTATAAAGGTTGTCAGTTTATTTGCAACGCATCTAGTCATAAAGCTGATCATTTTCTGTTCAATTAAGGTTGCACAATTTGCCTCTGAGCAAGAAGGGATTGGTGCTTTTCATTTTGTATTTATTGCTTTTTTTTTTAAACTTCATTGGATTTTTAAGTCATTAACTGAAGAATAGCGTGCCAGGCTGCAAGACAGCACCTTACAACCAAAACAGTTGTCAGCCCCAGGAAGTTGGTTGCTTTTATTTCTGAGAACCCGCAGCAGTGGGTTTAAACCTGCGTGGCCAAATGTCTCCCTCAAATGTAGAATGGAAAGTGCAAACTTGGGAAAAGGAGACTGTTCTGCTCAGCACGTGACCGTGAAATGTCCCTGGGAATGGGGCTGCCTCAGCAACACATGGCTTTAGCAGCGTGCAGTTCCAGCTGCCTGCTAATCGCTGCCGGAAACTGTTTTTCTTTTCGAGGGTGACAAACTGGTGCCTCTTCTGTTCCTTCAGCAGCAAATCCCTTATATCTTCCATCACAGGGCACTGGTTTGGTGGCCTGCATTGAGTGGCATAACAAACAGGCACTCGGGTTGGTTTTACTCCCCAGATCAGGGCGTATGTAATTGTCAAAGATCATAAAATAAATGCTTTTTTTTTTTTTTTTCTCCTTGCTAAAGAAGTTTAAAACTGCAACCCTTCAGATGAGCTTATGGGGAAGATGAAGTGGGAAAGCAGAGAAAATACTTGTTGGCAAATGGATTAGGAAGTGGAGAACTCTCTCTGTATAGGCTATAAGTCCCAAATCAGTTTTGATAAATCAAGTGATATTAGAAGAAGAGATCTTCAGGGCTCAGTAGACTTAAATATTACAAGAAACTGATACTCTCATATTCATCTTGGAGTGCAATGTATGCTGAATATTAAACGGTGATAGATCAGTCTCTTGTCAGTCACTTGTCACATTTGTGAAAGATTATAGATCAGTAACTTGATTAATAAATAAAATGGGGCCAGATTTCTATTTGAGTGGGGCTGCGTGAAGGATGGGTTTTATTCAGTTGTTTATTTAAAGACTACTGCATAGCAGAAAGGAGGACTTCATGCCCTCCTCCTCTCCACGGGTGCAATGCGTCCACGGCCTCATGTACCAGAATGGAGCACAGCCCGGCTGGGCTCTGCTCTCACTCTCATGTCATGTTCTGCCCTGTGCTGACATGAGGAGTGGATCAGGGTAGGGTGTCCACCTGCAGTGCATTCATCCCCAGGGGGGCTGCACAGAGCATCAGTGCTCCCAGATGCAGCCCTATCTGCCTGCGGTGACCCCACCAATCCCCACTTCACTTGTGGATGTTGGTTCTGGGCTCATGCTGGTGGTTGTGGTGACACGGGCAGTACGTAGCGAAGCCCCACATGTGTGACATGCCGCTTCAAAACCACTCTCTAAACTTCTGTGGTGTGTACATGGGTATGTAGCAGAGCTACCCTGAGCTCTTTGGAGATAGAGGCTGCAAGGCCATTCAGACTGCTTATCTCCATGCAGCGAGCCCAGCTCCTATTGGAATCAGCATCCAGCAGCTCCAGTCCTGTCACCTCCCACACCGATATCAAAATCGCAGCTCTCACCCCAATAAGCCCAGGGTTACCGCAGATCTTTTCTTCTTCCAGCTCCTCATGGAGCGCTCAATTGGCTGCAAGAGGATCTATGTGACAAAAGTAAAGACACTTCAGTCAGCTGAGCCCATAACCTGTCCTAAAAGCCTGGGTTGGGTTGCACAGATGGAATATTTCTGCTGGTAATTATGATCATTTTTCATTATTATCACAACCAGGATCCATTTAACTGAAGGTATTCCCTGTAGGAATGCCTCTCGCTGTCATTCAGCAGCACCTCTTCCACGTGCCCTGATGATGGGGTGACGAGCAGAGGTGAGCAGGTTGCAAATGTTTAGCAGCCCCACAGAGCCCCTAATGAGGGGAGATGTTTGTGCAATGTCCAGTGTTACCTGCAGTCCTCTAGTGCCGAAAGTCAGTCCCTGGACGTGTACAAACATACCCACATGATGAGCCTATCAAAAGGGAAAACTAATTAGAACAATAGACAATCCACCTTTCTTCAATGAAATTATTGCACCCTCTGATCCATAAATCTGACATTTATCCATATTTATATGCCATCGCTTAGTGAATACCTGATTAAGGAATACAGCTGCCAAGTGAATAAATTTGTTGTTAATCAAACGGCGCTATAAAGACAGATCATCAGACCTATTAGAATGTATTCATTCAGCAGATAAATCCGCGCTGCCTCCTGTTAGCACGACGCGTAATGCAAATCTAATTGTTCTTTGGAGCTAAACCTCGAGATTTGCCAGAATAAAGACGACTTTGCGTGGAGGCAGATGAGACGAAATCCTACAGCTCTGCTGAGGGCCTGAGAGCCCTCGGTGTTATGTCGTGGATTGAAAGCGAATTTCACCCTAATTGAGCACTGAAGACTGAGGAATGCTTAAGTCTGCGTGCTGAAGATTTTGCTGCAGTATATAATTGCCTCTCTCTTTGTTAGTGTATCTAATTCAGTGGTATAAATTACCAGCTTAATTTTTTTCTTATTGTGTGATGTACAAATACTATTATTTGGTACTGGTGTGAATTAGCAAGTGGCGTTTACGTTTATAGAGCCTTTCATCCAGGGAAAATCTAATGACAACATTGGTGTAAATATTACGTTAAAGGGCTGAGGCGTGTGGGAGTGAAAAGATAGGCCAAGGTGAGTGGGAAATGGCCACTGTGCTTACAGGGGTCCTGCAAAGCACCACAGTGACTTTTAGGAGCTCTGCCATGCTGGCACATCTGTGAACCCAGGTTTGAGGTACTCTTCGCAGGTCTGAGCTTTGCACTGAACCATGACAAGTGCTTGAGCTTCAGGTATTAATGAGGGGAAGCTCCAGCCCGTGATGTGAACCACCCAGTAGGTGCCAGTTCTGCTGCCATAAGCACAGAGAACTCCAGTTTGCAGATTCCTCTGGTGAAGAAGCTGCCTGCTCCCTTACTACAGCCCCCTGCTGAACCCAGGCAACGTTTGGTGAGAAATGCTACATTGGTGGTGGGAGGATGTTGGACTGGATGATCTCGGAGGTCTTTTCCAACTGTGGTGATTCTGTGATTCACACATAGCTGAAGTGTTTATGACAGTTTTCCACTCAGCACAACCCACTTTACCCTGATCCTGCACAACACATGCAGCACTCCTTGTTACCTTGCATAAAATAGGAAAACAGGCAGGTGGCCCCCTTTTTTTCCCCCTCCAACTCCATCCTACTTTTATTTCCATTCCCCTCAGCCTGCTCTCCACCTAATGGCTATTTTCTGATGGGTTTATTTGAGCCAAATGATCTGATAAACCCGACAGAGAAAATTAAGACTCAAGTGGGCAGGGGGTTTCTTTGTCTTCCTTCGACCCTTGGCATTCCGTACAGGTGTGCAGATGTGTGTGGATGCATACATGCACACAGTGCAGTGCTCCTTCAGCACTTGGAGCTGTTCCTGATGGTCTCCCACTCCCAGCCTCAATGGGGACCTGTCCTTCTACTGCCAAGCAACCTCTGTGTCCACAACTAAGTTTTCCTGTAACACTAATGGGCTTGATGAATGTTTTAGTTATTCTCTCCCCGATATACAGTGTGATACTGTTTCCTCCATCATGCATTCAGAGTCCTGATGGGCTTTACTCCAAAACTTGCTCAGAAGCTTCTCTTCACTGTGAGAAGTTTCAACTGGGATTCATTTTGTGCTTGTCAGCATTTCTGAGGGTAGTGTTTGAAATGCAGCTGAGAACAAGAAAAAAATATTTTTCAAAGAGTCCAGTTTTGCACACAGTGGAGTCTGCCCTTGTGTCTCAGTTGTGCCAAAAGGCCATTGGTTTTTTTCAGTTTAGCAGTTGGCAAAACAAAAGTGAGAGGCACTGTTTTGTTTGAGTATACAGGCGCTCAACTGTAGGAAATTTGGAAATGTATATTGGGAAGCATATGATGTAGATAACCTCGGGAAGAGTAACACCTCTCCTGAAAGCAGTGGGGGATACTGGGAGCAGAGAAGGGTGAGTGAGAATTGATCGTAGAAGCATAAATGGCTTGGGTTGGAAGGGACCCCAAGGATCATCAAGTTCCAAACCCCAGCCACAGGCAGGGCCACCAACTTCCAGATGTGGTACAAGACCAGGCTGCCCAGAGCTCCATCCAGCCTGGCCTTGAACACCTCCAATCCACAGCCTCCCTGGGCAGCTACAGTGAGAGGGAGGAATTGGAGGGGATAAAAAAAAAGCTTATAAAATTCAGATCAAACAGAAGAGATGATTAAGCTGTGATTGTAAGCATGCTGTCTGAAGACTCAAGCTGTGCATATGCTTCAGTTCTGCGGAGCTCTGAGCACTCTCATCCCTGCCACCCATCGCCCCTCCTGTTTGTTGTGTTCCTGTGTGTCACACAAACCTTCATGGCAGGAGATCTGTGCAAAGACCTGTCTGCCACCCTGTGTTCATACATCATCCCATGCAGAGGGTTTCAGTGCCAATTGGAGTTTCTGAATTCTGCTATACCACAAGTTCACCCCTCCTTTCTATATAGTGCAGTGAACACACACATAGCTTTGTGTTCTGTTTTTTTTTACCACAGAACATGTAACCTGAGGGGTTCAGTACTTTCAGTTCCATTTCCAGTCTCATTTTGTCTCTGCTGGTCCCTACCAATGCTTGCACTGTGCTGAGTCAGCATAGCTGCTGAGTGACTCAGTGGTGTGAGGCCCTGCTGTGCTTTTGCCAAGGTCTTCACTCCTGCCAGCCCTAACCAAAGACCACCACGTATCACAGGATGACAGAGTGGCTTGGGTTGGAAAGGACCTTAAAGCCCACCCAGTTCCCACCCTGTTCTGTGGTCCGGGTGCCACCCACCAAATCAGCCAGCATGCTTCTGCTTGCTGTCTCCTGTAGAGAACGATGCATGGAAAGGCCATGAAACTGCATCAGCGGTGAGCTGGAGGAAATTACTGAATCCACAGTGATGATAATCATAGCCTGAGCAAACTGACTGAAATTAATGCACCAGCTGAACTGCTCTGTCTGCTCTGCCTTGATGTTCCTCATTTAAAATGAATCTCTCCAGACCTGAAGGCTGTTTGGGAACAGCTGATGGTGCCCATAATGAGGATCCCGATCTTCAAGTCTCCAAACTGAAATTAGACATATGTCCTGACATGCTGACATTAATTTGAGCTGTTATAGCTGTAATGGGTTTATTTTGCTAGCATTTTTAATAGAATTTCAGGGGAAACAGGCTTCACTCCGTGAGTCAAGTAGGGGAAAGGCTGTGAGCAGACATAATTTCAAAGGTTAATTTGAAAATGCTTTTCTTGACAGAACTTTTCTGAATTACAAGGTTACTTGAAAACGCAGTATGG
The DNA here is from genome assembly GCF_016699485.2 of Gallus gallus. NCBI lineage: Eukaryota > Metazoa > Chordata > Aves > Galliformes > Phasianidae > Gallus > Gallus gallus. Next base: position 3,157,115 of record NC_052551.1, read on the forward strand.
CAGTAGCTGACACTGTGGCTGGAAAAGAGGGCTGGGTGCTGCAGTGGAGTGCACCATTGACAGGGACCGGTGTCCAGCTCCCGTTTGACTCCAAGTAACATAGAGCCATAAATCAAGGCAATGCAAGCAGATAATTGATTGCTAAAGACTATTTTAGTAATTTAATGTGTGGCATCAGGGGAGTGAAAAAAGAGCCAAGAGGGAGAGTGAGCCCCTGTTCTGAATGCTTCCCTTCAGTGGAACCCAGATGGTTCCCCTGAGCCCCCCACCCGCACCCAGCCCCAATGGGGAGCCCTCTGCACAGCCCCACAGAAAGCCCACAGATGAGCCAAAGCTACGCCCAAACTGCCTCATTAGCTTATTGGGTATCATTTAAATCCCACGATCTGAGGAGAGGCTGGATGGGGACAGCTGCTGCTGTACTGAAATAGCTTGATTTAGGCCAACGGGATGCAGCAGCTAGCTGTGTTTTTGAAGGGTAAAATGTCACTGATGGCAGATTTTTAACCCAGTGCAATTCAGCAGATATTTGATACTTTTATTTCCTTCTGCTGACTTTATATGGTGGAACAGGAGGCGGGCTGCACGGATTAAACAGTATTCTGTCTGCAAATTAAAATCAATAACTTATTTATAGGGCTGCCAATGTTCCCACAACAAAGCAAGCCTGCCAAGTGGCTGTAAAAGTCCCGAATCAGATGCCATGTATCTCCAGCCCATCTCCACAGTTGGCTGGCTGTGGCCGCAGATACAGCACAGCCTATCCAGTAACCATACCTCCTGGTAATTGCAGTGTGTAAATAAATATGATTCCTGAACCAACCCGTGGTGATGGTTGTTTCCAGATCTATATGCTGCCCGCTTGTTTCCTACACATGCTGTTGTTAAACCTATTGTTGCTCATGGGGATTCTTTGGGAACCCATTTATTTTCCTGAAATGGACTGGCTAGATAGCGCACTGTGTTTTAACCTCCTGTAGGTGCTCAAAAGGGCAGATCACACAGCAGTACTGGTAGCATGACAGGAGATCAAAGCCTGATAATTGGTTTTCTTTCAGATTCCACCCAAGAGGCCCCTTCCTGTGATAGCCACTGTGGTGTTTTGAGAAGATGGATAGCAGTGTTCAGTGTGAGTGCAGTCCTGCACCTTTGCTACACTGTCATTGTGTTCTTCTAGGACAAGAGGGAATGGCCTGAAGTTGTGCCAGGAGAAGTTTAGGCTGGATATCAGAAAGAATTTCTTCTCAGGAAGGAGTGGTGAGCAGGCGGCCTGGGGAAGTGGGGCAGTCACTGTCCCTGGGGGTGTTCAAGAACTGTGGCGATGTGGGACTGAGGCATGTGGTCAGTGGGCATGGTGGGATGGGCTGATGGACTACACGATCACAGAGGTCTTTTCCAACATTGATGATTCTATGATGTGGGGAGTTAAAAGGCTTCAAAAATGGTGCAACAGTGAGAACGTGAGTGGGACAAGAGAGCTGGCAGCAGCAGCATCAAGCAGGAGAGCACACAGAAGTGCTCACTCCATCCAGGAGGTTCCTCCCGTCCCCAGTGAGGAGTGTTTGTGAATGGACATTTCAAAACACAGTGACCAAGTTACACACAGTTATCCTGGAGGGGAAGGATCATGTAAACTATTCATTGTACACAGCCATTACGAAAACAGCAGTGCACAAGAGCAGAGCGTAAGGCCAGAAGGATATCTTTGGTAGAGGCGATAGATTATCAATAAATGACTGGAAGTAAGTCGTATCCAAGTATTCCTACATAGGAAGGTTCTGGTGGTAGGATGTAGCCAGACAGAGTACAGTACAAGCCCCATTGGGGCTGCTACCTTGATTACAGGGCACAAACATTCAGGACACTTCACTCCTTGCAAAATCCCTTGATTTGTTCCTCCTGTAAATCCTTCTAGTCACCATTCAGCTTTTCTGAGGTATTTTGGCTCAGGGTGACCCCTGTTATGTTCCTAGGACCTCCTGGAGGCTCGTGTGGCAGTGTTTATATGGAGATGCAGGATATAAAGGTGAGCACTTGCATGAGAATCGTTTTAAACAGTTTTATCCCTCTGAGTTGTGAAATGAGCATCTTGGAAAGGTGGACTTCGTTTTCAGAGGAGCTTAAAATAAGAACCATATGCTTAGGCTGTGCTTTTGGTGGGCATGATGAGATTGTTATACTTGGGACTGGCCGAAGTAAAGATTTCTTAAAGGCTGCCTGTTCAGGTATTTGTCTTGAAGAACCGGTAAGAGCTAGGATGTGCTGTGGTAGGTTATAAAGGGCCCAATTTTAGAGTCTTTTCTGTCTCTGATTTCAGACTGGGACCACAGCATCAAAGAGTTTCAGTGAGCTGTAGCTGAGGCAGATCCATATTCACAGCCTTGTGCACTGGGGCTTCAGCCTTTCATTCCCTTTGCCTACGGATATATGTGATCCTTAGGCTTACGTATCTCATCTGAGGCTGATAAAATAGAGAGTAACTCTCCCGTTCTGCTTCCTCCATGGAGGCCCTGCAGCTCTCTGCCCCTCGCTTCTCTCCCTGCCGCGGTAGCGCCTGCCTCGTTAGCAGCACAGAGGTGACAGAGACCTCCCCACCTCTGCCAAGGAAGCAGAGGGAGCGGGCACGGGAGGAGGGATGCGAAGAGACGCGATGCAAATCCTCATTTTGCAAAATGACTTTTTGCCAGAGCGCGGCTCTGAATGCGCTGTGACACCACGCAGATGATTGTTGGCCCGATCAGTAACAGTTTTCCCTATATTTATTGCTGTCGAGTTGCGCCTGGCAGTTTTACTGCGCGCAGACTGGCACGTTATGAAAAGAGAAGTAAATAGGTCTGTGGAATCATGGCCGCGGTATTCCTGTTTGAGGGGAAAACAACTCGCTGCTTTCACCACGTGCTTGAAAAGAGAAGACAGTTCTCCCTCAGTGTTTTATAGCAGCTCCCCCTCCCGCCTCCCCCTTCTACCTTAAACAGTCTGGATTTGTTTGGCTTGTATAATTAGGCAACAGCAGCTGATGGGATTTGAATCAGCGGCATTATATCACTGCAAAACCTGCCTCGATTGATGGACAAGAGAGGCAACAGCCTGTTTATTTGCAAGAGCTATAAAATGGCCCGCCTGTGCCATGCTTGCAGAGAAGTACATTAGCTTCAGCTTTTTTTTATAATTCTTTGAGAGTATATATACGGTGAAGGCACTTGAACTCTATTATGATGTCAAGCTTCTGCTATTTTCTATTATCCTTGGGACAAAAGCAAAAGAAATGCTGTGTATGGTCTCGTGAAAGAGGAGGCATTCTTTGAAAATAATTGTGCCCGTAGCCCTTAGTGCACTGTTGGACCTACACAAATTAAAAGGACCATGATCAAAGTCAGAGCAGTATTTATTTAGGCTAAGGTGCCTCTTTGCAAAGTAATTGCAACGGTGGTGCACACCAGCAACGCTGAAAATGTTTTAACCTCTTATTTCCTTCCTTGCAAATCCCACTAGAAGAGATCCAGCTATCTTCTTTTATCAGCTGAGATTGGGATTTAATGACTTGCCCTCTCCCTCCCAGGCTTTTCAGCCTGGTCAGTTAAGAGCAGAAGTAGCTTTCTGTCCATACATTCCTCCCTATTTTTACCCTCAATTGCTTGCTGTTATCTCCAGCTGTGACCACCTCCTGTCTCGTGTTCCTCGGTGCACATGGGAGCACAGCAGCTCCCCGAGGATGGCTGCACACAAGGATGCTGCAAACCCAAGAGGGAAAAATCCTGCAAAACCAGGTGTTTTCCACTGCTTTTCTTGAGACATAGAGGCTTAACTAGTTGGGTATAGAGCTGCATCTACTTGTTCTGCTGTATCCCTCTAGCAAAACAGTGGGATTGTCTGCAGGAGCTCCTATAGGATTAGAGCTGCATTACTTGCAAGGCAAGCTGCATATCTGGTGTACGTGGTTAGGTCAGGTGGCTCAGCTGGGCTGGATTTCCTGGTGCCTGATGGATGCTTGTGAAGCCAGCAGCATGATGCATTTCCTAAGTCTTCAAACATTGGGTGAGGGGAAAAGGGAGCACACAGTCATCGGAGCTTGTTTGCTTAGCTTAAGAAATTGGCTTGAAATTGGACAGAAATCAAATCATAGAACCATAGAATGGTTTGGGTTGGAAGGGACCTTTAAGATCATCTGGTTCCAACTCCCTAGCAATAGGCAGGGACACCTCCCACTCGATGGGATTGCTCACAGCCCCATCCAGCCTGGCCTTGAATGCTGCAAGGGATGAGGCATCCACAGCCTCACTGGTTGAGCTTTTTGTCCCCTTCACTTTCATCGCTCTTCTGTCTGTAATTCAGCTCTAGTATTCTGCAGAGCTGAAATGAGCAGAAGGGATGAGATGTGCCTTTGGAAGGAGGTGCCTATAGCCCAGAGGTGCCACAGGTCCCCTGCTGTCCCCTCATCCATCCTTCCTTGCTGCCCAGATCACCAGCAAATGGTGTCTGAAGAGTCCCTGCTTGTGCCACCAATGCATCCAGCATTGGGATGGCTGTGCCTGACCTGCTTCGGGCTCTTGGTCCCGTTTTCAGGGATATCAGATTTACTGGGACATTACAGTGAGTATTTTCTCTGTCTGAGAGAGGGGAGAACAAGCCAAACAGCAGCACTCAGCTAAACAGGCTCTTTCCACTTGGCTGTATAAAAGGTACCTTGCCACACTTGTAAATACGGTGAGAAAATGGTGTCATCAGTCTGTAATGAGGTATTCCAGCCTCAGATTGCCATCTGTCAGTGATGTTTTAGCTGATTTTCTTTCAGCAAGGAAAGTGAGCTTATTTCCTTTAATCTCCTGAGAAATTACTCCAGTTATTTACAGCATTGGATTTCCTTAAAAAAAAAAAAAAAAAAAAAAAAAAAAGATTGTGCTGCAGCTGAGGGGATTATTTGAGCAAATAGAGGGTTTCTGCCTTTGTTTCATGGCACCAGCTCATTTAAAGAGCAAACCTCAGCGAGTGCCTTGCGGAGGCTGCTACAAGTTTCTTTACTTGCCATTCCTTATTTCTCTGCCAAAAAACCCCACCTGATACAGTATTATCAGCTGCACACCCTTTAGAAGTAATGAAACTCGGTCTACCTGGACTGCCTTTAGAAGAGTCAATTTTTACAGTCATATTTTCACACTGCTTCTGTTCGCTTTCCGTTTTGAGCCACAGCTCATTGGAAATGCTCTATCATTCAAATGACATCAAGCCAGAGACTTCTGGAAAGAAAGCAGGGCTCTCCAGCAACCCCAATGAACTGCAATGCCTGAAGCACCCGGGCGGGCGGCACCAGCCCAGCTCTGGGCTGATGATGATGGCAGCCGGATGATGCGGGGTGGCTGCCATCCTTTTGCTGTCTCTGGCTCCTTCCCGAGAAACACACCTCTCACTCCTGCTATGCGACTGCGCTAAGCGAGCTGGGGTAGGATCAGGGATACGCAGACTTTTAATTACACTCGAGGGACTCCGGTGAGATCAAATCCCAGCTCCGGAAGGGAGGTGGGAAGCACCTGAAGGCAGTCGCGTGCAGCTAATGATGTGCAGGTTCAAAACTGGGAAACACATCCCCATAGAACCGTTCTTCCCTAAACACTGCGCTGCCGCTTATTAACACTGCTGTTGCCCGAAAAAGCCTAAAGAGTCAGCTCCAAACCCAGCATTCATTTCACTGCCAGCTAATGATTTTCCCCCTGCCCTTCCACATTAGTTTTCTTTTAGCAGGAGACGTCGTTTTTCATATGGCTTTCAGCTATCTCCGGTTGGAGCTCTGATATCTGCTTGGTGCAGTCGGTAAACATGGCTCTGCAGATACTGCTCGGGGGCAGATTCTGACCCTGAGCGCTCTGGTGTTTCCTCCCTTCACCAATAAATCCACAAGGAGCCGTGCAAGGAGCGTGGGGCCACGCTGGGAGTTAAGGCGGGATGCAGGGAGGAGAGCTGACCCCTGCTGCACACACAGCTTCGCCATTAAATACTCCATTACAATAAAGCATTGCCGACTCACACTGTTATAATATGGGTCACTAGTGATATTTGTTTGGGCTTTTTCCCATATTTTTAAATATTAGGTGGAAGTTTTTCACCCAGAGGGTGGTGACGCACTGAACAGGTTGCCCAAGGAGGCTGTGGATGCCCCATCCCTGGAGGCATTCAAGGCCAGGCTGGATGTGGCTCTGGGCAGCCTGGTGTGGTGGTTGGCGACCCTGCACATAGCAGGGGGTTGGAACTGGATGAGCACTGTGGTCCTTTTCAACCCAGGCCATTCTATCATTCTGCGATTAGGATCCTGTGATTCCATAGGCTCTATTCCCAGCATCACGCTGGCTGAGAAACTGTTGTTTTTCCCCCTACCCTAAAAGTAAGTTTCCACTTCATGATTAAGGACAGAAGCTTGAAGACATGATTAAATGCATTAGAAAGCAGAAGGTAAATAACTCATCATGTATTATCTTTCAGAAAGGCTGCACCTCCTGTTGTTGCGAGGGCTGACGCATGACCTGAGTGCTGCTGGTTGGCAGCACTGTTGTTACAGTTCATGACAAAGTTTGATTATTTTGTTGTTGCTACCATTCCTATCTACATACGTACATTTATATACATTGCTAACTGAGTTCATGTAGCGCGTGTTCATGCTGCAGGAGCTGATTTCTCTCTGCCTGGACAGCTCGCTATACAGATAGAGGGTTAGTGCAAAGAGGAGGAAGAAGCAGAGGTGTGGTTGAGTTTGGATGTGGTATCTCTGCAGAGGCATCAGGATGGTAGGGAGGCATCTTCCTAAGCATTTCCTCCTCCCCACATTGAGCTGATCTGTTTCAGAGCAGCTCAGGAGCTGCTGGCCCTCTGCTTACCAACCCAAGGGTTGCCATGCTCTGTTTGCAGCCATCTCCTGCTGTGCTCCAGGGGCTGCTGAGCTCTGGAAGAAAGAGGCAGAGCTCCTTGCTCCCTGCTTCTGCTTCTAGCACGGCACTTTTTGCACTGTGGTTTGCCAGGGTAACCACCCACAAGCAGGTTTTGTGCCCAACACAGTGCTTCCATCCTCCCATAAACAGCCACTGGCCACCAGGACTTCAGAGCAGCTCCTTCCCCAGCCCCAGGAACCTCCCATTTCCCATTAAAAACCCAAACAAACAATAATGTTGTATCACAGATAAATGTATTTACTGAGATACCGCAGAGTGGAACATTTTATCATAAAGTACATTGCAGAAAATTGCAGCCTGGAGAGCAGTATGTTTTCTGCAGGTTCTCTGTTGAAAATACAGGATTTTGTGCGTGCAGGAGTCTCTTGCTTGGTACAGAACTTACTGAGGTTTGTATTTCAGTAAAGCCTCAGTTTTGCAGCAGTGAGCAAAATCTATTCGGGAAGCACGTGGCGGAGTACAGAAGTAGTAAAAAGAAATCTGCACACCAAATGTGCTGAATAGTTGCTGCTCCTTCCCTGAGAAGGCTTGTGCATATCCACGGGGAGGATGCAATGGAGCTGCAGGGGTGCTCGCACTGCAGAGCTTCTGCTCACTGCAAGTGTTCAGCCCTGCCCATCCCAGCAGCCACAGCATCAGGTGTGACCAGGCTGGGGAATTCTCTTACAGCGTGTCTGGTCAAACTGCCCCTAATTTTGTAATTAGCTTTCTTTGCTTACCCCATGGCTCACAGTCCAGAACGCTTCAGGACTGCCTTCTGAAGCTCCGACTTCAGTGCATGCCCAGCATCCTGCTCTCCCAATGTCCTCGTGCCTCAGGATGCAATCCATCAGCTCTCCATGTACGTTGAGCCACTGAGGCACCGGGCAGCACTGCTTCTGCTAAAGGCACTGCTGAGAGTTTGTTGGAATGCGTGTAGTGAGAGCCCTGCACATTTCATTTATGGTCTTCAGAGCCTCCTAAGGATTTCATTGCAAAATGAAGAAGGGAAAACCTATTTTTAACATCTTGGAGGATGAATAGAAAGCGGTAACTGTTTTCCTTGCTTAACTTACACTTTTGTTCCCTTCCATCTAAACATAGACTTGGTGCTTCTTTATTTCAGGCTGTACAATTCCTGGAGGTTGACTAGCTGGAAAATCAGGGGTGACATTCAGTTTAAGCTTTCAGGCTGAAAACTCTGAATGAAATTCTTCCTACACTGTTTACCCACTTTCCATTGATGCTCTTTCTTTGTTTTGGTAGAGCCCCCCAGATTCGATCTGTTTTGTAGTTATGCTTGTGGGCCAAAAAAGACTCATCTCAGCTGATATATTCCCCCAAATACATAGAATTAAGTTTGCATGAGACGCATTTTGATTTTTGTCTCAGTGATATATCTTTATATCAACCTCTGGATAACAAACACTCTGTATTTTCCATTCTGAAAAATGAAATGGGGACCGGTGACCATTAGAACAAAGAGAGCACCTTGCCCCATGGAAGCACAGCCTCTGCTCTTTAAAAGTGTTTTATCAAGTAACAGAAACCATGGTGGAATGAAAACATCTGTCGAGGTCCCCATGAAATCCTCTATCAAATAACAGCATCCCTCCTAGAAACTGAAGGTACAGGGAGGAAATCAGGAAAAGGCTCACATGGCACACAGACCTTATAACCCTTCCAGTACCAGAAGGGGCCCACAGGAAAGCTGGGGAGGGACTTTTTATAAGGGCAGGTAGCAATAGGACAAGGGGAAATGGCTTTAAACTGGACAATGGTAGATTTAGACTAGATAACAGGAATAAATTCCTTACTGTGAGGGTGGTGAGACACTGGCACAGGTTGCCCAGTGAGGTTGTGGATGCCTCCTCCCTGGAAGCACTCAAGGCCAGGCTGGATGGGGCTGTGAGCAACCTGGGCTAGAGGGAGGTGTCCTTGCCTATAGCGGCGGGTTGGAAATAGATGGTCCTAAAGGTCCCTTCCAACCCAAACCTTTCTGTGATTCTATGATTCAATGACAGGAGATAAGCCAGGTCTGCCCAGCAGTGAGAGAGTCAACGCTTCTGGCACTGATCTTTCTTTATTTTCTTACGTAAAGAAAATAAAGCAGCCATTTGTGTGTGAGTGGTGCAGTCAGGGAGCCTGAAAATCAAAGTACCGGCTAAAAAACTGGCAGAAAAAGCCTTGCAGTTTAGGTGTTCTATATGGCTTTGTTTGAAGAAATATTAAAACTGTGACGAGTCTTAAGGATCATTGGCCTCCTGAGGTCGGTTGTTCTGTAATTGTACAAAAAAGGGACTCAGGCCTTCTGGTCGTATGGCAGGATCTCCAATACACTTGTGAATACTGAGGGTAAGTAACCGTGTCCAGCTCCAGTGGGAGACAAATTCATTGCTGAAGCAAAGGTTTTCCATCATATTGCTGTAATTTGATAATTTCAGCGCTGCTGGTAAGGGAGTCTACGGCAGAAGCTTAGAGAATTATCAGCTAATAGCTCCTGGAGGCCTGCAGCTGATATTAAACCTGAACTTTTATGAAACTGGATTTTCTTCTACAAAGCGGTAAAAAGCATACAGTGCTAAATGAGAAAGCATTTTCTCCCTTTGCATGGGGACCGCGCTGCCCAATCCCCCAGCATGGGCACAGCTCAGTGCTGGTGGAGGGCAGCGGGATAGGGAAGGTTCTGGAGCAAACGTGGCAGCCTCCACTGCTCGGGGCAGCAGCTGCAGTCGGTGCACACACAAACCGGGGGCTGAGGGGCCACCCGGGTTTGGCAATTCAGAGCCATGGTTTGAGGTTTGTGCCGCTGATGTCAGCAGGCTCAGGACCACGTGCAGAAGGACCGATTTGATTAAGGAACCGCATCTCAACAAGAATGAGGAAATAAAGGGCATAGGGAGCAAGTGGAAAACTAGAGTCCTGATGGGATACAACCTGCAGTGGCAGGCTCTTGCATTTTGCTGATGCAGTGAGTAGCTAACATCACTGGAAGCAGACAGATGTTTCAGTCGCTTTCTCACTGGATAAACCTGGAATGGAGATGAACAATTCAGCAGTGTCCTCTCTTGCGTCAGCAAAGAGGAAAGATTCACTGCCCCAAAACAAGGAAACAAGAGGAAAACAGCCACCCGCAACCTGGCAGAAGGAATGCTGCTCTTTGGGGTGACCTCATTTCATATATCTGTGGAATATGGAAAGGTGCCTCCGTAAAAGCCATACACTGCCAAATTAGTTATTTCAGTGCCGTAGCATGTCAGCTGGCATTTGTGTGCTTGTTGTGACTTGCATGATGAGAATAAATCCTATACAATATCATATTTAAGTCACTCGAGTTTTGGAGAGGAGCTCTTTTTGTGCTAAATGAAGTGTAGTGAATATCATTGCAGCTATTCTTATTAATACCTAAGTTTTCTACCTGGGTAAAGTTGCTTTGGTCTGCAGGCATATGCTTAAACAAGAGAATTTTACCAGAGGACGAGCAAACCCGTGCCAGCTGCAGCACATGCATTTCAATCCAGGTGAGGATCCCACCGTGGAGGATTCCCAGGTCCCAGCATTGGGGTTTGCAGGCACTGCAGTTATCTGTGTCTTTGCTCACAAGGCAAGACTTCACAAAATAACCCAAGAATGCAAAATATGGGGACTGGATCGATCCTTTATTTTTAATTAATTGTAATTAAATGCATCCTGTTCAGAGAAAATTAGCTCAGGAAACCCTCGTAAAGGCGTGAAGGCTTCCAGGACTGAATGACACTCAACTTGGCAGGCTCCACAGTGAGGAGAGGAGATCTTCAGCATTAAAAAGCTGAGTTTCGTGCACAGTTAGGTAAAGGTTTGGTAACAGCAGTCTCGTGGTATGCTTTTTCCTGTAGCCTACAAGTTAGTCTGCTCATTGATTCCTATAGGACTGAAGTTAAGAAACTCACAGTTGTTATAAAACCATCATTACAAGACTATGGGGATATAAGGAAGAAAATTGGTTGGCACTTTTCTTAGGTTCTCACAAAGTTTCTCTGATTGCTGCATCAGTAAAAGCTGTGATTGCTCCATCATTGGGAGCAGCTGTGCAGGGCTGGGGGGAGGCAGTTTCCAGGGCATGAAGGAGGGAGGGGTAGGAACCAAGCCAATGAGTGAGCAGAGGGGTACAGGTGTTTGCAATCAGGGAAAGGGTCAATAAATGCCCGGCAACTCCAACCTGCTGTTCTGGTTCTGCTGTGGGACAGGGAGCACCTGAGCTGAAGTTGAACCTATGGAGGAGAGCCTATCTGGAGGGCTAAGGTAGGCTGGAGGAAGGTTTAAAACTTCTACATTTTGTTTTGTCTTTGGTGTTTTGTGCTTTTGTTGTTGTGGGAGAAAATAACTGGTCTAACGTATTTTCTACTGCAACCTGGTTCTTTTTATCTTTTCTTGGGGCCTGTGGTAAGGGAAAGGGTTAGGCAAGCCAGCCTCAGAGTCTGGTCTGATTTGTGATCTACCTTATCTTTGATGTGAATTTGTAGGCTAGCACCCAGTGCTGGTTGCATATGTATGTTCAATTTTAGCTAAAAGAATGAATGCTGGAAGGAAATGAGGTATCAGCCTAACTCATTCCAGGTCAGGTTGGTTAATTAAAGAGAAAAATCTAGCCTGTGGCAAAGACCAGTAGGGTCCAAAGTGTGCGGAGTGAGGGAAGATTAAAATATATGTAAAGATAACCTGCTTTTGATCGCTGCAGAATTCCTGTTCTTTAAGTCAAATCCCTGCTCATCCAATGCTGTTTGCAGATCTGCAGACTTCAGCAGAAGTTCTTCAGTTTGAAGCCTGCTGTGCTGAACAGTATTTGGTTTGTCGGCTTATTTTGTGTTGTAAGATGCTGTTGTGGGCTGAGAGAAGTGTTTTCTTTAGAATGTGCATGGGCATCTTCTGTTGTCGTTCTCTCCCTATGAGGAGGGCCTCTCTGGTGAAGGGGGGGCTGTGGGTTGAGGTGGGCAGAGAAGGCTCTATAAGATGTGGGCCTTGGGGGGGTGGCCAAAGGGATCTTGCCAGTCTTGGAAGTGCCCTGAATGAGGTTCCAGAAGGGGCTCTGTGAGGCACGGGGGACTTACGGAGCTGGCAGTAGTTCCATAAATTAAATTGGGTTAAAAGTAAGCCTGTGGAGACTTTGTGTGCATGGACGTAGTGCTGGGAAGCAGACTTCTTAAAACTTTTTTTCTACTGCGTTGGTTCCTCCTATTTTAAAATTGCACCTAATGCTTCTTCAAAGAAAAAAGTGGTTTTCAACTCCAATTTGGAGGTATGGAGAGGTGTGGTTTGCTCTGAATGTTGCTGTGTGTGGGAGGGCAGAATGGGAAGAGTTGGTCCAAGTTGATACAGGGATGTCGAACTTATTCTGTGCACTGTGCTCTGGCTTTGGGGAGCTTGTCCTGCTTAAATCTTTCCAGTGGTCTCTCTGATAATGAGAATGCAAGTTCTCCAAAAGGATTTGTAAGTGTTGACAGTGAATTATTATTGGTCTATTGAGTGTTTAAATTGCTAATATTATACTCAAAAGCCTGCTTTACGAGGCAAGCTCTTCTTGAAAGATTTATGGCTGCAGTCACAGAAGGTCTAGTAAACTTAGCATTGAGTATGAAGCCATATCAGTCACAGCTTTCCATGCTGGATTACTGTTTGCAGTACTTGTGGTAGCTGCTACCTGTTCTCAAGCCTTTAGCAGACTGACCTGAGTGCAAGGCAGTGGCAGGGGGAGATCTTTCTGGAAACTAGAAGACTTCAACTGATATGTAATAGCATGGTCATCTTAGGGCACGCTAATGGAAGCTTGCATCCTTTATGTGAGAAGCAGGTGGAGGTGAAGTTAAGAGTGAGTCCCAATCCTTCTGAATAGTGCCCTTCATGTAAGCTTCTGGACACCGTTCTGGTAGCAAAAAAAAAAAAACCAAACAAACATGCACAGGAGAATTGTAGTTCAAGGGATGCTGCATTGTCCCTATGGTTTTATTATGGGCTACGAATGTATTTGAGGGTATTCTTCTTCAGTAAATTAAATGTACTAATAACTCAGTAGCACCTAGGATTCGCTTGCTCATTTTTAGATGTTTTCTTGACTGTGATGGCAACTGCTAATCTGTTGCAGCAGAAATAACACCCCCACACCCATCCACATGAGGCACTGAACTAAGCACTGCTGCATGAATAGCAACCCTGAAATCCAATCTAATTTGAATGAACTGCTTAGCAGAGGTATGGCTCTTGCCTTTCCATATTCATATGTACCAAAAGTAATCAAAGTTGCCTTTCTATTCATTTTCTTTCATATATCAACCTAAAAAGAGTTCTGGGGTGTAATTTATGGCACAGCTTCTGTGCTTTGCTCCATTCTGAAATAATTAGGAGATTATTTTGGTCAATATGAGTGAACTCTGATTTAATGCTTTTCAATGGCTAGTTGCATTAGTGACTCTTCAAGGATTACAAGCTTAATGAAATGCACACATCAGGGCAGTGGTTTAATCTTGTTCTCATAAAATCTTCACAACAAGATAATAAAGTGTAGGAGCAAAAAATCATTTTGACAAACCTGTCTAGCTTTCAGGCTGTGTGTAGTCTGAGATAATTACCTATGGGCCACTTCTGTCATATGGGGGATTGTTGGAAGGGCAACTTTAACTGAAAGTACGAAGCTACTGCGTAGGCAGTGGAAGTGCAAGGCCAGGAATTAGGATTAAGAAATATCCCTTTCTTCTGTGCTATGATGTATAATCAGATATTGCAAACACACGCTTTGATATCAAATTGCTTGAAACTTTCCAGTGTTCTCATAAGGAAAACAATCCCTAAATATTATATTGAAAGGAATTGCTTTGGTGAATCAAGTAGTTTCAAATTTGTTTTCAAAACTTAGCAATGGAGCATCATGGCATTCACAGCCGGAATGGTTTGGTAACTTCTGTTGTCTCTTGAAGCCAATTTGTCTTATTTCTATCAGTCAGGCAAAATCTCTTTAGCTTTTAAAGATGAACTTCTCCATGGTTGTTGGAAGCATTGACTTAGTTGGGTGGCTGTTCAATGGCCTGCAAGAAACAGGCAGGGAATCCCTGTCTGCTCTGCAGTAGGTGGGCAGTTCTTGCATTGTGTCAGAGTGGTGTTCTGCTTCCTTGTAGTGGGAGCCCTTCTTCCTTTCCTGCATTAGCTGGGGGTACTGGGCAGAAGGGGAAGTCCTCTTGTAACTGACCCTATACTCTGCAGCCTCTTGAACTCATGGCACTTCTTGCAAGTCCTCAGCTTCTGAGTGGTGCTTGAGGAGGGGTTTCTGCCACAAAACCAGAAATTGAAAAATTACTCATTGATTAACTCATTTAAATTAAAAAAGAACGTTTCTAAACTTGAGCTAGATCTCCAGCCCTGCCTTAGTGCAGGAGCAGTCAGGTGCTGAGTGTGGGCTCCTACCTCCATAGGAAAAGATGCCATATTGGTAGGCTGTCCTTCAGAAATGGAAGTATTACAGAAGCCTAGAAGAAAAAAGTACTTGAATGGAAAGGCAAATACTATGTTGTGCACAGCATCATGCTGGAAATCAAGTATTACAAATGTTGCAGCTTTTAAATCATGTTTCTTAAAAAGAATGAGCTAAAAACGAAGGTGGATGACATTAGTTTCTTATCTGACTTCATTCTGAGGTTTTTCATGGTGTTCCTCTCTGTCAGCTGCTCTGTGGGCACCACTGAATTGCTTTGTAGATGGCTATGAAGTGGGCAGCACCTGTTAAATGGTGTGATCTTGTCAGAAATAAGATGAACCAACAGTTTAGGGTGAACGCAAAAACTTCTGCACTTCAGTATCTTTCCAGCAGTCTCTTTGCACTCTTTTTGTGCAGCTCAAACATTGGGGATGCTGGGCGTTGAAGGGGGAGCATCTCTTGTTAGATTTATGTAACTGTTTGAAAATGAGGAGAACTTGCATAGGGGAAATCTCATTTATCATTGGCGCTACTTCTGAAGTTGGACTTCTAAGATGGATGTGAGGAGGCTGAATAAGGCTCCAGGGAGGTTGAGATGTATTTTCCCAGGGATAATGGCAAGACTTCCTTGAGAACTCTCTCTGGTTTCTGCAGACTGGATGCCCTTAAGCTGCTGTACTGACATCTCACTCCATATTTCTGTCTTCCTGGTAATCAAAGCCAGAATAATTCTTAGTTACTACAATTAAATGAGCTGCTTTCTGGTACTGTGGTTCAGCAGGGATTTTTTTATACAGTAATTTAGAGTAACTTAATCTGAACTTGGATGTAAACGAAGCACATAAAGTTCTGTTATCGAAATAAACTCGCAGACCAATGAATATTTATTTGGATTATGGTGTTCTGATTGAGTCCTAGGGTAGCTGTTCAAACTGATCAGAAATATCTGTAAGTGGTGTTTGAAAGCAGGTAGGATAGCGGTATGTCTTTTATTGGGATTCTGTCCTCGATCAAGTCATTTGGAAGCTGTTTTCTGACTGCTGACATAGTTTGTACGGTATTTGTCTTACTAATGAAATAGTTAATTGAGCTCAAAAATTCTGCCCTGGATCTGGGGGACTTCTTGGTTTATAATGTTTTTTCTCCAACTAGGTATACTACTGCCACATTTTTATCCTTTACTTTTGAGGTGATGTGATGATTGAAGGGCTCTTCTCATCTTTGGGGTGCTGCAGGTGACCAAGCATGCTTTGCGGACTGGATTACCCAGGCACCCTGTCCCTTACTTTGTGTTCAGTCACTGGCACTTCTTCCATGCTGCGACATATATACGAGAGAGCAGTGAATTCCAAGCAGCCCTTTGAGGGCACAGTCCTGTTTTGAATGGGAATTGAAAAGTTGTGTGGATGCAACCATATCTAAAGCAGAAGGGGAGGGCCTGTAGGTGATGCTAGATGGTCTGGACAAGGTAGGAAGCAGGAGAAAGGGGAACATGTTCTTGTTTGCCTTTGTAAAATAAGGCCTAGGGTATGATAAATAGCTGAGTGAACCCACTGGTAATGAAGAAAATAAATGCAGCAATGGGAAAATCATGAGGTTGATGCACCCAAGGTGGAACAGTTTAGCAGGAGCAGGGGACAGCCATATTCTCAAGTACCTTGAGAATGAAATAATGACAGAAATCAATTTTTCTTCAGTATACTTGGCAATAAAAGCTATTCCCCCTCTAGAAGTTTAGCGACCTCTGAAATCGGGAGATGAAAGTATAGACCTGGGAAGGATCTTAAGAGAGCAGAGCCTGCCATAGATGAGCTGTGCTGGAAATTGAGTCTGATAATGGGTGAGGAGAAGGTGGGGCTGCAGCTGTGTGTGAGGGGAGCTTGTTTAAACGGAAGCAGTGTGTAGTTTGTCGAGGGATGTGCTGCAGGATAGACCCTTCTGTGGCTTTTACAGTGAGATTCACAGGTCACTGCTGGTAGAAAGCTGCTTAGTGTGGCTCAGAACTGCAGGAATTCATGACAGTGAAAGCCAAAAACGTTCAATATGCATAGACTGCAGGGGTTTAATAAACCAAGTGCACCCCTTAATAGGTGCTCAGGTTTCTAAAGGGTGTCTCTGGTGTGATGAGGATAAACTCCCATCATCCTATCACCTGTTCAAATTATAAGTGGCCTGGTGTAATAAATACCTCAGCGTTGAATGTGTTTGAATACAGAACTGGCTGCTACAAGTTCAAGTAAATAAAGTGAGAGAGGGAAATAAATGAATGTGGCCTCAAAAGAAGGCAGGCTCTTATAAAGGAACTGAGCTGGTCATAAAATGTTTTTATGCGGATTTGTGTTGTTGAAATGAACTAATAAGCTCTTCAGTAGTGCAGAGCAAAACTAAATATCCACGGGAACAGGGAACTGAGTATGTATGCTGACAGAGAATGGGCCATGAGCTGCTCCCTGCTGAGAGTATACTGGAATAACAAAAGTAAATGGCTGGATGTAAGGGTCCTGGGACAGAGTCTGACTGCAAGACACTAAAGCTGCCTTTAGGAAGAGCCTTCAGAATGAAATGTAGTCACATGCTGTGGTCCTGAGAAGACCTGACCTGCAGCCAGCTGTATGTGAGGGGGGCTTGGTGTCTGTACAGACATGGTGGTGAGGTGCCTATCTGGGCAGGAGGCAAGGGGGAAGCCCAGATCCTGGAAAACAGGACTGCTGTACAGCTTCAGGAAGAACACCAAGAGATGAGCCTCAAAGTGAGGCTGACACTGTAACAGTTTTGATGAATGGAGATAATTAAGCTAAACATGACTTGAAGTGTAGGGAGTATGAAATGGCTCTGAATGAAGCCTTCAGCTTAGGTGGTTGCTCTGTACACCTGTGACTTGCTGCTTATGCTATGCATTAGTGTCTGTGCGGCTGGAGGAAGAAAACTGATGGTAAGGTGAATGTGTTGCATATGAACTGCTGGCTAACACATAATCAAGTTTTAAATGTTATAAATAAAGATTATCCCAAGGGAAAGCTGGAATTTTCTGAGATGAGGAAAATTTGTGGAAAGACACATTCTGTAGTGAGGAGTGACAAGCCTTCCTACTGATAGAAATGAACCTGAGCACCTGTCACTGGAAAAAGTGTCTCAAGGATGACAGTGAACAAGTTCTTAATCTACTCTTCCTGCAGCCAGCTGTGAAAGACTTGGAATGGGAAGGTCACATGTGGGGAGAGCCATGCCCTGGTAGTTGTGTTGCTTTCTGAATGCATGAGCCCTTCAGGCTTGTTAACCACACTGTGCTGCTATTGCACTGCTCTGCCTTCAGTGTGTTCCACACCCATCACCTGCTGGGAGGTACCATGTGCACACAGGGTTTGCTAGAAGCCTAAACGATTTAGTGTCTTCGTGCATATTGGAGTTGTTTTTTGCCATCCTGGAAATGAAGCCAGCGAAGACCTCATGTGAGTGAGCTGCCTTTCTCCTCGGAGGTGCAGATCATTTGCAAACAGTCTGTTGGAAGTCCTTCAAGGAATTTGTAGGTAGTAATGATCAGTTTCAGTGCTGGGAAATCAGAGTTTTGTTTCATTTTGTTGGGTTTTTTTTTGCTTTTTAATTTCCTTTTTAAGAAAGGAGGAAGTTTTTCACCCAGAGGGTGGTGACGCACTGGCACAGGTTGCACAAGGAGGCTGTGGATGCCCCATCCCTGGAGGCATTCAAGGCCAGGCTGGATGTGGCTCTGGGCAGCCTGGTGTGGTGGTTGGTGATGCTGCACATAGCAGGGGGTTGGAACTGGATGAGCATTGTGGTCCTTTTCAACCCTGGCCATTCTATGAAAGCTTTCCAAGATTGACCAACCAAGAGGCCTGTGGAATGACATAAGTGGGATTACAACACCTAAGCGGTGCAAGGAGACCTCAAATGGGTTAAAATCAGCAGCTGCAGCTCCAGTGTGACTGCCTGGCTCCTGTGCTGTGGTGATGGGGACCTCAGGGTGGGCTGATGAGCGAGGACGGTGAGATAAGTGCTTGGTTGAGGCCTGAGGTAGTGGCTGGCAACCCTGCTAGGGGCAGGGGGGTTGGAACTAGATGGTCTTTGAGGTCTCTTCCAACCCAAGCCATTTTATGGTGCAGCTGTGTGCATGGTTAGGGTGTCCTTCATGGGGCGCTGCATTTGCTCACTGTGGCATGCCCTGAGTTCAGGGTGCAGCTCTGAGCAAGCGGAGGCCTCCTGTGGTTGCTTTTTTTTCCTTCAGCACAATGATTGAGAAAACTTTGTGCACTGATTGATGTCTCTATTCTGAGGTATCGATTGGGTTTGTTGAAAATGGTCAAACAAAATAAAGTAGCATTTGGATCGGTGCACACTGAGAAATTCATCGCTTGCAGACTCAGTGATTGGATCATGCTGGCCTTTTTTTTTTCTTTGCACATCGTTGTTTCAGCCTCGTATTAAAAGCCCTTGTGATCCTGCAGCCAAGAGGCAAAGCAAACAGCTCCATTGCAGACAACGTGCCCACACACCGTACAGGGAAGGAGGGCTGTTGCTGTGACCCTGCCTTGACTTCAGTTAGACAGTAAGAGGCAGAACTGCCTTTTGGAGAAAAGTTGCTCCCAGCATTCCAAATGAGTTTTTCTTGTTTCATTTTGGGGAAAATGCAAAAGTACAATCATGATCTGTTTTGCTTTGGAAGCTGATGACTATGATAGCACTCCCTGCTGGAGGCTGGGTGGGTCTTAGTGAGAACTGCTGGATGACATTCATACCTTCCCATGTATTAAATCTGATTTGGTAACTCAAAAGAACTCTACAAAGCCTGACACCTCTGAGGGCTGCAGTAACTTTAAAGTCAGCATGGCAGGATTGCTTTTTGTCACACAGCCTCCCTGAGGTGAGAAGTGGATGTACCTCTTTGTCAGGAGGGATCTTGTGAAGGGCTTTTTTGGATCCTGGTTCTGGGCTTGGGAAGCTTGGGGTACACATGGCTGAAGAAAGAAGTGCTGGCTGTTCAGGGCTGTGTGTGTGCAGCAGCAGTGAGGGGTCCAGAGGATGTTTGCAGGGAGCATGGGGATAAGGCTGAGGAAGCCCTTGGTTCCTGAAGGGCACTGTAGGGAAAAACAAGAAATGCAGAATGACTCCTTTGCCCATGGAGAGTAGCACAGTGGTCAAAGCACTGAAATGAGCTGAGGCTTCTGGGGCAGAGCTGCTTCCAGGGTGATGGGACAGCTGGGGGAAGGAGAGAGCTGCTGGTGTGGCTTCTGAGACTTGAAGGATTAGTTCAAGAACTCAGACATCCCTGGTTTGGGTGCAGTAAGAGCTCTGTATGTGTGCCACTCAATCCCAAATGACTCCTCTGTGGGAGCATCCTGCAGCCTGATGTTGAGTGATGAAGAGCTGGAACATCAGGAGCCCAGGGACAGCCATGGGCAGCTGAAGGCCTGAGATGCCTCATCCTCTGCAACAGGCCATGGGGGCTGTGTTTCTATTGTGTATGCCTGTCTGCCTGCATGGGATGCTGCAATGGCACTGGATCCTCCTGCCCAGACTGTGTGCTTTGTGCCAATAGCAGGTGTTGGTGTGTGGAGCCAAGAAACTGCCTGGAGGTGGCATTGGGCTTTGCTGTAAGCAACCTGAGGGCAGGTTGGGCTGCAGGCATTATGGTTGGGGCAGTGCACTGAGCCACATGCTTGTGCTGCAGGTTACTTGTCTTGTACCTAGGGTGGTCTCCAGCAGCTCCTGCAGTTGGTTGCAGCAGCTGATCTCTAATGCACAAAATAAACTCAGGTTTGCCCTTGAGTAAGTTCACTTCATTCACCTGAAGAGGACGTGCCAGCTAACTTTGCAGTGGTTCTGGTATCTGAGGACAGAATACGTAGGGCAAATAAGAACCCACAGCAGTTGCAGCTGTTGTTCTTGCAAATATAGGTTGATTTACTTAACGCCTGTCCATTTAGAACAAAAAGTTAGTGGCTGTGCTGGAGAGAAATGTGCTGATGTTCTTTTGTGCTGACAGCTAAATGACTGGATCCGCATCGCCTCTTTGCTTCAGCGTATGGCTGTTGTAGTGGAACACTTTGAGTGGATTAATTTGTTTTAAAAACAGTTGATTTAGCCTTCGCTATAGCATTAAATTCTGCTATTCTGCTTTCTGGGAAATAATTTCTCTTCTGTTGCCTCAGAGTGAAAAAAAATATTTCAGCCTCTTGGCAGAAGAATTAACAGACGTGGCTTTGAGATGTGTTCCAAGCTCCAAAAAATCTCTTAGGGGGGGAAAAAACCAACAGCAGAAAAACCCCACAGACAAACACCAGAAGTAACAGCTGGGAGTGAGGTGGCTTACTGTTTAATACCTTCCTACAATAACAAATTGCCCAGTTCCAGTGCTTTTATTACTCTGTTATTGACAGAGGCTCACTTTTGAAGTCAGCAGATAGAGGAAAATCAGAGTTTTCTGGGACTTCCACTGTGCTGCACGCCATTTCCCAAGGAGCTTTGGTTTAATGTATCAGAACAGGGAGAGCTGGTAGATTTAAGGCCAGGATGTATTCAACTTGGAAGCTCTTAATTCTGATGCCCGCTCTGTAACATGCAGCTTACAACTGCAAAGTAGCTGTAAATGTCAGTGTTCTGTTGTGTGGGTTAGCAGCACACTGTGTGGCCTCAACTGTGTTTTGGGAAACAGTCATTTCTTTTCAGCAGTACTCGGTGCATATGTTTGAGCTCCTGTGGGTAAAAGGTGGGAGGATGTTGATATAATCCAGATTGAGAGCTTTCTTGTGAAGCGTGGTCACTTGGCTCTCTCCTAATGGTAGGAGAATGGGTAAATGTGGGTGTCCTCAGTGCTTTGCTCGCTCTCCAGATCCAGGATGCTGCTGGGGTAAGAAGAGTGGTTGCACCAGGCAGATGTCTACATCAGAAAAATAGTGATGCTAGGGGGAAGCCCCAGCTGAGCCATTTAGCTGTAAAATCCTATAGTTATAGGAAGGTTTGGGTTGGAAGGGACCTTTGAGATCATGCACTTCCAGCCTCCTGCTGTAGGCAAGGACATGTCCCACCAGATTGGCTTGCTCACAGCCTCATCCAGCCTGGACTTCAGTGCTTGAAAATAGCTGAGCTCTCCTCTTAGGCTCAAGTCATGGAGGAACAAAGGGCCCTTCCCAGCTGTAGAGCATGGCCTTGTCAACACGTTGGCTCTGAACATCTGTAAACATGGAGATGTTTCCTGGGTGTGTGGTTATTGGCCTCCTGCCTACAGCTGAGTGCTGATCCCTGCTGGGTGCAGTCTGTGTTAGGATGCACCTCCCAGCCATGGTTTTTAAATGTTACCCTCTTGTGTTTCTTTCCAAGTCTTCAGGAACAAGACTGATGGTTTCACAGCAGCCGTGGATGAACCTCACTGTTTGCAGTGTGTTCTCTATCACATTAAGAAATAATTTCCACAGAAGTTGTTGAGAATGTAGCTTATGTAAGCCAATGTCCAGGGCACATGGGTTCATGCATAGATATCCCAAGTGCCTGGAGAGAACTTGCTGCATTTTGGCATCAGGTGGTCCTGTCGCATTTAAGGTGTACAAAATGCAGTTCCTGAGTTGGCAGTGTGTGAGAAGTCCTATGGCAGAAGCAATTGATGCACCCGTGGGTGCCTCACTAACTTCCTATTGCCTGATAATTTGCTTCCTCCTGGACAGCTGCTTTCATTCTGGATGGTGTAATTAAATGGGTTGAGGGGTGCCAACCCATTGGGCTGTGAAGTCTGCATGTGCTGAACCTGTGCCTTTTAGTTGTTATATGCTTTTTAAAGGAAAGTAGCTTGTGAAAACCTAGGTGGGAGAGCACTGAGTAAGCGATGTGAGTATCTGATATTGAGGATTGTTTGATATAAAACTGTATCTTGTGTGAGTCTCTTGGTACTTCCTCTTTGTAGGGCTCTTCTAAGCATTGCTACAGTGGTGTTCCTGGAGCTGAAACTAGAGGAGCAGGCAGAGCCACCTCTCAGAGAGAGCCTGTAATTGCATTTTTGATGACTCAAGGCTGGCGTTTGTCTTTTTTGTTGGATGCTGGCAGGTAACGTGTAACAAAAAGCCTTTTGAAGTTAACACCTAATTAAGATGGATGGAGAAGGTCACAGCCCTGGTGGTGCTGTTGCTTCTGGCTGTCAACTGCTTCGGTGAGAAGACTTGCAGGGAATGCTTTTGTGCATCCAGGATGGGAAGTGTTATTTAAAAATCAATCAGTAAACAAAAGTCTCAAGTTCTGCACACAGAGATAGCTGCCAAATGCAACAGCCAAGGCACCTGGCATATTCCCTTGTAAGAATATCTTTGTCTCTATTGTTCTCAGATTAAGTGCAGTATAAGAGGAGTTGCATTTTAAATCCCCCCCCCCATGTAAATCTTGCTGCTATGTCACAGCCATGTCATGAGATGCAGCTACAGTCTGAGTGTCAGGGTGTAGGTGGGGTAGGCAGGAGCTGTTGGATCCACTTCTCATTGCTTCCTGTAGTGGGATCTGTGCCATTGCAGCCACGTTACTGCTGCTGGACCCACAGCAGCACAGCAGTTGGGGTGTGGGCACTGAAATAAGAATGGGAATGGCTACACCTGAGTTAATGTTAGACTTAGAATGGAGGCTGAGTGTGGGCTTTAAGTTAACCCCAGGCCCTATGAAATAGATGAAAAGAAAGCACAAGGTGAAGTTTTGGATAAATAGTGCTAATAAACACTTTCCAGAGCCTGGTTCTGCTCCTTGTGCTGTGTGGATCAGCCAATGCTGGGAAAGAGGTGAAATCATCACAACAGCATCAATCTGCCTCGTGCCTGTGAGTTTAGGGACCACAGCAGTGTAATGTCTCCTTCCTGAACCAAGTTCCTTCATTCTATCTGCAGTCTTATTGCTCTTTTCTCACTTGTACAGTGTACCCAGCAAAGAGCTCCTCCAGCCTTCACTATGGTGTTGTGGCTAAGCTACAGAAGCCTTGAAAGGAGCTCGTGCTATCAGGTGAACCATATTTGAATTCATCTGTGCAATTAAATGCTTTGCGAACAGAACAATGGGAAAACACCGTTGGGTAATGGCAACACAGAAGCTGGTTTCATTCTGGATAATTTCTTCTAGCTGAAAATGAGGTCTCGTTGGTGCTTCCTGAAGGATGAAAACACCTCTCAGAAGGGTGTGAGCAACCCAGATACACGGCTCCTTTGCACGCCACGCCATCAGCACACAAGTTTTGAGGTCTGATGGTAGATGAGAGGAAAATCCCCAGGCTGTTCCACATAATCTGGTTGGTGCTAAGTGCAACCTTGTGCCTCTGTGTCAGTTTGTGATTGCAGCCTCCCACACATTCCTTTGCAAGTTGGCTCCGTCGCAGCTTCTGCTGCTGCTTCATGTACTTAGCAAAACAGACCTCGTGTATGGAGTAACTGTGGACAAACAAGGAGACTTTGGAGGTGTATTTGTGGTGATGTGGCAGGATGGGATAGGAGGTTTTTAGCTCTTCTGTGAAGGTGTGTGGGGTTTCTAATTGGGCTTTATACTCATTCAGACAGTTGAGGATGGCTATCCTGTATGCTATATTTTTCAATTAAATGTTATTCTTCTCTATGAAGAGAGATACTTTGGCAAAGCCATAAGTTTCAAGAGGAATAGAGGGAAATAAACCAACCTCAGCAAGGTCCTTTAGTATTAACAGAACAAAAACTTTGGGGGAGGAGGGAGGCAATAATATAAGTCTTTTCTACATTTTGTAAGCATGTTGTTACTAAGCTCTGAGAAATTTCAGCTAGAATCAAATTAGTCCCTTTGTCTTTGTCCAGTGGCACCTTGGATTAATTATGGGGGGAAAAATAGTCGTTTTTTTCCTTTTGTTGGAAGAGATTGACAATATCTCCATCAGCAGAACACCAAGGGAAGATAGTGTAGAACTGAGATTTGAGTATTTGGATGGTGGCTCAGAGCATCCATCAGTAATGCATCTCCTTTGGTTTTTTTGGAGGCCCTATTCAGGAGTAAAACCTGTCCTGAATAATGTGGAAGAAAAGTAAATCTTTGCTCCAAATGGGTATGTTTGGTGTTCTTGGAGCCCACAGTGCTGGGCAATGGCACTCTGCCAGCAGATGTTGCAGGGTGAGCATTTACAGTTGGCCTGAGGGTTTCTTCCTGTTTAAAGGCTGAGAAGTAGCAATGAGGGTTTTATCAGATGAACGACAGTTGTGGAGGTAGATAAGAAAAGTTTGGCAGTGAAGGCTGAAATACAGCAGAGAAGTGAAGCCATCAGTGTTGCTGCAGACCTTGGGTGCCGTAAATATGGCTGAGTTTTCACTCTGAGATGAGTGGGATGATGGTAGGGTCAGGCTACCAGTGTTGTATGGGGATGGCCAAGAGCACGTTGAAGTTGAAACAAACCATGAAGAGGAGCACCTTTGTCAAAGATTAAAGATGGGGAAAAATCGAGGGAGAAGATAAAATGGGAGCTTAAAGATGTGTGAGGAAAGTGGAGGGAAGGTGTTTTTGTATTATTTTAGCACTCAAATGTTGCTGAAGAACTAAAAATAGGAATTGCTACAAAGCAAGGCAATGTGAGATTAAGGAAGTAGTTGCTATAGACATCAGACAAAGGCTAGGAAAAGTCAGTGTGGATGACTGGGGGCCTAGAAATGATAAGAGATTGGACCAGAATGGTTAGGAAACTGTCTGACATGTCCTTAAGCAGTGAAAAATCCAGAGGTTCTGAGGGGGCCTTGTTACTGGTCTTCAGATCTGTTCCTCTGGCTGCTCAGCCCTCCTCTAAACTGCTGTTCCAAATGAGGTCATTCACTGGGAGCAGATGATGGCTGTCACCTGCGTGTGTTCCTTTGCTTTGTGCTTTGCAGCACGAGTGCTGTTCCAGCTCTGGGTCAGTGTGCTGGCTGCATCCAGCAGCCTAGCCATCAGGCACAAATGAGATCTGCATTGCTAATATTTATTAGCATGCTACGCTACAAAGTACTTCATAGCCTTCCTATCATATATGTTTCAAATGATTCTACTTCAGCCAAACAAATTGTCCGGACTTAATTTCCGAGAAATCATTGTCAAAATTGCTGAACCAGTTTAATTCTAAAGCACATATTTATACTGAGCTGCACAAATCAGGCTGCCAAGCGAGGTTACAAATGGGAGAGAGAAAAGTTTAATCAGAAATGAGATTGGATTTGAAAACAGCGTTAGTGATCGCTGCTGAGGCTCAGACAGGGTGTAAAGTCATGGGTTTGCATGGCGGGCTCAGAATAGCTCGCCTGGGGAAGCTGCAGAGCTCATAAGCCCAAGTGCTGACAGCGGGAGAGCGCGGTGGTGGCCTGTGAGCAGGAGGCAGTTATTTGTGGCAGGTTGCTGCTCGGAATGAGGCTGAAGTGGGAGGAAGATGATGCAAAAGACGTGTCAAGGGGAAATGAGGGATGGGGGCAGATGGGTTGGTCTGGGCTGGTGTTATGGGAGGTCCCACCCGGAGCTTGGTAGCAGGTAGGGGCCCCCATCTCCCTGTGAGGGCTGTTGGCTTTCCCTAAGTGTTTGGGTGGCTGCTGGGTGCCTGAGCAGGTGGGTGTGCAGGGTGGAGCTGGAGGAGAGACTGGTGGAATGGCATTTCTCAATGGATGCCCAGATCTGTGATAAATAATGAAATAATGCTTACTGACACTGAGGGTTGACTGCAAGTGCTGCCCTCACCCAACCCCATTTAGCTGTCCTTGTGTGACTGCAGTTAGATGGAGTGTTCCTACGGCAAACTGTCAATGAGCAGTTGTGTATGTGCTGTGTCTGGGTCTGTAGGACTGGGGTGCTGACGGGCAGTGCATCCACACATCCTCCATGCAAAGGAACCCCATCCTGCTGCAGAGAGGATGCAGCACAGCACTGTCTGAAGCTAGTTTTCTCTGTGTGTGTGTATATAAATAAAGCACGCCGAACAAAAAATCCCCAAACACATATGCTTGGCAGCGCTTCAGTGTTTCTTGTGTAACTGTTGATTGTTTCAGCTGTAGGAGGAAAACTGAACCTTGAGAAGGAATGTTTCATCTTGGGGGGAAACGGATGGATTTTTTTTTTAAATTAAACACTTTGTGTTTTTTTCCCCAAGTCACCTCTTGCACATTTCTAAATAGGAAACAAGAATTGGTACAAACCTGCTGTCATTGCAACATCCCCCAGGCTTCTTGATGAGCTGCAGAAAGCTGCAAATACTCCCATGGTTGAGAACTGGGAAGATCCCTGGCCCTGCTGCTGGAGAGGTTGTGCTGGATTACAATAACAGTGGGGAGAAGCAAGGCATAGCAGCAGCTTTGCTGCTTGCAGGAGAGCCAGGCTTTGCTCAGCAGTCTTCCAGCCCTGTGTTAAGTTAGGAAGACTTGTCTTGAAATCACAGGCTGATAGAAGTGCAGCCCAGCAGCAGCATTACCAACAGCTGAGGGGTAACACATCACCCCAGCCACTGCTGAACTGCTGGTGCTGCTGTACTCTGGACTGAAATATGTCTGGCCACAGCAGAGGTTCTGATCTTCCTTTCTTTTACCCTCCTGTTAAATACCAGTAAGATGACTCCTGATTTATCCTGCTCCTCGTTGCGATGGGTTATTTCTCAGCTCTGTTGATATTGCCTTGTTTACTCTCTTGCAGCGCCCTGGTTTTGTCTCTCCTCAATCTTCGTTCACCAGGTAGGTCTTTCTTGCTGACATGCACTTTCAGTGTATGATGGCTGTGAACAGGAGTCAGTATCTGGTTTTAAAAGGCTATGACACTGATTTAAGGGATTTTCTGTGCAGCATGAAGGCACTGCCACTTCTTTTCTTGGTGTCTGTTTGCTCTCTGGGTAGAATGAAGAGAGATGGGGACATTTGTTCCTTGGTAGGTAATGCCTGCATGCAATGTGAACCCACAGGACAGCTGTGAATGATGCAGAAATGGCACAAACCATAGAAGAGGTACCAACCATTTATCTGGATGAATGCAGCAGGCAGTGACAAATGCTGCACATCAAAATAACCCTGCAGTAGGCAGAGATGGTGAATAATCCTGCCCTGGGAAAGCCTCCTACCTTGTTTAAATCTTGGCTCTCCAATCTGTGCTGCTTTAGAAGTGTCTGTAAGACTGCCTGAAGGTGCACTGAGTAACCCCAGTTCCACCAGGGATAGGGTGGAGTGCCCGAGGAACAAACAAAATGCTGTTCTTCCCTTTGCCACCTGTGTGTTGGATGCTTTGGGTAGGAAGGCTGTGGTGTAGTTGTTAATGGTGCTGGGTTTGTAGCTGCAGGATGGATTGTGTTCAGTTATTGTGGTCATGTGGAGTGCAGTGGTGTGAGGTGCCCAGCAGAGCTGGTTGCCTTGTGCACGTGGTAATGCACTTCATTGGTTAATAAATCAGCACTGTGATATAAGAAGCTCCACCCTTGCGTAGCGTATAGGTAGCACGGGTCCTCGGAATGTCTGTCCTCCTGTGAGCATTGATAGGCTGGTATTTATATTTCCCAAAAGAAAAGTTCCTGACACACAAGCACCTGGTTGCCAAACTCCTTTCATACTCTATTTTTATTGTCGCTTGGTAGGATGCCAGTTAGCCATAAACCAGATTGTGGAGCTGCTCTCAAGAATAATGGTTGCGTTTTGTCTTTGAAACACTGAACAGTGTTATTTTCTTTTAAAAAAAACAAACAAACAAGGAAATCTGTACTGACTTTCAATACCGTAATGGTAAGAATCAGTCTAAGGATTATATTGTCACATCCAGCTAATTTAGAATTATTAAAGCATATAAGGAGAAGAGCAGAACTGAGGGCTAATGCATCATGCGATAGACTTTGTGTCAGGCTGCTGGGGGAGTGATGCCTGGGTAGGCCAGGGCAAAAGTGCTGCTTCATAAGCAGCCAAATCGAACACGGTGGCAGAAACCTGTGCTAATGTAGAACAGAGGCCTTCAATTAGGGAGGGATGCTACTTCCATGGGGAAGAGGAAGCTGGAGGTCATGGCGTAGACCAAACTGTGGGAAGGAAGAGCTGTGCTGATCAGATAAACTTGGAGCTGTGTAGAGATCTGAGAGCATCCCAGAGGGACCCATTAGGCAGTAAACACTGTATGTGGTCTTGCAAAGAGATGGCTGTGAAAAGCAGGGAATGAATAATATTTGGGGTATTAAACTGCTTGATAGTATGCCCTTAAGTGCAATGATTGCTACAGTGTTAAAGTGCCAAGCATAAAATGGGCTCTAATGTACTGTATGTATTTTCTCCTTAGCCCTAAAGAGGTGGCATTGTCTGCCTTTAACAAGAATGAATGAAAATGTCAAGGCAAATCCTAAGTGCCATAGCTTCTTAGGCAATGATGAGCTTTACACTAACTGAAATTCCTCAGCTGCATGGGCTCAGCCCCTTCCCCTGCTCACATGCTGTGGTGCCTTCCCAAAGCAGCAGTGCAGGAAGGTAGGGGCAGGTTGGTCTGCAACCCAGACTTGCTCACCAGGAGTGAATCTGCCTTCTGGCTGTTGGGGGTTGGTTAGGAAGAGCTGACCCAACACGAGTTTACCCAGCTGTTAATGGCACGGCTTTGCTGTGCTGCTGACAGCCTGTGGAAGACAGGTATGCAGTTATTGCTTTTCTTTGCTGTCTCTAAGAACAGAGAAATGGGAATGAGAATGGACAGAAACATGGTAACTTCTTGGCTTCAAAGGGCTCTTGCTTTGTTCAGTTTTTTTCCTTCTATCCCCTCAATGTTTTGCTTAACATCTCCTTTTGCTTCAGTCTGTGCTGTAGGTCCTTGCAGAGGACCCCACTGGAATGAGGTGCCTGCACGAGCTGAGCGTGGCAGTGAGCATGTGGTGAGCTGTGTAAAGGGATGGGGTGGTTAAAAGCTTTGGCTACGGACATGCAGCTTAGGAGTTACCTGCACAAAAATAATATCACTCATAACTCTAGAGCTTTACCAAGCATTGAAGAAATTGTCCTTATTCCATGCACAAGGGAGCTGGTAGCAGGGGTAGCACTGGTAGCAGTGACAGCAGTGGTTTGACAGCCATATGGGAGCCTGTGTGACCAGTCCAACCCTGTATGGAGCATGAGGTCTCACTTGAAAACCCCACAGCAACTCTATAATTTAAGTTTGTAGAGTGATGGTCTTCCAATATTTGAAAGGAGTGTATAAACAGGAAGAAGAATGACTGTTTATGAGGGTGGATAGTGATAGGACAAGGGGGAATGACTTTAAATTAAGACAGGAGGCTTAGGTTAGATATGAAGAGGAAGCTCTTCACGTAGAGGGTGGTAATGCAAGGAGGCTGTGGATGCCCCATCCCTGGAGGCATTCAAGGCCAGGCTGGATGTGGCTCTGGGCAGCCTGGGCTGCTGGTTGGTGACCCTGCACATAGCAGGGGGTTGGAACTGGATGATCACTGTGGTCCTTTTCAACCCAGGCCATTCTGTGGTTCTGTGACGTTCTATTTGAAAGGAAACAGTGCCAAGCAGATCCTGTTGATCTGAGCTTGTGGCTGCACTCAGAGCATTAGCTGTTGGGAAATGAGACGATCACACCAAGCAGATAATGAGAGGGCAGCAGGTTTGGTGTGTGAGCCAGTACCCTGTGCTCTTGTGATAAATGATTCTCACTCGCTCCTGTCTGCTGGTGGGGTGCAAGGAGCAGACCCCAGCTTCCTGTTGGCAGAACAGCACCTTGCAGTTCTGCTGTCCTGTCCCTCAGTGGGGCTTCCCCAGACAAATTAACAGCAGGGATGATGGAGGAAGAAGTGGCAGTGGCACCAGAAGATGCCCTGAGACCTATATTTGCTTGGTGAACCAGAAGATCCCACAAAGCCTCGAGGGGTTGGAAGTGGCAGTGCTCAGCTCTGCTGTCACGTGAGACCTTTTCCTCATCTGCTGTGACTAAAATGGGAACTGGGCTGTGCTCCAGATCTGGAGCCTGTGGCATTGGGCTGGGGAGATAAGAGTTCACAAAACGTAGAGCGCTGTGAAGTGTATAAGAAAAATCAAAATGACAAAGTTCTTTAAGTAGAACTTCCCTAACTGGAAACACTTCAAACTGTTTTGGCCTGTTGTTAGCAAAAAGATGCTTTAAAAAAAAGCCTTGTGTGTTCTGCTGTAAGGAGAATCCGTACAGCCAATCAAGGTACACACAGCTGCCCCCCCCCAAAGGTCTGAGTGGTGGCTGATGACTTCTGCATCCATATCACAAAACATGGTTGTAAATGGTATGCAGTGCAGCAAGGCTTGGTGTTACAGACTGGGTAAGGCATGGGCACCATGTATGCACACACACAGCTAGCCCAAGATACTGCTGGCTGCAAATGGCAGGTGTAGAGTCTTGCCCATTGCTTTGCAGCACGCTTCTCAGCTGAATGCCTACCTTGATGATGACATACAGCTGCTGTTTCATTGACCCAGGTTTGATATATTGGAAAAAGAAAGATGAGCTGAGCAAACACCTTCATCACCATGCTGTGATCTGCCCCGAGACCCCCTCTTTGCTTTTCAGTGAGCAGTTCTTAGTGGTGAGCTGACAGCCTTTTGGGGAAGGGAGGGCTTGGCACCCATGTGTCCTTGAGGCTTCAGCAGAGGTAGTGATGAGGCCTCGTGCTCCCAGCCCTGAGCAGATGGGTGCTGCAGTGCCTTCTGGGGGTGGGAGGGGTGCTGCTCACAGGGGCTGTGAGCCATAACTCATGGGTTTTCATGTTCTTCTGAACTTGTTACTCACTTTCCCTTTGGCAGTGGACAAATCAATTGACTTGTGCTCTAAAAAATGGGATGCCAATTTATCTGCCTTACAGTGCTATTTATCAATGTGTCAGAACAGCATTACTAACCAACGGGTCTTCCCTTTGTAATAAACCTATTCTCCTAGCTAGCCGGACATTGGGGGTGATTAAGGTGTGATCTTTGTCCTGCTGTGATGCATCGTGCTTCTCTTATTGTTCCTTCCTTCTCTTCCCAGACAGCAGGTACTTGCTCAAGGCCAGCATCTGGGGATGTCTCACTGGAAACATCGTCGCTGTTCTTATTTCTGTCTTCTGTGCCTCAGTCTTGGGTAGGGTGGGATTAGAGGTGCATTGAGGGAGGATTCAGGAGTAAGCATACCCACCTGTGTGTTTGCATGACTGGGGATGGAGAACATACTCTTTTGCCTGCAGAAGAAAGGGGAAGGATAACGTATGAAATTGCTAGATCAGGCTGATCTGATGAATGTCATCAGTCTGACAGAGCTCTTTATGACAATTCAATAGCTGGAATAGACTCAGTAAATTTTCCAAGCCCTGTAGCTCAGAATACATTACCCACTCATCTATTGCTGGACTTCAGCATTGTGACTATTGACATTTGTGTAAAGCGAGTGACCCTGTAACGTCATTCATGGGTGTGATTTACATTGCCAGGTGTAAGTGGTGCTATCTGTTGGAAATACAATGGCATTTTTTGCTTTTATATTATAATGGGAGTAAATCTAAAATCCATAAAGTTATCTTACAGATGCTCTGCTTAGTATTGTGTGTACGTACATACACTTCCCATTGTATGGCAGTACTGTACAGGACTCTGCTTGCTTAAATCCCCAGCAGCAGAGAAATCACACAACCACATGTAATAAATAAGGCTGCGTTTTCGGGGAGGGTGGGAATGGGTAAACAGGAGGAATGAGATGGTGAAACAACATTGACATTTATGAGTGAGTAGATGGTAATGAATGTATGTTACAGCAAGAGATGCAGTGATACTTTTCTCCTCTTGCTGACATCCAGTGATGCTTTGAAGACAGCAGGAAGCTTTGCTTTGAATCCCGAGCATATCAAAATTAGATAATTTAAATTTTCTTGCCTCCAAATATACCTTATCCTCGAGCAGTTTTTATTAAGGATGCTAATTGCCCAGACCCTGACTAATGCAGGCTGTTCTGTGCTGCTGGATTATTCTCCTTTGCATCTTCTGAAGTCAAGCAAGGCAAATATTAAAGCAGAAGATGTAAGTACTTCTTCAGTGCTTTATATTGCAAATGCCATTGCAAGTGTAATTTAGCCTCAAGCAAACGAGCTGATGGACATCTCGTGTAGTTCTTGTAAGTGTGTTCCCTATTGGTGTGTATGAGCCCACAGTTTTGAGGACGTCTCTTATATCACAGGGCTGGCTGCCAATTTCTTGGTACTGCCTGTCATGTATGCAGGTATGCAGACTGGATATACACTTGAATGGATGTAGATCTGAATTGGATCGTGGTCACTATGCATCAGCTTTATTACACTATGCAATTAATTGCATAACTAGAGTAAAGTAGCCATCCAATGGCTGATGCGCATCCTTTGTATGTGAGGTGTGCCCTGCTCCTTTTCTCCCACAAGCAGCCACTTGCTTGTCCTGGGTGAAGGGGACTTTAAAGCTCAAGTAACAGCCTCTTGTGTGTTTGCCTTCCTTGTCACTTTAAGGCAGCTTTCAGTTTCTTTTAACTTCATGTTACTAAACCTCAAATACAGCCCTCAAGTCTCTTGAAATATCACCATTTTCCACTGATACTACTTCTTTAAAATCAAGACTTCTTTCCTTGTAACCTTTCAGAAATCCTCACTCTTGTTGAATTTAACTGTTCCGAGTAATTCAGTGCCTCTTTAAATAATCCATTCCTTGGCCATTTCCATCTGTGTTATATGTATTGGTGAAGGAGGAGACTAGAAGTTTTAATGTCAAGATAGCATTAAAAACACTGACCAGCAAACTGAGCCTGGGGAGCCTAATGCCTTTCTTCATGGAGACTGAGTACTAGCATACAGCTGTTTATGGGTTGCATCAAGTTTTATCTTCTCATTTGTCTTAATGCTTATTTAGATGAACACTTTCAAGGATGCGGGATGATTCCATAGCATGCACTATATATTTTAAACATCCTTGTGATTTTTATTTCAATTTATTTTTGCTCTTAAGCGCTGTCAGTTTAACTGGTGACTTATCATGCTGCTTTTATATGGAGGAGAAGCTAACTAAAGGTACGGCAGAAATGCAGTTTGTCAGCTGATGATATGCAGCAGCTCTGCTGGGCACCCACAGGATCTCATCTGGAGTCCATAGACAGTTTTGTCTCTATGCTCCTTGGGTTCACTCCAACACTGCGATGTTTGTGCTTCTCTGCACCCCTTGAAGACTGAAGTCTCTTACTGACTCTTGCTTGGTTAGCCCAGGGGTTGCCTGGGAAGAGAAGCAAAATCCATCATAGCAGAGGATGTCAGTGCAGTCTCATCTGGAGTGGGAGTTCGGGAGCTCAGTGAAAGTTGGGATGTCTGTGGTTTATTGATGAATAACTGCCCTTCTCCTCACTGAACTTTAATAGCCTACAGAGCACTTTCCAATTCAAAAATCAGCTGTTTTAAGGGAGTGCTCATTCTATTTACCTACTGTAGTACAACTGTAGGTACAAAAAGAAGTTGGTGCTTGCATTCAAAGTGTAGCTTTGCTGCAAATGTAATTCTGTCTAAAATGTGAAATCCCAGAATAACTGGAATCAGCATGTCCTGATGGTGCATGTGGAGGCAATACTTCAAAATGGTGAAGGGCAAGTAGCTCTTCTGCAAGAAAGGGCTGAGAGCTATCAGGAGAATGGTGATGTTCCATGTGGAACTAAAAAGTTTGGCATTGCTGTCCTTTCCTGACTACCACCTTAGGTCTAACGTGTTCAATTCCATAAATGGCTGAGCTGCTGCAGGGAGAACTCATCCCTTTGTCACTAATTTGCCATTGATTTTGAGTTGTATGCTCAGGAAACATGCGGTAGAAGTGCCTGTGAAGCTGATGTGCAGCTGTGTAGATGTGAAGCTGCAATTTGGAGATGCATTAGAAATACTTCCTGGATCTAGAGGGCTTCACAAACCACAGGTTGGAAACCACTCTATGTGCCATCCTACAACTTCTGCTTACCACTGGTGGATTCTGACTCCAGTGGAGTGGTGCCCTGCAGGCACAGGCTTGGGTGTGCTTGCTCTGTGGTCACAGTGTGCCTTTAGGAACTGGGAGAGAGCTGCAGGTCAGTGCTCTGCCATGAACTATTCAGCAATGCGGGTTGTTGCCATTAATATTAATGGCTTTGTCTTTGCCAGGAACCCAGTTGTACAGCATGGCACTTGAGAGCTGAGAGGAAGGAATTATTGATCAAGACTGAATTGAATTCTGGTAAAAGCACCCTGTGTTCTACTGAAATGTATTTGTACAATTGTGACTGTCTTTGGTCCTATTTTGAATAGCGAGAGTTTGGAGTATGGAGGTACGTGAACATGAATGTCCTGAGTCCTTCAGATGGAAGAAAGAGTGAAAGAGTAAAAAATACCATTTAGAAAAGGGGTGGAAAAAAGTACCTGCTTGGTAAATACAGCATTTATAAGCTAAACATCTGGTGTGTGGTTGAAGCCTCAGGGATGGATCCTCAGCTTACAGACAGCTGACTTAGCTGGGGCTGTGCAAGATGGGCAGTGGGGAAGCAGAGCTCAGCAGTGCTGTGCAGTGAGTGTGGGTGAACCCTGAAGTTGGGGAGCGAGCTTTTATGTTCTGATTGCTCTTTGTTATTTGTCATTTCTATGAGTCTTCCCACTGGGGTGGTATTAGCTGTATGAAGTATGCCTTCATGAAGCTGTAGAGATGTGTCATAGGCTCCTTTTGTAGCGCTTCCTAGAAGGCACTGCATGCTGGGCAAGATGAGACAGAGTGGTGTGTGTTTGCAAACTGCAGGCAGAGAGAGAATAATAGGCTGCTTGTTAGCCTCTCCTGTATGTAGCTTTTGCTCCTTAATACAGAAGTTTACCTTGAAACCGGTTTTGTTCATCATGGTGATCACACTGAGTCACCTGGGCCTTAGAGTAATGACGTGTGGTGCACAGAGGATTGCTGAATTAGTTCCATTTTGGTTTCAGTGTGCCATAGTTAGGAGTTGAGCTGTGGGTGCAGTTTTCAGTAATTTGATACAGCATCCCTAATAGCCATTTTGCACTTCGAGGCAATGTTTTTATTAAGGGGGGGGGGGAATGATGTGTGTGGTTTTCTTATCCTATAGTGGTTGGGTATTGGGTGGGGGAAAAGCAAACCCTCTCTGGGTTTTCCAACTCCTCTGGCTTGGCCTTTCAGAGATTGCTTCTTGTCATGTCTTTCTCTATTACATTAAGAAGCTCTTTAGTGGCTGGTATCTTATCCCCAAGGACACACTTGTAATCAAGTCCCTTTCAATCTTTTTGATAAAATAAAGAGACTGATCTTTCTTATCCTTCATGAGACGCACTCTCCTCTGGCTTAAAGCAATTGCTCTGACACTTTCCATGCTGTCTCAGTTTTTTCAGCGTCTTACCAGAATGTGGACATCAGTTTCTACCATTCCAGTAACAGCATCTGCTCTGCCCTAGTTTGTGGTGGAAGTAGCTGCTGATTTGCTTATTTCTTTGTACTTGCTGTTCCTGTTCCATCCATCCTGAAAAGCCTTGTTGCTTTAGAATTGCTTGTGGTGTTTTTTGTTACTGGTTCTGTTAGTGGTCAATACGACCCACAAAACCCTTGATTGCTTTCCTGAACAGGAGATCTCCATTCCATAAGTGCTGGCACCCTCTCTAAGCTAATGCTGATTGCAGAGCAGCACTACAGTAGTACTGTGGGAGAGGATGAGTTTATACTTATTTAATACTTTATATATAGTATATAATATATATTAAAGTGTGTATAAATGCATATATGCACACTATATATATTATACTATATATGAACTTTATAGTTCTCCAGGCTGCTTCACATGACTGACCTTCCCATCATCATTTACCACTTCTTCAAACACTTGCTGTGGATGCATTTGGGTTTATCCCATTTTATTGATGAATGGGACACTGTTTGATATACTTGCTGTTGTTGGTGAGTTGCATTACAAACAGACCTGATCAGTTTCCTGGATTATAGCTGTTTGGAGAGCTATCAACTTCCTACTGCTTACTCTGTGTTCTGTGTTCCTTATAGCTGATGGTATCGATTCTGTAGTAAGAATGATGTATCATTAAAACAAATACCTTAACGTTTGGTATGTATCACATTCATCAAGGCCAACTTTGAGTGGGAATCAACCCCATTTTCAGTGAATTCCTGAACCGTAACCCTCCTTCAGTTAAGCAGTTGGGCCTCATTTTCTTTTTTTGCCAAAGACCATAGAATGGGTTGGAAGGCACCTTACAGCCCCCAGCCCCACTCCTGCTTTGTGCTGGCTGCCCCCCAGCTCAGGCTGCTCAGAGCCCATCCATGGCCTGGGGCACCCACAGCTCTGGGCCATTGTGCCAAGGCCTCACTGCCCCCTAAGTAAAAGTAAATTTACCATTAACATCTACCCTTAATCTCCACTCTTTTAGTGTAAAGCCATTCCCCCCTTGCTCTGTTGCTATTACACAGCGTAAAATGCCACTCTCCCTCCTGTTTATAAGCTCCTTTCAAGTACAGGAAGGCCACAATGAGGTCTCCTCCCAGCTTTCTCTTCTCCAGGATGAGCACCTCCAGCTCCATCAGCCTGACTTCGCAGCTCTCTGAGCATCCTCATGGCCCTTCTCTGGACCCCCTCCAACAGCTCCATGTCCTTGTGCTGTGTCCCCAGGCCTGGATGCAGTACTGTGGGTGGGTCCAGGGGCAGAGCAGATGGGGGACAATCCCCCTCCCTGTCTGCTGCCACCCCCTGCTTATGCAGCCCAGGATGCAGTTGACCTTCCAGGCTGCAAGTGTTCACTGCAGGCTCACATCCAGCTTTTGTCCATCAGGACC
Organism: Gallus gallus; assembly: GCF_016699485.2. Lineage (NCBI taxonomy): Eukaryota > Metazoa > Chordata > Aves > Galliformes > Phasianidae > Gallus > Gallus gallus. Next base: position 3,194,227 of record NC_052551.1, read on the forward strand.
CTTATGTACTTCTCCCCAGGGCTGCTCTCCGTATGTTTTTCTCTCTCTACTCAAGCCTGGGGTGTCCCTGACCAAGGTGTGGGAGAGGATGAGTAATGAGCACTTTGTTCTGGGTCTTGTTGATCCTCAGGTTCCCACGTGCCCATCTTCCAGTCTTGTCCAGGGCCCACTGCATGACATCCCTTCTCTTGCATCAGTTGCACCTCAGCTTGGTGTCATCAGTTAATCAGTTTTTGCAGAGCTGAGTCATTGTGCTTGCCTGACATGGATATTGGCATGATGTTATCAGCCTTCAGAGATGTATTAAAATTAGTACCAGGGCATCAAACGTGCCCCAGGGTGTTTTCATAAGTTCCTGTTGTTATCTTTGCGGAGTCACTCTTGATTGCAACTGCAGCATGAAGCACTTCATCTTTCTGAAGTGATACAAGTATATTCTCCTGTTTCTGGTTTGCATTTAGAAGGAAATATTTATTGAGCTTTTCGGTTATGAATAATTTTACCCTTCTCATGCAGTAGTCTGCCTATGCCAATGATAAAATCTCATTATGCTTTTAAACAACTTTATCGTACTCAGCCCTTCTGCCAGGAATTCTTCTTGTTCAGTTATTCTATATTGTGTGGTTTTTCTAACATGTATTGACCCCTCTGTGTTCATTTATGGATGCTTTGCTTTGTTCTGCACCGCTTTCTCCAGATTTTAGCTGAAGGAGGATGGATTTCCACTCCCTCTTCGTGCTGAGATGAATGTTGGCTTCATGTTAACCATGTGATGAAGTGGTGATGATAAAACTGCTCAGGCAGGAAGGAAAAAAACTGGGTATCACAGCAGTGCTATATATTGCTCTATTGTATGTGATAGCAGAGTGTTATCTAGCCACTAACTCTGATGCCCGATAGTGCTTTTAAAACGTGATTTTAGAGCAAATCAACTTGAAAGGAATTTTTTTCTAATGTCACCTGAGGGAATTAATTTTAACTTCCTTTGGGATTTAGAGGAAGCGTAAATGCTACCTCTGAGTCTCTCTAAACTCCCAGCCTAATTTCTTTTTTTCTAAATGTCATGAATATGTGCTTAAGTGCTGTTGACTTTCAGAGCAAAACTGGCTCTGGTATCGCTGTCGAAATCGTAACAATCCACTTCTACAAATCGTTGCTTTCTGGTGTTGAGCAGTCAGTTGTGTATCACTGAACTGCATGGAGCACACAGTCTGTGTGCTTTGTTGGGGTGAGGTGGAGGTGGATCATCATGGTGTTCTGCATGCCCCACTTTCAGGCTGTGTGTGAATGGGGAGGGAAGATGCTTGCTATGGCAGAGGACCAAAGCTTTACTGCCCGTCATTGTTAGGGGTATTTCACCTGCTGTTACCAGCAGAACCAACAGGATTACATAAACCTTGTTTTGTGCTGTGGGTTTGCCCTGTGTTTCAGAGGGAATCCTGTCAGTTTGCCTATGGAGGGAAGGAGAGCTGAGAAGACTTCTGCCTTCTACAGGCTGTATGGCGTGGGCAGCAAAACATTACCTTTGGCTTGTTCAGCCTTAAGACTGAGAATGGTTTGCCTGTTGTGGAGGGAGGCACTTAATATATGGAGAGGCCTGTGATGGAGAGTGTAATGTAGGTAAAATACAGGATGGTATAACTAACATCTGTTGGTTGTTCTTTCCTTCCCATAGAGTGGGTTTGTGAAGTGGATGATGATGATGGGAATCCCTTTTTCCTAATGGGGAAGCCAGTTGTATGTGTACCACAATGAGTTAGCAAAACGCTTCTGAGATTGCTCTGATTACACCGACTTTGGAAGTTGTGCTTTTACGATTTCACTTGTCATGGTATTGCTTTTACTGCACACTTAACAGGTTTATTTCTGGCTCCAACAGAAAGCAATTACCGTAGCTACCAAAATATTAAGTGCTGAACTAGAACATCCAGCTTCAGAATTTCTAGGCCACGTTTTTTCCTTGCATAGCACAACTTGGTGGTGTTACACCAAGAGGAATTTGATTTATGGAAGCTTGAGGTTTTTTTTGTTATTTCCTTGCTTAGGAAAAAAAGTGCTTTGAGTCTCATATGTCAAGATTTGGCTGTGGGCTTTTTGAGGCCTTGCCTTGAGCACAACTGAGCCTTGTTTTCACTTTCTTTGTGTGATGGCTTGCTTATGAAGCTGGTTTTGTAGGCTTGCTCCTCAAGTCAGAGATAACATGAACACTACTGACAACAGTGCTATCTACTGAGGCATCCAATCTGAGCTGGGCCTTACAGCTGAACTCAAAGGCAGCACTTGCTTTTGAGAACTGGGTATGCAACTCTTAGTGGTTTCAACTGCAGCATCGCCTACGGTTGCTTACAGGAATAGAAGCAGTGCAGCAAACATGAGATGAATGCTCAAATCCTTCTGTGAGTGTTAACTTGTAAATATGCTCGTGAAGAGTTCTCACCTCTGAGTTCCGCTGTGTGAATGTTGTTTGAGGAGATCACAAAATGATTAGTGTTCTGTGAGATGTTTAAAATGGGCATGCCTGAAAGAAGTGCCTGTTTGAATGGAGTTCTTGCAGTGTGGCAATAGCTCCCAAATTCTGGAGCTCCAAATTGCCATGCATTGAGGCTGTCAGCTGCAGGCAGGGATGTGCTGGGTGTAGATGGTCTGTGTGGATTGAGAGCCAACCAAGAGCACAAGCAGGAACTCCAAGCATCAAATCACTGCAACAAGCTGCTTTCAAAGAGTGGTGGGATTGCTGCATGCAGCTGTCCTGTGAAGTGACTCAGGCATGTGGCAAGCCCATCTGCTTGTGGCTGCTTTAAACAAATAATTGAACCATTTCTATGTATCTTGTGCTTATTGGAAGCTATGCTTCTGGAGAAGGAGCTAGGAGTGTTTGCTCTGCTTTTCTGATGTTGTTTTTTGTTTGACTACTGTGGGCCATAAGGATGCTGATAGCATTGTAATAACACTAATAATTAGAGCTTTTAATCCTAGTTCTGCTATGTTCCTCTTCAGTGTGCAGGGAGAGCTTGACCCCTCTGTCCATGTGACATCTGTGTAACGGAGATAACAATGCTGCTCTGTTCAGCAGAGTCATTAGAAGAGTAGGTGCTTGAGTGTGTATTGAAAGGATGCTGGCTGAAAGAAGCTTGGGGGGGAAAAAGCCTATAGGTATGTCTATAGATCATGCACGTAACCAGAGGAATTTGTGTTCTTAATTTGAGTGGGAGTATGATAGCTGTACAGCCTAGTAGCAGGAGGGCTGAAAATGAGGTTAGATGCTTTTATAGGGAACTCAATAAAATTCTCTCCTCTGTTAGGGGGTAGGGCTGATGCTTTCTAGTACAGAGATCCTTGCCATGTTCCCAGTAGGGGACTGATTCTTCACACGTCTCTGAGTGCACAGCCACTTAGTGACTTCCCAGGCTGAAATGTTTTCTCCATCAAAAGCTTAAAGCTTTTGTTCTTTTTCCTTTTTTTTTTCCTTTTTGAGACCGTATGTAAGTGAACTGGAAATATCACCAGTAGCTGTGTTTCAAGTGAAATTCCTGCTGCTAATTACACAGGCTTTTTGCTAAAGGTAGTAAATAGAAATCATTCATGTGTCCTTAGAGGCCTCAGAATCATTCAGTATTCATGGTAAATATATCAGGGAGCTTCATAAGAGAATTATTTAAAAAACAAAGCCTGGTCAGCTGTTTAATAATTTACCGATAGTGATAGCATGGGGAATGTCTAATAACAAGCGAGATTGGCTTTCAAGTAGGAAGTAAATTACCATTATAAGATGTCCTTTTCAAAGAGTCATAATTACTATTAGAGAAACATTTGGTTATTGTGTCAGTTCTTGATTGCTTTACAAGCACTTACTAAAGAAACAACACTATTATTTAGTAAGCTGCAAAGCCAAATTTGTTCACATACTGATGTGAAACGGGCAGCACTTCCAACAGTGCAGCCTCAAAATATAGGGATCTTTTTCTTTACTGGATTGGGTACAGTATCTGATGTCAGTCCATACTGGTCTGGTGGTTATGGATGGTTTCACACCCTCAGATGGGGGAGATTGGTGGGTGACGTGAGGAGCTGGGGCTTGTATGTTGTATTGATCTATGGCTTTGTCTGGGATTGTATGCTTCTTGAGATGGACTGTGCCAAGGGGTATGATGGCTGTAGTGGGTGAAACTGGATAAGCCTTGAAGAGGACAAGTGGGGTTTCAAGTTTCCTACAGTTCCAGTTCCCCTCACTGGCAACTTGTTGACATGAAGTTGTCCCTTTTGATTTCCAAACTAATAATGCTCTGCTGTGTAATTCTGTTTCTGCCTCTTCCAATGACTGTGAGTGACACAGTGCTGTACATAGGAAAATATGGCCTTAGTGAACCCTACTGATTACTCGGTTTGACTTATTCTGTGTTGGGTATGTTTTGAAGGAGGGGAGGTGAAGATATAGTAATTATGATCTTAATGATGCTTTATTTGCTAAATACTTGTCAAAGTTCGTGCCAAGCTGTAGTGATGCAGTAAACTCTGAACAGAAGTATTTTCCTGGTTTGCTTATCAATTTCTCTTCAGCTTGTATTAGATACGTGTCATGAGTAATGCATTGAGAAATCCTAGAGTGACTATTTTTAATTTTTTGACACTGTTTTCTATGCAGTCCCATGCTTTCCTCAATGAGCACACAATGGGATGTGATCCTTTAGTCATGATTCCTCAGTGTTTCTGGGATTAGCACTGAGCACACTGTGCAGAAGGAGAGACTTTGCTGCCTTTCTTCATCATGGGTTCAGAGCACTTGGGTACAGCCCATAAGCAAACAATCTGTGATGAGCTGTGGGTTGGTGCTCATCATAAGTTAGAACACAACTGGTTTTGTTTTAGAAGTTTCCTCTTCCAGTAATGCTCATCCTTTCTCTCATCCTGGAGAACCCTCAGTATTGATTACTTTGTGGTGTGACCATGTAATCCAGGTAGTGACAGATGATGCTTTTATCTGCAAATTGGAATTGAAAAATCTGCCAAAAGTTCACAGGTGAAGTGCTGAGGATTTGCTGCTTCTCTGTCCCATCCTGGCAAACCTTACTCTTAGGAACTCAATGAGCTGGAACTGTTAGGAGGTCACCGACCTTCATTCTTCACCAATTAACTTAAGTAGTGATATTCTTTAGTTGAACTGGGAATTCGTGTGATATCCCTTGTGGAATCTGAGCTGTCACAATGAGGTCCTGCAGCTCCTTGGAGGGGAAGATGCACAGTGGAGGAGCAGCAGTCTGTCATACTGGGTTGGTATGCTGGGGGGGGGAACTGATGCTCAGATAACACTAGCTGGACTCATATCTGCTGTACCCATTGATTCTCTTCTAGCCCAAAAAATCAAGGGACAATAAGGATAAAAAACAAGGGATGGAGAACTCATAACTGGAAAATACATATACACCGCATATTAGTTTTAGTAATCCTATGTTATCAGCAGGCTTGCCTCTGGGAGTTGTGGTAAGTCAAATCTTATCCTTCATATTTCTTTTTGAGCTTCTCAGTGCTTAATAAGCTTTGGCCACAAAAACACATCACATTCTTGCTAATTGATTACTTGGCTGGCAAGGAGCTGTTCGGCTTGGTGCAGCACGGTGAGATTTAGAGCTGTTAACATGGATGCTCAGAAGAGTCAGTGCCAGATAAGTTGCCCTGTCACCTTCTGAAGTCTTCGGTTTAATTATTGATGACTTCTGCTGTGGTTGCTTCTGATTGTCCCGTTATGCTAAGCATTGCACACCAAGGATTTATCTGCCAGGGATGTCTCTTTCTAGGACAGGTGAACAATGAAGTGAAACAGACACCATGGCTTTGTCCAGCCCACCCCCCTGCATGCAACCTGGAGTCATCTGAAGTTTCCTTCTCTGCAGCTCGATGTGCAGGTGTTAGAGAAAGGGAGAGAGTCTTCCATGGAACAAATCCTTTTGCTGTCTGATCAGAGCTGCTCTCACCAGCTCTCCTATAGAGAGAGCAAGGCTCCTGATTGTTGCTTCAGCTGGGATGAGCCCTGGAAGAGTTAACTGCGTGGTGGCAGTGAATGAGTTCTGTTCTTAATATATTTGTTTGGGGTAGCAAAAATAGAAATAAGAGCAGAACAAAGTGCATTGGAAGGTGAGAGAAATTAAGATTATAAATAAAGAGAAAACAACAAGTGAAGGAGTGGGAGCTTGCCTTTGTTAGCATAGGACTGGAAAAGAAAATGAATTCTAGAAGGTTCCCAAATATCGGAAGGGTTTTTGTTCCAGTTTTCTAAAGTACCTCAACTGGCTTCTTTTCCTTTTCCTCCTACTCCATAAGCTGGGTATTTGCAGTATCCAACAGCTGGGTTTCTGAGCATGGTTTAATTTCACCTATAAGCAGAATAGGGAGGAACTAGTTGTGGTTAGATGAGAAGCTGAAGCACGAGGTTAGGGTAAGCTTTTACTGGGGGAAGGGTGGTTGGGTCAATGGGGGCTGATGTGGTCACCCTTGTTCTGTTGATTGCTTATGCAGAAAGGGGCTCTGACACTATATCTGGGGGGAGGAAGCTCCCAGAAGTGAAAAAGCTGCATCCGAACTCGTGTGATCACATGGCTGAATTTAAGTGATCCTAAAAGTTGAGCACAAATTGTAGGAATGCTTGTTAATAGAGAAGTGATGCTGCTGAGTGCTCCTGAAACTGCCCAGGAGTTGTCTTCAGCTGGAATGCAACTGCATGGCTTTCATTCCTTACAGCTGGCAAACTTGATATCTATTTCTGAATGTCAGCAGCAAATCTGTCCCCTACCTGGAGGAACTGCTTCTGCTTCCCCATTTAATGGCAGAGTCCTAAGGAAAACTTTGTAGGATATGTGTAACCATGTGCTGGTGAGCCCTACGTAATCTAGATCCCAGTTTCAGTGGTTGTAAAGTAAAACTTGATATCAAGTTTTGCTTTCTTGAAGCTTTTCAGTGAGAAAGTTGAGCAGTGTTAAGGACTGGTGCTTGGAACACAGCACAAGCAACTGATGATGCTCAAGGTACTGCGGAGTCAGAAGATGGCAGTAATGACACCAACATCCCTCTTTGTTCTTTACCATGCAAGCACTGCTAGTACTGCTGGAGTAACAAACTTTCTAAAATAGTGAGAAGTTGGTGATCTGGAAAATACAGGGTGAAAACAAAGGGAAACCTCTCCCTGCTGACTGCGTGCTTTCAGGGTCAGCCTTGTCCCTCAGGTTTGCTTTCAGCAAACACAGTGGCTTCCTGGAGGCGCACAGCATCTATTCTGGGTGCTTAGAAAAGCATCTCTGTTCCCTTTGCTCTGCAGTCCCCTTGCTGTGCTGCTGATATGGGCTCCCTTTGGGCTGAGGCTGACTTTTCTGGACCCATGTGCCAGGAGCTTCCTCCCCCTGAGCATGTGCAGGTGTTTTCCAGAGGGAATTTCCCCTCTCCCCATCTGGGATCTCACACTGTGCTGTCAGCAGCCTGCACAGCCCAGGTGCTGCAGGAAAGGCAGTGGGAAGCTGTAGGGAAACCAAATGCTGTGTGTTACCACTGTCTTTGTTATTACTTATCTCTGAGTTTTGGGCTTACAGTCCCAAAGCATCATGTCTAATTTGCAAAGGCGCTTCAATTGGAGTACACCCACGCACCAAAGCTCTGGGTCTCACTATTTAATAAAATAAAGGTCAGTGTGAAAGTTGAAAATTCATGGTGACTGGGGGAGAGCTGTTGGGCTGCGTGGCATTTTCGGGCTGATTGGTGCTGCTGCTTGTCTGCCCGTGTTATTAACACACTGCTTTCCCATGATACGGCCTTGTCAAGATAAACTGCTGTGTCTGGGCTGCTCTGGCATTTCCTGGAAAGTGTCATTGTGTTGGTGTAAAGGTGAGCTTGTATTTCTGGATAACTGAACGTGGGCAGTTAGCTTTTCCTATTCAGAAAGGAAGAAATTGAGGCATGAGACGTCAGTGCCAGTGTGGCCAAAATCAATTAATGGTTCCATCATGTAACCAGATCAAAAAAGACAGCTGGTATGAGTGTGCACACATGGTTATCTGCAGAGGAGGTAACACCTGAGGGTACAGGCAATGGCAGTGGGGCAGAGGTCTCCTTCCTGATTTGAGGAGTTCAGCCTGCTGTTAGCTGTAGTAGTGAGGTGTGCAGCTCAGTTATGGATCCTTTTTTTCCATGGGGTGGATGGTTTGCATGTGTGTAATTGCAGAGTTGAAGCCAGTGCTGGAGATAAAACCCATTTAGATTGGGAGGACAGACGGGTGAAGGTGCACGTGGTGCCAGAACAGCACAAGGTGTGGTGCTGCCTCTAACACCTCTCCACCCACCTGTGACAACGAGAACTGAACAGAGCACACTTTAGACCCAAATATACAGTGCAGAACAGGGGGAAGTGTCAACTCAGAACTCAAGGAGCAGCTTGAGAAGCTTTACTTGCTGCTCTCATCTGGGAATCCTGCTGACTTGCAAGGGGTATGCTGCATCATAGGTAGGTCTGTAATGAAAAGTGTGTGCATATAAAAATATACATAGTACCTGCTTCAGGGGAGGAGAAAGTTCACCAAATTGGATGAAAGCTGCTCGTACTGTGAGCCAAAGTTTGCAAAGGCAGGTGAGGATTTGTGCACTGACAGGAGTGATGCTGCAGGTGTAAAACAGAGCTCCTCCAGAGTCGCTCATAATTGCAGCATCTCAGGGAGCTGCGGTTGTGTTTTCGTGCCCAGTGCACTACTGAAGGAGCACACGGATAAGATGCTTTTTCCTGTCTCTAAAGCAGCACGTGGTCGCGGAGCGTTCCTTTTCTCCTAGGAGCCGTGCTGTCTATGGGGGGCAGCAGCAGCCTGGCCATGCCTGAGCCCGACTCCCGCTGCAATAGGGATGCTGCGTGCGATAGGAGCACGCTTCTATTTCCAACCCGCAGCAGGCTGGGGTGCTTGCAGACCGACTCGGTGATTAAACGTTTCAAAAACAAACGTATTCAATCGGCTCCACGAGCTGATTGTCCGGATAGGTTTTTTTTCCTCGGAGGTTAAATGCATTTAATGTCGCGTTTTGCTCAGCACTTTGATTTCCAGGGGCAAAAGGTACCATCTGCAGGTGAGTAAAAGCAAGGATTATGTTTCCTTATCTGTCACAGCGGGGGAGAGAGGTTCTGTGCAGCCAATGAGCCCTGACTGACAGGCTGGAGCAAACTACGGAACTTATGGCAATGTTTTCCTCCTTTTCTTCCTTTTTTTCCTTGTTTTAAGCCACTTCGGACCTTGCTCTGAATCATCAGTGACAGTGAGACAAGCTGCGATAATAAGTACCAGGATGGAATTAATGTACAGCTCCTCTTTTGCTAATCTGACATGGTAATGTTGTACAGGGCGTGAGCTCAAAGATTTAGTGTGAGACCACTCTGTGGGCTTCTAATTCCTTGCAGTAGTTGCAGAGGCCACAGCCTGTGTGTGTTACTGCTGCTCAGTGCTGGTGCACGGCGTGCCCTCCTCCTCTCAGTCACTGAGCACTGAACCACACTTCATGGCCCTGTTTGAAGCTCGGGGGTTTCCCTGGCTGTAAAGTCACTGCACTGTGTCTGTTTCAGTGACCCATTCCTGCTCTGCAGCACATTTCCTCATTGCTGAGCTGCAGGAGTGCAACTTCATATATATATATATATTTTTTATGGCTGGATTTCATCCCTTCTCTATACATCCAATCCTCTGTCACTGCTCTCAATCCTTGCATTAGTGATACCTATTGACTTTGTGTCATCGGTGTATTTCATTAAGAGACAACCAGGGGTATTACTATGAGAGTTAAACTTGATCAGACTGACAGAGCCTTGCTGTTAACCCTGTGTCTCTGCAGCCTCTGCTTGCAGCCTGTTGCTCCATTACCTTTCTTTTAGGGCAGAGTCTCACTGTGTTTCTTTAGTGGTAGTGCTGGATTTTGTGTGCCGTTCTATCAGATGTTTTGGTGAAGTCATGATTTTAGTGTTGACCTGACCATGCTGCTTTTTATTGAACAGACCATTTTGGTAAGCTTTTTGATCAGCCTATTTCCATTAGAACATCCTTGTTGTAATGCAACCTGCGTTGTTCAGCTCTAACCTTGTTTCTTCAGTGTCTCACACTAATTTGTGTGCTGTTGAAGTTGAGTGGCTCCAGAACCAGTCGTAGCCCTTTCCCAGTGTTCAGTATGGATACCGCGCGTTATTCTGCAATTTGCACTGACTTTAATGATCAGAAGTCAAACCAAAATACTTACACCAGCGTTCAGCTCTTTTGTGCCGATCTCTGTGCAACTCCACTTTCTCCTGTCCTCACTGCAGCCACTGCGCATCTTCTCTTCTCCTTTTTCTTACAGCAAAGTGGTTCTGGATGGACAGTCCTTTGAATGTCAGTTCACCCTGATGTTTGGCTCTGCACCTCTGGATGTCAAGTGTCAGTTTCTTGGGATCCTACCTTCTCTCCTCTGCATTGCTTATGATGCAGACTTCTCTCTCTTACATTATCACCCCTCCTTTAAAGTCTTCAGCTTCTTTGCTTTCCCAAAGCTCCTCAGACCTCAGTAAATCTGTTCATGGAACTTTGTTGCTCCGAATGCACACTGCACGCTTGCTTTTTTCTTCCTTTTATTTCATTTATATGGAGACAACTGATGATCACTTGATGTAGGGTTGGCTTTTGCAGTTTACCCATCGCTACTATTTCACTCACCCTGTGTGGTTTGAGCCTCTGTTCTTATTGTCCAAGCACTTTATGTTGATGCAGGATTCTCTGTGTGGTTTCTGCCTGCTCATGCTTTACCAGCTGGATTGCTTCTGTGACTTAGGCTGCTTGGATGGTGACATTTTCTGTCTCCTTGCCATTGTGTTCTCTGCTTTCACATTATGCTTCTAGTCGTATACTTGTTTATGTGATTGTCCCTTTACTCAGCAAAAGAGAGTGGCATGCCATAATTCTTGAAGTGATGCTGACACCTACAGAAAGGACTGCATTTCCTTGGCTGGAGGGCTTGTTTTGGACTGGCAGAGCCTTCAGTTTTGAGCACAGTGCTCAGACCTTCTCAAACTCCTCTCTGGATAGAGATACTCAATACCAGTGCAACTCAGCTCTGTATCTATTTTTAAATAATGGCAATTACTTCAACACTTCACTTCCAGAGTGCTTGTCATGGAGAAGCTGTTCCTATGGGCTGGCAGGCACAGGAGGGAAGAAATTGGAAACAGGTGCCATACCATAGAGGGGCAGCTTTAGTTAATGTGCTGTGCTCTGTCCTGGACTTCATTGCTGTCTGCTCTCTGGCATCACCAAATCTGCAGTGTGGTGATCCTGCCCCATGAGCACGGTGTGCTGATGGAGCCACAGTGCTGTATGGTTGTGACAGTGAGAAGGGTGGGGGCTGTCTCTCCCCTTTTGCACTGAGGAGTGTAACTCACTCTGCAGAACTACCTTCTCTTTTGAAAGAGGAATTTCATCTCTTCGGAAGTCTTTCTGTTGGGTACATGGAGGAAGGTTGTATTGCTGGAAATAGTCTTATGCAGTTAGGTAAGAAACTGAAAAGCTGGAACACTGTTGTGAGCCCTGGTTTGTTCTGGGCCCATTGTTACTGTGCTGGTATGTTACTGTCTTTGCTTCCAGCAGTGTAATTCATGGGGGCTGCGGGTGGATACCAGCAGCAAATTGAAGTTGCCTCCATTAGGTGATGCTTGGCTGAAGTGTCTGTGATTGACAAAACCAGGAATGCAATGTGAAATACTTCAGTGGTGACTTCCAAATGTTAACCTTGATGCTGTAGTGCTAAAACCTCCTCACCTGAGGAGTCTCCTCTACCTGTTGTGGGGAGCTGATTGGAGGGGCCACCAGATGAATGCTTTGCTTACCGGTGCCCCATCCCAGCTGCCTGCAGTGTGCCACAGTCCTGCTGCCCTGCACAGGGTGGTCTCCCACCCTAACATGGGCTGGGGGTAGTTGGGAGTGGCTGACCCCATTCACCCCATCCCTGAACCCACCGTGCACTGGGAGCAGAGGGAGAAATGGGCTCTGTGTGCCAGAGGAAGCACAAAGAGAGGAGATTAAGTGACACTGAGAGCAGTATTAAATTTAATGAGGAAGCAGCGTTCTATTAAACCTAAAGCAGTCAGAGGAAAGGCATATGTAGCGCTGCTGGAATTTCTTGGGGAAGTTGAGTTACTGTCACAGATGATCTCCTGTTGTGCTGATGATTAAAGACTCGTTTTATCCTGGGCGAGGTGGTCATAGCTTCCCCCTTCCTATGCAAACCCCAGCTCAGGTGGCTGATCAATATTGATGCGTCCCGATTCTGTGCTTATGAAGTGTATTTTCTCGGTAAAGTTGCCTATGGAAAGCGATTTTGTTTTTAGTATTTTGCTCGAGGCAGCGTCTGCCTGCGTACGCAGCCCGTGTGCAGCGCTGCGTGCTGTGGCTCGGTCTTTAGCGGTTAACTCTCTTAAAAGTGAATACTGACGAAAATGACTATTTTCAGCGGCAGCCGCCCAGCGAGCTGCTGACAAAGGACCCCGAGCCCTCGCCGCCCCCTTCCCACCCCCCCCTCCCCAGGCGGAGGGGTCGCTCTGTCCCTCCTCCCGGCTCTGCCCCGGCCCCGCTGAGCGCACATCGCTGCATTGGCGCTCCATCCCCGCTAGAAAGAGAGCGGGCAGGAGCGGGAGCCTGAGATTTGCTCGCACGATGCTGTACTTCAGCCGCTACAGATAGGAGATCGTGGTGTGCGCAGCTGGGCTCGGAACGGGATTTTAAAAAAGAGAGGGGGGGGGGGGAAAAAGCGCCAGCCGCGACGGAGGACGGCTTTTAATTCGAAGGAGGGGGGAGCCGGGCTGTGCCCCTCGGCGGGGCAGCGGGGCGGCTCTGCGCGGGCGCAGCCGCCGGGGGGGTCCCCTCCGCCCGCCTCTCCCCGCTCCCCGCCGCCACTCGGCGGCTCCGCCGAGCAGCACCGCGGCTCCGGCTGCCGGGGCCGCCGCCGCCGCCCGAGCTCCGATGCGGGGGAGAGCGGCGGGGAGGCAGCGGCACGGCGGCAGCGGGGAGGGCGGGCGGTGAACTCGCTCGCTCCGGGGAAGGATGACCGGCTTCGCCGCGATCGTCTTGCTCCTGCGGCTTTTGCACGAGGCGGACGGACAGGCTTTCCCAGGTGAGAGCGGAGAGGGTTATGCCCGGTTCTCGCGGAGTGTCGAACCCCGACAGCCTCAACTCTTCCAGCCTCAGCCCTGCCTCCGGCGGATCGGCCCCGAGCGGGCTCGGCACGGTGCGGGCCGGGAGAGCTCGGCTCGGCCCGGGAGGGGTCACGGCGGTGCCCGCGGGCCGGGGCTGCTCGGGAAGTTGTGCGGGGAGAGGGCTGAGCGTCGCATCCTTCTCTTCGGACTTGGAGACCTGTCGCTGAGAGCCGGGCGGGCTGCGGGAGGAGGTGCGGCCCCGGAGGGCTCCTGCCTTCCTGCTCCTCGGCTCGGAGGAGCGTTTCGCGTTATTTCCAGGAGTTGGGGACGTTTTTTTTTTTCCCCCCCCTTCTCCTCTCGCTGCTCAAGTAACTTTCCCCGGGAAGCCGTTCAGGCTGGCTCCTTCCCAGCTGTCATTCTCGCCGTGGCTCTGTGTTAAGGAATACTTTGCTCCCTGGCATGTGTACATTAATAGCAGCCTGCTATTTCCCCCTCCTCCAAGTTCCTTTAGGCATAGTTTGAATGGCTTCGAGACGACAGGTGCAGGCTTCTTCTCTTGTGCCATTTTGTAGGTGAAAGAAAAGATGTGTGCGTAGTTTTGGCTCTTCCCTTGGGTATTTCAATATGAAACAGTCTAACTGCAATTTCCCTCTAACGCTGGACAATAAACAGTTATAACATTACCCTTTCCTGCCTTGATGTGTTTAGTTTTTCCAGCTTTGATTGTATACAGACCAGGAAGATTTTATAGGAGATAAAAATTCCCCTTGTTGTTTAATAGTGATAATAGTGATGAATCTCAGTGCTGGAGATGGGGTTCCACACCTGCAGCTTGCCTTGGCTTCTCAAACAGTGGTGGGTTTTTCTTAAGACTGAGAGCCTCGATGACTTCGTCTCTCTTCTTTAAAAGAGAATTAGCTCGCAGAGCAGCAGATGCTGAGCGTGCAGTCAGCACTATGTATGCCTTTAAAGAATACCTTCGGTGCAGCACGGCTGGAAAAGTTTGGCATGGGGAGGGCTGGGCAGGCACTGTGCCCCCAGCTCGGCAGAGGGGATGCTGTAATCTATCAGTGCTTTGGCAAAACCACGGCATCGTGTTGACATTGCTAGGCAACTGCACATAGCCGCAGAGTTATTAGGAAGCCGGGAAGTCTAACCCAGTTACGGAGCTTCTTCCCCGAGTGAGTGATACGTGGGGCTGTTTCTGTCCTTTCTCTTCCAACGGTGTTTTTTGGGTTTCTCAGTGTGCGTTGTATCACTTGGGGTGAGATCCGCGCCTTCTGATGAATCACTGAGCCGGGTGCTTGGAAAGAGGCTTTTCAGTGAAAGCGGTGAACTTTTTAGGGGCAGGAAACGCTTGAAATTGAGGGCAATGGCAATATAATACGAGCTAAGCACGTGTGAACTTACTGAAAGCATCCGGCTAACCCTTATTTTCAGAAAGCCACGATGCGTTTGGCTTTGGGTGTCGGTTTTGCAGGAATAGTGACCACCACGGGCTTTCCTAACCATCTCAACTATCTCAGAGCGCTCTTTGCTGCTCAGATCGAGAGGGGCTGCTTTTCATGTTGTCGGAGCTGCGCGCGTACTGAACTCGAAGGAGAGCTTCCTCCCCTTACGCTGCAGCTCCGCCGTGGAGCGGCGCGCTGTGCGCTCTGTCCGCATCGCCGATAGTTCTGTGGGGGAGAAAGGAGAAGCCCAAAGTTGCCCGGCCCCGCTTTGCCTCTTACGCTTCGGCGGGGTTTGCGGTCCCCGCACGGCGCGTTCCCGCATCGCCCATCGGGTGGTGCTGTGCCCATAACTATGGGCTGCCGTGGCGCTGTGATGGAGTTCCGAAGCCCGGCGCGTTGCTCGGCAGCCGCTGGTCGGACATCCCGAAACCCGTGGGGAGAGGAGCTGGGAACCCGTTGGGCGAGGAGTTGGTGTTCTTCTCGTTTATTTCCCGACGCAACAGTTGCGTTAACAAACAGCACAGCCACGAGTCGAGGCGGAACAGCGCTAAATTCCTACCTGCTTCTTTCCATTATCCCCAACGTGTGAAACTGGAGATATTGCAGCCCTGCAGCAGGCTGCTGGCTGCCTCCTACTTGGAGTGTGCGGCTCCGTACTGAGGGAGCAGGCTGACATTTATTTCCTTATGTAATTTCTGTGTTCTATTTATAAGTTCCCCCAGGAGTCGCTTTGGGTTGTGTGTGAGCTCTGCTCACCACCAAAGGCGTGCTTATGGGTGCTGAACTTTTGGGCAGCTCTGGGGCCGACTGCTACTTCAGGTCCTCTATTTTTCCCATAGAGCAGGTAATGTGTTCAGGGAACGTGTAGGTGCTGTGCTAAGGGACGTGGTTTAGTAGGGAGATATCGGTGGCAGTTGGGATGGTTGGACTGGGTGATCTTGGATGTCTTTTCCAACCTTGGTGATTCTGTGACTCTATAAGGCAGCAGCAGGTAATTCCAGTGACTGCTGACTCTGTACGAGCTCAAATCAAAGCACTTTCCTTACAGAAGGATGCTTTCCCTAAAGCACGTGTGCAGCTCTTCTCCCACTACAGGGAAGATCCTGCTGGTTGCGGTGCACTTCACTTACAGCCCTTTGTGTTTTTAACACCAGAGAGTGGAGCACATGGACACTGAAGTTCATCTGCAGCTGTGAAAGGCACCGGGGGGGGGGGGGGGGGGGGAGGACTGCCCAGTGCTTTGTGCTGGGACTGTTCCCCTGGCCCTCAGGGCACTTGGTCATCTTCTGATGTCAGTGTCAATCATTCTTTTACATTTTTATTGATATATCTTTTTCTTCTGCTCGTTTATCTGTGGGATCGCTCCCTGGCGCTGAGCTGTGGCTGTTTGCTTTCAGGCTGCTGCCCATCACAAAGTTACGGCGCTGGATGGTTTGTGGTTTGACTGGGGATCAAAGGGAGAGGAGATGGGGGTGAGGGACTGAGCTGGAAGGATCGGGGGGGGGGGGAATGAATTCATTTCCCAGGAGTTAATTGAAACGAAATCCACGATGTCAGTAAATTGGCAGTGAAAAATGGATCTTTCCGAGTAAGCTACTCAGTGTGGCAATTGTTAACAATGCAGCCATTTAACTCAATAATCATTTTTCACTCTCGCTGGGGAGCTGTTCGCACTACAGTTCAACTTTATTTTCCATCCCTGGCTGCTTTGATTTATTTTCTAATAAATAATTAATACTAAGAAGGTGACTCGAAGCTGCCTCCCTTACCGTGGCTGTGAAAGGTCGCTGTGCATGAAGGTGTCTGTGGATCCCAGTTCTGGCTCTATGCATGCAGAGCCCCTCTTTCCCATCGCCCTTCTGAGAGTCCCCCAGCTCTGCTGTTCTCATCTAATGGTACTTCATAGAGCTTCTAATTCTCTGCGCAGGCCCACGTGCTCCGGCTTTTGGTAATATAGCAGGAATGATTTGGGATACTTATTCTAGAATATAATAGTATTTTTTTTTTCAAAGGCACCGCCATCTGTTGCCATGGAAACCTGTGTGGTGGTGAAGATGTAGGTCTGAGGCTTCGTGAACCTCCCAAAAAACAGCTGCGATGGGGGGCTGTTCCTTATGGGAACATCTACTTTTGTATATGAAATCCAGTTAAGTGGAGACGAGAAAAAAAGAAATAAACTGATCAGTTCAGCACTGCGCTGGCAATCCCCCTGAATAGCTTTCAGCCCAGGATTAACGTGTCTCTCATTCTCTGTGTTTAGAGGGGTTTTTTAAGCTTGTTGTTCATCATAATGGTGGTTATGCTTCCGTTAATAGCCATTATAGTTTTATAAATGGGGGTAAACTAATATACATGGATGGGTTCTTTGCTTGAATGGGAAGTGCTGAGCATAAAGCAGAGGTGTGGAACGTTAACTCCTGAGTTGAAATACTGTCAGTGTGCAAATGTGACAGAGGTGTGGGAAACCCAACTGCTGAGGTGTGCTGGGCATGGGGTGGGTTTGCTGGCTCCTGGGAGCAGTAAGAGCACTGCTCGCCTGTTTCACTGTAGAAATACTGGAGCTTAGCTGGCATTCATAAAAACTCGTGGTATTTGGGTGAAGAGCAGCAGGAGTGTGTGTGTATCTCTGTATGAAGCATGCATCCTTTAGAGAGACACTTCTTAATTTAGTATGGAAACCGCTTCGGAGTGTTTCCCAAGTGTCTTGTAGTGCACAGACATGACGTGCAATGAAGTTTCAAGAATGTTTGTAGGTCTTTTGGTAGACAAGGCTCTCCTTGCAGAGAGCTTAAAGAACAGCGGCGTGTGGAGGTCACTGCTGTGATGGCCTGCTGGGAGCTGCAATGCACAGAGCCTCCTGCGTCACCTGGTGGTTGGTCCCAGAGAGCTCTCCTGGATTGATGCTGCTTGGTTCCGTGTTCTCATTTCTGAGAAGAATGTGGTGCACTTGGATTTTATGGCATTTCTGAGCATTTTATGGGCAGTATTACTTGGCTCATTTAAACCACGGTGTTTGGACAGGAGTCACTTTTTTTCTGGTGGCACTTGAATTTTACAGTTCTCCTATTTTTCTTCTGATGGTGTGGTGGCATTTGTGCTGCCTCGCACTGCTTGGGTATTGTTTCATGGCAGTGATGCTTGCTTTTTGGAGGCAAAATGCAATTTATTTACCCGTCACCTCCCTGGTCCTGTGTCACCTCTTACTCCTGGATGTTGCTTGCTCACTGTTGCAGCATCATTAAGGGGTTTGTACAACCTGGCCCTATCCTGCTGTCCGTTTGTGACCAATGTGCAATTGCTTCCAGTGTTCATTATTGCCAGCTCTAAGGATGATCTATCTTGATGGAAGAAGAGATCATTCGCGTGTCTTAATCAGACCATACATCATTTAATCAGAGCCGTTTGTTTTTTAATATCTGGTAAATACATCCTATCCATCATACCGTGGTTCAGAGATGCTGGATGCTGTGCAACCTGGATGAGAGGGCATGGCATGTTCTGCAAGAGACAGCATAGAATCACAGGATGGTTGGGTTGGAAGGGAACCTTAAAGCCCACCCAGTCCCAACCCCTGCCACGGGCTGCCTGCCCCCCACCAGATCAGGCTGCCCAAGGCCCCATCCTATCTCAAGTGCAGCTCCCATGCAGCCAGACTGCTGCAGAAGAGGTGAGGCTGGCAGTAAACGTTCTGGTCTTATTTGCTTTAGCGGGTTGCTATCAGGTATCTTTCAGGTAGTACTATGAGTAGTAGAAATAAACTACATTTGAGTTATGTCCAGTCTGTGTGAACCTATGCAATGGAAAGATAGTCTCATTGCAGCCTGTTAAATTATTTTTTGCAGTATTTGCAACATATGTCTGTCACAGATCTGACTTCTGCTCAAGGATCAGGGTTTTGCCTCCATGTTCTGTGCTGAAGTTGCTGACAAATAGTGGTGTCTGGGTTTCTAAATTGTTTTCATTTTGACGACCTTATGCTGCGCTGTGCCTGCACCTCTCAGCTCCCACTGAGTGCTAACTTAAAATCATAGAGTTATAGTCTGGCTTGGGTTGGAAGGGACCTCCAAGACTGCCTAGTTCCAACCTCTGTGCTGTGGGCAGAATGGCTAACCACTAAATCAGGCACTAATCCTCTCCCTCATCCTGCTGCCACATGGCCCTCTGATGCAGTTGGCCTTCCATGCTGCAAGCACATGCAGCTGGCTCATGCTAAGCTTTTCATTTACCAGAACCAAAAGTCCTTCTTAGCAGGGCTGCTCTCAAGGAGTTCTTCTCCCTGTTTGTACATGGATCAGGGAAATCCCAGATATAAGTTAAACTCCTTGCACTTGCCCTTGTTGAACCTTACTTCGTTCACATGAGCCCACCTTTGGGGCTTGTTTGGGTTGCTCTGGATGGCATCCCTTCCTTCTATTACATTAACTACACTACTCAGCTTGGTGTTGTCTGCAAACTTGCTGAGAGTACGCTTGATCCTATTGACTGTGCTGCTGATAAAAACGTTAAGAGTACTAATCCCAGAATGGCCCCTTGGGGACACCACTCATCACTGGCCTGCACCTGGGCATAGAGCCTTTGACCACCACTCTCTGGCTGTGACCTTCCAACCAATTCTGTATCCACTGAATAGCCCACCCTTTGAGCCCATTCATCTCAGTATAAAGAATGTGGTGTGGGACCACGTCCGAGGCCTTGCAGAAGTCAAGCTCATTATCATACACACAGGCATTAACTTCAGTGTAAATTCCATCCTCCTCCATGTCAGTTGTCACTAGTTCTCCTATCTTATTTGTCAGTGGGTTAAGGATGTCTATTCTGTTTAGTCTCCCTTTTCTGGCCAATGTACCTCTGGAAGTCCTTCCTATTAAGTTTTCATGTTTCTTGCCAGCATCACCTCCAAGTGCCATAATCTCAGCTTTGGTCCCACATAGTGATTTTGTTGAGTGGCTGGGAAACCAGAGCTGTTTTTATGCTTTCATGAAGCAGCTCTGGGCTCAGTACTCACACAGCTGTGTTGAGAGGGCTGACTTGCTGCTTGTCCTCTGCAAAGTTGTGAAGGATGACAATAGGAAGAGAACTGCTCTTCAATCCTGAGTTCATCCATTTTTACGTTGGGGATCGGTCCTTCTCAAATCTGAAGAAAATGCTATTACCTCCTTGAGCAGAAATAGGCCGTTGAACTGTACTGGGGCTATTCACCTTGAAACGTTGTGCTTTTGCTGACTCTGGTACTGCTGGATTTGTCAGTGTTACCTGAATGACCCGTATGAGTGCATCTCCATTACCCGAGTATCAATTCAAAGGCCAGCTCCTCAGCGATGGAGGATGGACCTTTGCAAGTGGGAAGAAAGGCTTCAATAGGCAAATAGTGATTGTGTGTGGAGTGCTGTCAGGCTCCTTTTTTTGTTTTAATAAAAATACCGTGCTGAGGATTCTATTCATGCCATGCAGCTTTCCTTATGACTGTGATGAAGGCAGATGGTACAAGTGTCTCTTGGTGTAAGTGTGCATGGCTGTGACTGCCCAGCAGAAGGAGGGCTTGAAGTCAGGAGAAGGGAATTAATGGAGTTCTGCTGCTATGGAGGGGGGGTTATTTTCCTGCAGGAATACTTGCTGGAATTGCAGCAGTTCTTACTGGATAAGCAGCACTTTGTCAGCAAGATGGGGAGCTGCTGCACTTGATGGCTCTTCTCTCCTAAACAGAGGTTTCTGTCAACATGTCCTTTCCTTGTGCTGGCAGCCCAAGCCTCACTCTTCCTGTAGGTGTCAATTAAACGCCCTAAAAGAAGCAGTTGTTGATGGAACTGTAGAGCATTGTGTATTTCCACCATAATCAGTTGGTTTTTGTAGAAGTATTCCATGTCTTGGCGGTAATTCAAATGTGTAGATGAAAGATTATTATTTTTAAATCTTACTCCTTTGTTCTCAAGGCCTGAACAGCAGCAGTATGAACTTGTGTGGACTACCTGTAATGCTGTCCATGCAAATCGGGCTGTTTCCAAGAGCTGCAAGTGCATGCATCCGTGGTGGGCAGGAAGGCCTGCCTCTGGTGGATGTTTAGAAGCTTGTCTTCCTACTTGGTGGGCAGTTGTCAGTTTGTACCGGTGTCAGATCCTCTCCCCTAGTGAGCGTCTTCGTAATGAAGTCCTCTTTCCCCTCCTTTTTATTCTTTTAAACTTAATGTGCTTGCTTTATTGCCTAACAACTCTGAAATAACCAAAGAGCCACCTGTGTTACATGCTGCAGAGGCAGAAGGGCTCATTATTTTTTTGTACTCTGAAGGTTTTCATCTCTAAGCTGTAAAAGCAGAGAAGAAATGGGAGCAGTGATGGTGGCTGCTGACAGACATCGGTGGGAGGGGGGGGGATGCTCGAGGAGAAGGCGTTGCTGGATGTGGATATGGGGTGGTTGCAAGGGGGAAGAGGAAGGGAAGAAGCATGAAATGAGACATGAAAGGTGAAGGGAACTTGCTGGGATGGGGCTGGGGAGGGAGCAGGCATGAAAGAGCTTAGCGGCTGGCTGCTGCTTGCAGGTTCTGATGGCTGTCGCTGCCATCGCCTTTCCTCTCCCTTTCCTTAAGCTAATTGCCAGCTAGGAAGAGAGCTTGTTGTTCCTAAAGAGTTGGCCCTTAGGCCAGAACGTGGGCTGCTGCATTTTGTTGTTATTCTCCCTCAATTGCACTGTAGTGTTTTCTCAAACTGGTTGTGCTTCTCTTCACAACCCAGGCTGATGAGAACACTTTCAATTTATTAACAAACCATTCTGTGTTTGCTTAGAAGAGTGTGCAAGTTTCACTGCTACATCTGCCAATCACTTAATATTTTAAGAGCCTATAACATGACAGCAGCAAGTTTCCCCTGTTGTTACTCTCTGACTGATACTTAGAGATCTCTTCCTGTGAGCGCCACTGTATTTATGGCGTATTTAATGAGGAAGAATGAGCATGCAGCAAGCAAAGCCTGATGTTCATCTTGCAAAATGCTGTTACCCCTTACTGCCTGTACTGAGCTGGTTGAGAGAGCAGCAGCAGCACCCAGGTACCCTGGAATCGTGCATGGCACCCACAGTTATGCTTCACAAGTTACGTCCATCAGAAGGCTGAAGCCAACTGCCTCTCCTTGCACCTTCCTTCCTTCCAGGAAAAAGAAAAAAAGCTGCTTTTTGGAAATTATACAGGATGCAATCTGATAAATTCAGCTTCTGGGTCGGGGCTTTGTTGCCAGCGCTGACTTCATTCCCTTTAGGGCGGCTGGGTTTCCTGCGAGAGAGATGAGGAAGGAGGCAGTGCCGGCCTGTCCGTGTGCCAGCAGTGCAGACAGGTCTCTCCTGTTCCCCCTGCACACAAACACACCGTAGTGCTGCTGCCAGGGCCACAGCTGACTGCTTGGATGCTGCCTGGCTGGGTTGGACCTTCCCTTTTAATTTCTGTGGGGGAGAAAAATCTTCGTCAATTCTAAGCCCAGTTGAGAAGTTTCCACGACTGTGATATGAAAATCGATTTGCAGGAGAACAGCTGTTCTGAAATGAGCAGTTCTGCTGTTCTCGGGGTTCAAACATCCTAGCATGAATTGGAAGGGAAAAAAGTCCATGTAATTTAGTGCAAAATAAGTTTTCAGTAAGCCATATAGGGAGTCCCATCTATACTTTTTTTTAAAGGAATTTCTGCTTTGAATGAATATTCATATTAATACTATCATATTCTACAATGGTAGAAGCCATGTCTCAGCTTCCCAATGCACTGCCTTTGTAACAGGTAGGGTCTCTTGGAGAAGTAGTGACTGTATTTGTATGATTTGAGGACGGGAGATGGTTTATATACTAACAGATACCACATGTGGTTGTAATACTCAGAGAAGCGGAAAGCTTGGAAATAAACAACCGCTGTCTCTGTTGGCACAGGGATAACTCTGGAGACTGCCAAGGCCAGAGCCTGCGAAGATAAGAAAGTATAATTAATTGTCCTTAGATGAACCTACCCAGCAGAAGCAGCCCTTTTAAAAGTCAAGTCTCTGCTTTGCATCTTTTATTATAAAGCTTTTCAGCGTGTCAAAGTTTGTAATGTTTTCTAATGTACTTATTTACATTTCTTTGCATTTTTAGTGTCAACACTTGGCATACTGAGTATAGCTGCATTGGATGTCTGTTTTACTCTTGCACTTGATGCTCTTCTAGCAAGAACACAGACTTATTTCTGCAAATGGCTGAGATGTAATGCTCTGGAACCAAGTCTTGCTGTTGGCTGAAGGTCACTCAGCAGTTCCCCACATTAAAATCACTCCTCTTTGTAGTTGTTGTTTTTGAAGAGGCTTTTTCTTGGCTCCTGTGCCTGTATCAGTGGAACTGCTCTAGCTCCTGTGGTAAGAGAAGTCCTTTCCCCTCATTAAAGTTCAGGAGAAACTTGGAAGCGGTTCCTCTGTTCTTAGTGATAGTGAAGTGGGGAAATAACATCAGGTTCTCAAAGTTATGAGTTGGAGGCAGAAACTTTGCCCCAACCTTGGGAAACTGCAGTTCTGCAGTATTGCAATATGGATTTGGAGAAAATTCGTGCAGAGTTACTTTGAGTTGGATGGGAGAGACCTGGGAGAGCAATGCTGGGAGTCTGAGAGGGCTGGCTGTTGACAGAATATTTTCATGTGACTGAAATGACGTTGAAAAGAAGCAAGTAAATTGGTGTGATGTACTTAAGCAGCAGGTCAGATGTTCTGCCTTTACTATGTGCTTGGGATTTGATTTTTTTCCTGCCTTGAATGTACCTGGGCATCATCTTATTCCTGAGAGTGACAAACTATTGCAAGGATCTGGAAATGACCAACAACTTATTCTCTTTTAGAACAGAGACATAGAATCAGCAAGGCTGGAAAAGACCTTCCATGATCACCCAGTCTAACCATCCACCTACCACCATTATTTCCCCACCAAACGATGCCCCTCAGTACAACATCTAAATGCTTGGGTATATAATCTAAATATATTTAACTCCCAGATCTGCAGCTGAGAACTCAGCTGTGACAGGGAGAGTACCTGGGAGGAAAGGAGGAGGAAGGGAGAGTTACTTAATGTGCACCAAGGGTAATAGAATGAGATCTGAAACGAGAGCATAATTTACTTTAAGCATTAGGAGAGCCCTATTGCAGGTCTGTGAGGCTGTGGAGTTGTGTCCCAGTGGAAATGGTGGAAGCCCTTTTGCTTGAGAAAATTGAGGCAGGACAAAATAATTGGCTGCTGTCTATCACGTACCCCTCCCAGTTCCTCCCCAGTGTCTCTGGATAACTTTCTCAAAGCTCAGCTTTGGTGGCTGGCTGTCACCCTGCTGGGACCTGATTCTTACACCCTGGATTTGATATCTAAAGAGCTTAAGAAACCATAGCTGCAGCTGGAATCAGTGGTGCTGTTTCCCATCTGTGGGGCTGGTACAAGTTCCAGGGGATGCTGAAGAGCCTTGGGTGCTTCACAGAGGGGATACAGAATTAATGCTATCTTCCCTTAATCTCCGAGTCCCTGAAGCAGGAACAGCCAAAGAAGGAGCTGTGGGGCATTGCTGAGCACGTGTGTGTGCATGGTTGTGAAGGAATAGAAATTCTATAGCTGTAGAGAAATCCAAGAGGAAATTAATAATTCTCTCTGTGGAGATCAGTTTGCATAGCGTGCAGTAAATAATGCATGGGGTCATGCAGCTAACAATAAGATTAAAACAAAATATTGAATAGCTGCTCATTCAGTGAGTACCATCTATCTTTTGCACAGAACACCAAAAGGTCCTATGGCAGGAAAAGAGTATGGGATCAGGTAATTATTCTTCTTTTAATGCTGGATCTACAGGAGGGCTGATACAGGGTTCTGCGGATGACCTTTCTGCTGGGTAATTAATAACCTTCAGAAAGCTTGGTTTTTTGTTTATAATAATAGTACTTTTTTTGGTGCCTTGCTTAGAGGTGGGGAAGCCCATCAGCAACCAGAGCTGGACAGAAATTTGGGGACTTCTCCATTGGGACCGTACAAGTGCATTGGCAGGGGCTTCTACTGATGCTTTGTGATCGTGAGCTCACCTGCACAGCACCCTGCCTCCTTTTTTGCTTTGCAGTGTCAGCCTTGAGTCTATCAAGCAGGTGTGTGAGCAAAGCTTTGGGTAGCTGCACAGTGAGCTGTGCATAGGGCTGCTTTCTTTGTGGAGGGTTGCCCAGGGTGGTGGTGTGGCTTAGGCTTGAGCTGTGAGCAGGCAGTCGGACTGGGATGGAGTGTGATTAGAGACAAAAATCTCAAACATTTCTTACGTGATGTCTCACGGTGCAATCATTTCATACTTGTTTGAATCAAAATCAGCGTGTTACGTGCAATTAAGGTCATCCTGTGCTTTGTTCACTTCAACTTGAAACAGTAGAAAGCTGGGTGGGGAAAACGAGCGCTGCTGCAATTAAATTGAATTGATTATTTGAATCGCATTAAAGAATAAAGGAGGTGAGAAATGGGCTGTGTAATTTATCACTCAACTTGAGGATATTCTGTCTCCTGAAAATTAACTTCAGTTCCATTCCCTTTTGTTATTCTTTTCTCAGTATTTACTTTATTGCGGAGCTGAGAACAAATAATGAGTTTCATCAAAAAAAAAAACCCACCACCTTTCTGCTTTCTTCGTATACCCTCAGGCTTCCAGCTTATCCTTGCTCTGCTCTCCTCTTCACAAGCTGTATCTAGCGTCCATTTGTTCCCCCTGCATCCAGTGTGTTGCTGGTAATGCCCACTGGTGCTGTTAAATTCCATTCCAGGTGTTTATGTGCTGCAGCAGCAGGTGTGTGCCTGTGTGCTCCCAATGTGCGCCTGATAAATATGCAGAACAGCTCCCGTTCCGAGGCCGTAAAGGTGAATGGATTTATTAGAAATCCTCTTTCAATTCTCCTCTCCCTTGCACTGCCTCTCTGCTAAGAAGAGCAAGGAGGTAAGAAAAATTCCATAATTAAAACAGTTGGAAGAGCTGCTTCCGAGAAAAAGGATTTTTTCTCAAAGAATCCAGTTCTAGAAATGCAAACTTGATGAGGTTTGATGGAAGCCTGTGCTGTGGTGCTGTTGGGACAGGGAGCAGAGCTCTGGTGGTGGTCTGCTGCTGCTGCTGGCCTGCGGTTGGAGCTTGCAGCTTTGTTTCTCCCAGGTGCTGGTTTGCCTCATGCATCCCTGGCAGCCTGCAGTGCCCCTGCTGCCCCGTTTAGCATCTCCTGCTGAGAACTGTCGATGCTTCTGCTGCTGAGGATTCAGTTTCATCTGTGATCAAATCAGCAAAGGAAAGGAAGGCTGTGTGTTGGGACAGTGACTGGAAACGGCATCTACTTTGGAACAACCAATTTCTCTTGGTATGGGAATTCAAAACAGCCTGGAAACTTACAGTGCAGTTTATTGATGGTACTTTGCCCTGTGGGTGCGTACTGCATAGCATGAGGTGGAGAAAAGCAGGTGTATTGTGCATTCAGGATGATACTTTTCTTGGACTCGTCTTTGACTCTGCTCCCTTCTTTCCATTTTATTGTATTAAAGTAAATACAGAGGCGCTAGTTGTTGTACTGAGTACTGTTCCCTAGGATAGCTGTTTCTTCAGATAATAACTTTGATTCCAAGGAGATTATGGAGGAAGAGGAAGTGTTTACATCCTCACTCTACGGTGAGGTGAATTGGGTACAAGAACATTATCTGCAATGTATGTGTAATTACATGGGGAAAAGATGTAAAGAAAGTGTATTTGAAGGCTTAACATGAATCAAGCCCTTCCCCTGCCCCAGCCTTCTGTGTCAGCTCACTGCTAATTAACCTTTTGGAGGTAGGCATGTTGCAGCTCTCCATGCTCCTGTGTTTCTGGGAGAATCGAGGAGCTCTCACAGGTGGAAGTGAAGCTTTGGCCTTGTTCAGTAATGAGAGGTTTTCATGGTAACAAAGCAGTCCATTGCATGTCATACCCAAATGGTGCCATTTGGGAAGTGTGCGCCCTTCATCATATTTGTATACTCGCAGGAATTTCAGCTTTGTGTAATGCTTGGGGAGCAGATGAATATTCAGTCATGCTTTGATTTGGGATTTGGAGACGCAGGGCCTCTGCTTGAAGCTCTGTCCTGGCCTTGTTTTATAACCTTGGTTGAGTAAATTTTTCCCTATCTCAAACTATTGTAAATGGCATGCATGTTCCTTTCCTGTCTCATAGGGGAAGCTTAGTTAACACTGAATTAGGATGAAAAGCAATGGGTGCAGTGTGTCTTCAGTCTGGCCCCCCATCTCCCAGTATTACCAAATGATCTGTTCCCTAGGAGGTTTGGTAAGATCTTGGCTGACGTGCAAGAACACATGTTGAATGAAACTGGTAGGGCTGCCCAGTTTACCTGCCAGGAGCTTTGCTTCTGCACCCTGGGTGGCACACAGCACCTCGCAGTGGAACGATGGGCCCTCCCTAAACCTGTGTGCCTGCTGAAGCAGAGCTGGTGGTCCCACCACCACCACCTGCACACCTGCTGGATCAGGTAGAGTGAAGAAAGTGTTTTCCAGAACTTAAGCGTTGGACAGTTTTTGTTTTAAACTCTGTCCTGATTGCCTTTTGTAGCCAAGAATAGAAGTTGGGGTCTGGAGCAAACTGCTTTCTCTTGTCTCCTACACAGGGCTCTAAAAGTGAGACAAATGATGGTTTAACTGGGGTTGTTTGCAGGAGACTGCAATAATCTTTGGGGAGCTCCTTTGAGTTTGCAACTGTGTGCAACCTCTTTAGCAACAGGAACTGGAGATTTGCTAGAGGATGTGGATGTCATGCTCCTCCCAAAATGGATGTTGCACTTCCTCAGGCAAAAGCAAACTCTTATTAGCAAGCTCCTGACCCAAATGTGTGCCCACGTGCATGGTTGTGCTCCTGTCCTCCCCGCAGCTGGTCAGATTGACATTACAAACAGCCTTGGGGAGGTTTGTGTATTGGAGTAGTGCCTGAATGAGCAGAACAAGGTTACCTTGCATCTGCAGGGTAAATACGTGGGACCTCTCCATCGTGAACAGGCCCTGGAATTTGCTTTTCTGGATGGTGCTCTGGCAGAGGCATTGAGGCAGGCAGATGCTGATTTCTCACATAGCTGAAAAGTGTTCTTAAGAAGGATGGTGAAAGAGCAAGTACACAAATGTTGGGAAGTGGATGAGGTTTGCTTTTTACACTGGAGAGGTTAAGAAGTGATTTTGGAGGTGAGACTGTCTTTTTCATTTCTGTCTGATCTGTGTGATTATTGTAGAGGAAAAGGTTAATGCATTTCTTTTAGGCATTGGGGTACTCGTAATGGATAGAAGTCATTCTTTCTTTACTTTAAGACAAAATAGAGAGGTCTGAGAGTGTTGGAGCACAGTATTATTCAAACATGCCATTTTCCTTCCTGAGCGAAAGCAGCATCCAAATGGACTTCTGAATCTCATTTTTTTTTGTCAAAACTACTGAGAAGTAACACCTCTTATTTGTCCTGTCTTACGGAGGGTAGTGAGAATGTGTACAGTTAAAAATGTTCTAAAACTTCAATTCCCTACAATTTCAGGTATACATAAAGAGTTATCCAAGTATTGCATTAAATGGCATTGATGTTGGAACTGAATTGGTTTGATGAGGTGAGATAGGACCTCTGGAGATGGCCCAGCCCACCCCTGTGCTCAGGGCCACAACCTGGAGCAGGTTCCTCATGGCTGTGTCCATGTGGGCTTTGCATATCTTCAAAGATGGAGGCCACAACCTCAGTGGGCAGCGTCCCACTCTTTGACCACCCCTACATTGACGTGTGTGGGGAGGAGTCTTGTTTAGTCTTCCTTATGCTTTTCCATTGGGTTTTTATAAGCATTGATGAGATCCTTCTGAGCCTTCCTGCTTCTAGGCTCAGCTATCCCAGCCTCTTTGTGCATGCCAGATGCTCCAGTCCTTCAGTCACCATTGTGGCCCTTTGCTGGACTCACAACAGTGCATGAGCACACACCGTGTGCAACCTTAATGTACTTCTCAGCTGACTTGCATACTGTCTTTTTTTATACATACACGTATACAAAGGATTTTAATTGGAGATGATTGATACATAGGACAGAATTTCCCAGGTGGTTTTTGTCTGATTGTATTTCAATTTGTGCGCTTCATCAAATATTTGGCTGCAGTGAATAAGTTGGTATATTAAGTTAGGCTGTCCTGATTTACTGTCTCAGTCCTGTCCAGTAGATAGAGGAAGGTAATAATCGGTCTGTCAGTTGCTATTATATCTTCATTTGTGGAAAAACATACTGCTTATGTATTCCCTCGGCAGAAAAAAGGAGAGAGATTTGGTGAAGCACATTTCTAGAGTGGTTTATTTTAGCAGCTGTAACTTTTCTAAGATATCTTGAACAATTCTACTCCTTTACAGACCTGAAGCGATTTCTCCTACTTGGACCTCCTTCAAGTCTGGAGGCATCTTTGCTGCCCGGGTTGCTTGGCTCCATAGAAATAAATTCAGAGTGTGCTTTGAATTCTGTAAATCAGGAAAAAAAAAAAAATCGATGATTTATTCTCTTTTATGGTCTGTTGAATGACTTTGGGCTGTTTGTGGTTTAACTTCACTAAACCCTTTTATTGGGAGTGCTGCTACAAAGTGGCATTGCTTATTTGATACCTTCAAGTTCATCGGAGAGTCCTTTTTCTGCCAGCACTGTACTTAAAATTTGTATTTGTTCCCATCTGTAGAACTGTATAATAATGTTTGTAGGAATAAGGCAGGGCTTTTGCATGCTGTGTTAGGCATGACTAGAAAGCTGTGGAAGGAGGTTCCTCATCTGTGCTGTGAGTATGCAGACAACCCACATCATTGCAGCTGTGGCTGACCTATGGCTGTTCATATCCAAAGGTTTGTGCAGGGCTCCATTGGTAATTTCAGTTGCTGTTACTGCACTGATAGCCCTGCTGCTGTGCCTCCTTGGAGCAATCTTCTTGACTTCAATGATTTGCAAAAGGATGAATTTGGCTACCTGCTTTCAGTAGTCTGTAAACTGCAAGTAGTGTTGGAAATGCATTTAATAGCAGTTGAATTCATGCATGAAGCAGGGAAAGGCACAGCTCCTCAGGGCAGGGCAGGCCTCTGTCTGCCATGAGCTCGGCTGCTGTAATGAGGAAAGGTTGAAGTGTTTATGCAGACTTGTGCATGTAGCATGAGGTTAAAAGTCTGCATAGCTGAATCTCTCCTCCTTTGAGTCTGAATGATCTCCTGGTTTATCATTATTCTTGTCTGAACCAGCTGATAGCCAAGGTTGTTCAGGCTCTTCATGGGCTCTGGAGAGGCTTTGGTTTGTACTGAAATGCTTGCTAGGGAATGGCCATTGCTGGATCAGAGCAGCCTTCAGCAGTGTCTTCAGAATGTCTTTAAAAGACCAGAGTCTGCTCAGACAATGAATATTCCCAGATGTCCCATCTTCTTGGAACTGGAGAACTCCACATTGTTACTCCCATTCTGGGGAGCTTCATACACTCTGTGCAGTGCTGTGCTCAGAGCAAATCCCCTGTCTTAATATCACGTGATTGTGACTAGCACAAGGATAATAGAGCCTTTGAGATTAGAAAGGACTACTAAGACCACTCAGTCCAACCCCAGCCCATCCCACCATGCCCACTGACCATGTCCCTCAGTGCAGCTTCACTGCCCCTCTGGATGTGCTCCAGGGCCTCAGTGTCTGTCTTGTAGTGAGGGGCCCAATGCTGAACAGAGCATCTGAGGTGCACCCTCACCAGGGCTGAGTACAGGGGGACGATCACCTCTCTGTCCTGCTGGCTGTGCTACTTCTGATACAAGTCAGGGTGCTGTTGGCTCTACACAAACACTTGTTTTGTTCCTTGTGCTGAGACCCAGAAGCCACCATAGTCTGAATCTGTGTCAGGGATGGAGCAAGCGCTTTAGTATGGGACATAGGCAAAGTCAGTTTCCTTCTATAGAAGGATCTGCAAGTCTCTGTGTGATGTTAGCACTTGAAATCCGTAGTAATATTGGCCACTCATCCTGTTTAGGAGTGGTAAAAGGGAAAGATAGCAGCACAGAGGTGCAAGTTGTGAAGCACGAGGAGACTTGAGAAGCTCAGGAGGAGGGACTGAATGAAGTCCTGAGGAAAAACGGCCCCTGCTGAGCTGCTGTGCTGTGAAGGTGGATGTCTTTTTTTTTTCTTTGGTAAAAGAAGTCCTGTTCCTGTTTCTCAGAGCATCCCAGGCCGTGCTTTGCTTTGTGTGCTTCCCTGCAGGACCTGTTGCCAGCTGTGCTGGTGCAGGAAGGCGAGGGCTTGGGCTGTTGTTCATCTGCTTGGTGACTTGCTGTTCTACAGAGGATTTAAGAGCACTCCCTGCGAAGACTTGCACTGCAAAGAGCGCTCTTCACCGACTTGAAAGAAAGCTCCTTTCCTTAGCAGAGGGTAGGAGGGGGAAGAAGGCGGTGCTGAGCACGTCTGTGTGCTGAGCACTGCCCTGCTTTTGTAGCTCCTGCTTTGAGCAGCGTTTGGGTGGGAGGCACGTGTCAGTCATGCTGATAAATGGCCTGAGATTGATGTGCTCTGTAAAGCTGCTTCAGGGATCCTTAGATCTGATGTGTGGAAGCATGGGGAGGCAGAAAGTTTTTCAGCTGTTTATGAGGGTGGATAGTGATAGGACAAGGGGGAATGGTCTTAAACTGAGACAGGGGAGGTTTAGGTTAGATACTGGGAGGAAGTTTTTCACACAGAGTGGTGACACACTGGCACAGGTTGCCCAAGGAGGCTGTGGATGCCCCATCCCTGGAGGCATTCAAGGCCAGGCTGGATGTGGCTCTGGGCAGCCTGGTCTGCTGGTTGGTGACCCTGCACATAGCAGGGGGTTGGAACTGGATGAGCATTGTGGTCCTTTTCAACCCAGGCAATTCTATGAAAGGAGATCTGGAGGGGTTGTAAAAATGAGTAATGCTGTAAGAATGCAGGAAAACACTACTTTGGGTTGGATAGGTGAGAACTGCTGACTTAGTTTGGCTTTTTCTGTGATTCTGGAGCCCTGAGTTATTTGAACGAGTGGAGCTCCCTCAGCCCATACGCCGGGATGAGCACTCTGAGCTCTGACCATCCACTGCTGGGTTCTGCTCAGGGCAGCCTCAGCCACAGCTTCTGGGTGCAGAAATCCCATGGTGACAGCACTCTTGAAAACTGAACTGTGAAAAGGGCTTGGGATATCAGGTAACTAAAAGGCTACAATTTGGAAGCTGGTGTTTCAGAGTTCTAGCTCTAAAACTCCTTAAGGCTTTTTTTCCTGTCTTTTTAATTGGTTACCCAGAGCTGTATTCCTTTAAGGTCCCTAGTTTAACTTCCTGCCACTGCAACTGACTGCATCTATTAAAAAAGGAAGGAAAATGCAACAAAAACCTGTTAAAGCGTGTGCTTTTGTTTGTCTGCTCTGAAGAAGCCCAGGGGCTCCTGGACAGCAGTGCATTTCCTGAGGTGTGTAATTATGTTGAAGATACAGTTTATATCCCAGACACTCTTTGTAGGAGTGGGGGGAAAAATGAGGGGGGAAAAAAAAGAATTAGTTTTCACTATATTCTTTGCTTGTTTTTTTTCTGTTGGAAACAAAGTTTTCAGTTCCAACCTTGCGTAATGTAAATAGAGCTTTTTCTATATAGATGACAGAAATCTTGATCAATACCAAATAAACACTTGTTTGGGAGCTTTCTTTAGCAGAGAACGTGAGAACTTCTTGCTTTAATTCAGAGCAAAATGTTACTATGTGTTACAATTAAAATCTATTGATTTTCTTTCTTTTGACTTGCAGGTATTAAAGCAAAGAAGTTCACATCAGCTCCTCAACTGCTTCCTCTAGCACTGTTTTGCATAGAGATAAAGCCTTGCACGTACAGCTGAGGTCTGTTTTTCAGCACCCTCCTCCGTATCTCTTAATATTTGTGCTAAGTTGTAGATATGCACAGACTGCTTATCAGAATTACCAACGGGTGTCTGCTTGCAGATGCAGAATTATTTCCGAATTTGATAGCAAGATAGTGGATTTGTGCTAGCTTTGGGAATCTGCTGAAAGCTGAACTTTGAAAGTAAGTTTTGGCATGCTGCTCTGCTCCATATGCAGCCCAACCCCAATAGTACTTTCTACGCTGTAGAAAATATATATATATAATATATAAAATACAACACTTTAAGCACAGTAGAACATGCATACATCTCTATAAAAACCTGCAATTTCAGCCCAGATCAGAGGCTGAGGGAAATAATGCTCTTGGGTTTCTCTTTGAGCTGAAGGATATTAATGTGCATTGGAACTCCCCACACCAATTAGAGCTCTCTGCTGAGGAAGCTTCTAGGAAATGACCCTGCTCTCACACAGCTGTGTGGCCTCTCCTGCTGCGACTTTTCAACATTCTGGGGATTTTTGGTGTCTTTATTTTCTAACTATGATGGTTTGAGCTGTTTACATCTGTGTGCTCAGCCCAACGCAGCCGAGGGCACAGATGCTTCTGGGAAGGTCTTGGGAGAGTTCTTCTGATGAAGCTGGGAACTGGATTAGTGACCCCATATGTAAATGCTGTGCTTTTGTTTGGAATTCCTTTGCTAATACAGAGCTAAAAAAAAGTCTGGAAAAGATTGTGATCTGGATATTTGTGATAAAGTGTCTTTTTGGGTTTGGCAGTTTCCATCGAAGGGAGAAGGATGCTTAAAATAGGAAGTTTGGGGTAGAGTCAGTAAGTTAATCTTTAGTTATAAAAAAGTTTATTTCTGATCAGTCTCATTTTCGCTGATGCTCCTTGGAGGTAAAATGTAAGCAGCAGAATCCTGCATACATATAGCTTCATAGAATCAAGGAATTGTTAAGTTTGGAAAAGACCCTTAAGATCATGCAGTCCAACCCCAACCCATCCCACCATGCCCAGTGCCATGTCTCCATGTTTCTTGAAGATCTCCAGGGATGGAGACTGCACCTGGGCACCTGTGCCAATGCATCATTAGCCTTTCTGAGAAGTCTTTCCTAATATCCACCCTGAACCTCCCCTGGTGCACCTTGAGGCCATTCCCTCTCATCCTACTGCTGTTACCTCGGAGCAGAGGCTGACCCCCACCTCACCACCACCTCCTTTCAGGTATTTATAGAGAGTGATGAGGTCTCCCCTGAGCCTTCTCTTCTCCACACTGAACCATCCCAGTTCCCTCAGCTGCTTCTCATAAGACTTGTGCTCCAGACCCCTCACAGCTTTGCTGCCTGTCTCTGGGTGCTCTCCAGGGCCTCGATGTCTTGTAGTGAGGAACCCAACGCTGAACACAGTGTTCAAGGTGCGGTGTCACCTTCAGTCACACAGAGGAGATATGAAGACATTATCTGGGTTTATTTAAAGGCTTGTGTGTTAACTCAGCAGCTGTGTCCAAGGGTTTGCTCCAAAGGCCCATCGAGATACTTGGAAAATCTGTTGATTTGAATGGTGGTGGGTCAGCTCCAGCCTTACTCGGTGTTGTAGAAGCAGATGAGTCCTGGCAATCTTTAAGTCATCTTTTTTTTTCCTGTGGTCTTCTCTTGTGAGCCTGATATCTCTATTTGCAGCCCTCAGATGGGATTATTACAGCAGTTCAGCTGACAGAGTGAGTGGTTCCAGGACGGGAAGGTGCTTTGCTTGAGTCCCAGTGGGGATGGAGGCCCTATGCTGCTTTGATTGCATGTCCTCCCATTCCGTCAATATTTAGTTCTTACACCTCTCATCTGTTGGAACATCGCCCTTCTCAGAAAAAGCAAACATTTGCTCTTCCCTCGTTTCAATATTGGGCTGTGAGAGAGAATGGCTGTGATTACTGCTTCATACCAAGCGCCTGAAATGTGTCTTAGCTGTGCTTTTGAATTTGCTCCGTTGCAATGCTATTTTTTAAATGCCAACTTGATTTTCTGCTTGGATTGCTGAAAATAATGTATATGTGTGTGTAAGTGCTCTGTAGCACATGCAGATGGAGGACCCAACTATGAGTTTCTGGGAGTGGCTTGGCCCAGTATTAAAAGAATTAATCACATATGTAAAGCTCTGCATGTACTTCCACTTTTGCTGAACATAAATCTTCATCTGGCATCTACAGCATCATATTTGGGATGATGTCCAGGTTTAAAAAAAATGGTCAATAACCATTGCCAGCTACTGTGGCAAGGAACCAATTATCCCATTCTGTTTTCATCCCTCTGTGCACATGTCAATAAATAATCACTCAGCCATAATCCTAACCAACTCTGATTAAACACGTGTCCTGAAAGCTTCTAAACTGTAAATGGTGGCAAAAATGCCCTTACTCACTTGTTTCTTTCGATCCGTTAAAATACCTATCGAGGCCTTAAGGTGTTTGACTACACTTAAAATATACTGTGGAAAATCAGATACCCATTACACGGACCGATCCAAATTGACACCAATTCCCACACGCTGTATGAGCTGCATAATAGCTCTGGGGAAGCATCTCGGCCCTGACTAATGGGAGGCTGTGCTGCAAATAAGTGGATTCATCTCCTTTGGAGCTCTTAACTTTGAAAGTTGTGCAAAGTGACTTTGTAGTTTTTCTTGCTTGTGAGAAGACTTATAATAAGCTGTTCTGCATGCAAATTATGCATCTTAAAGACTGAGATTAAAAGAATTACATTATAGGCAGTAGATATGGCTAGTTGTAGATGGAGCTCATGATAGTGAGTGGTCTGCAAGATTGTGGGGTCTTTTAGTGGTAGTTGGGAGGCCATGGGTTCTCAGTGTTGCTTGTAGTGCTCAGAAGTAATGCTTCCCACAGCACCCTAGTCTGTGCCAGAACTACAGCTGATGGCATTACGTTGGTTTTGGGCCTCAGGAGAGAGGGTGGTTGTGTCTGCCCCCAGTGATGAAGGTGGTATCTGTGCTTCTCCACGCATCCACCCTGTACTGCAGGAAGAAAAGCAATTGTAGGGAAAACTGTAGTGACAACAGTGTGTGTTTTTCTAGGGAACTCCAGTGCTGTTGGTTCACAATTGCTGTAAATCTCAGCATATCAAGAACTGAAGCACCTGCATTCCTGATGCAATAACATCAAGTACTGTGATGCATCTTCAACTCTGAAGATGTGTTCTCCTTTGAACTTTCAAGAGCAGCCATCCTTTTACTTATAGAGGTTAACATGTGGATGTTGAAAGAGGTGCAGGAGTTGCTGCTGGAGTCAGACCAAGTGTGTGGGAAGAGAATGAAGCACAATTTAATGTTAAATGTAAATGGATGACTGCAGATGGCTTTAAGCACGTGAGTTCAAGCTCCTGCTTTGATGGCTTTGCATTGTCTCTCAGTGTGCAGAAGCTGAGGCTGCACAGCCCAGACCTGGGGTTTTCCTTTGTCTGAAGGAGAACAGATTGTTTGCAGCTGGCTCACCCTTATCCCCTCCCCAAACCTTCTGCCCTATCTGTGTGTCCATACAGAGTGAGTCAGTCATAAAGCCATCAATGTTTGGCAACCTCACCTCGAGATGAACAGATGTTGAATGTAGAATTATGGTATTTGGATTTAGCCACGTCTCAAATATCACAGTGTTTTCCTGTGTGGCACCAAAACTGTACCATTTCACATTTATTTTGGTGCTGTTTCCTGGTGTTCACATAAATGAGGTACATGTGTACAAATCAATTATGTGGTATTTTGTAATGTAGAAGCTGCTGTGCTTTAAAAAGAGCGAGGAAAAATGTGTGGATAAGGATTCTATTGCAGACTTAGATCTATGTTGTGCTGTTAATTCAGAGTTTATTAGCTCCAGTATAGTCATGTTTAGATTTCAGTTTTAAGGTAGTTTCTCCACGTTGAATTGGCTCACTCGATTTCAATGGGAGAGAACTGGAATATAGAGGACATGTTACACTTAAAGCCATGCATCCTCATAGTCCCTTTGGAGATGGTTCTGCATACAGCACTTCCTCTGAGGCCCTGCTTTGGGGTTCATTATCTGAATGTGCCCAATTTCGTCAGGAAATCTTGTCAGAGAATGGCTGGGGTGTAATCTGGTAATGTCCAGTTGCTCTGCAGACTGGTTGGCTCAATGGCTTTACCTGAGCTACAAGATGCTCTCGTCACGTATATCACGTGCACAGTGTGCTACTGAGAGCTGCTCAGTTGTGTTAGATGTGTGGGAAAAGTGGTGTTCAAGTAGCATGCCCCTATGCAGGCACTTAGGGAGCTTTAAATATACTGTCCATGCACAGCACAGACATGAGCCCGCTCATCTGTGAAGCTTCACAACATCAGCTTCCATGTGTTCTGTGCTACTGTGCTGAGTTCCAGAAGGCTCCATGAGTCCTTCCAGCATCTTTGTGCAGAATTTTGGAGAAAGTCATTTGTAGAAGCTGTTCTTAATGGAGCTGGGAGGCTGTTTGCTATTTCTTAATCTCCTGAAGCTAGCTCAGTAGTTCAGCACTTTAAAATTAAGGTTGCCATTGGGTAAACAAGATTCATAAGTGGTTCTGAGAGCACTTTCTGTGCTTTATGAAAGCATAAATCATTTGTTGCCATCTATTGTCCTACAGATCTTGAATTTTGCCCACTTCCTTCTTGGGACTGCTGTGTGTGGGTAGAGCCCATGGCTTGGGGAGGTCTTGTCAGGTGCAGGAAATGAGCCTGCTCTAAACAGGCAGAGGCTGCACTGAGGTGAGTGTCCAGAAGGTTGTGCATAAAGTGTTCAGGAAGTTTGGCTCTTACTGCTGTGGAGCAAGTTAGCAGCAGTTTTCTCCATCCTGAACGTGGGAAATGGGATAATCTGAGCGGTCTGTGCCAAGGGCAGCTCGGTGGAGCTGTAGATAATGTGATCAACAGAGGAAAAATATGAACAGATCGATAATTTCAGATGGTGGTTCTGATACAAGCAAAGGCACAGCATTGATTTGTAAAGTAAGAGTATGGATGCAGCAGTTAAAATGTGCTCTGTGTATACACATTAGATAATAAAGCAGAGCGCCCTCAGCCTCAAAGGCAAACAATAAATCATCAAACAGTGTGTGAGCCCTTCTAATGCAGGAGGCTGGGAAGCGTGTGGGCAAGCACTGGAGCTGTGCAGGATGGATGGTGTGAAGGAAAAGACAAAACCCAGAGATCATCTTCATCCTTTAAGAAGATAAAGGGTCCTTGTTCCTCATGGCATTGTCCTATGTGTTGTTCTGCCCTTAGCTTCCTCAACAGGCACTGCCAGCATGACGGGGATGAGCAGAGTGGGGAGGTCCAACATCATGACACACAAGTGAGGGTCCAAGTGAGGTTACTGGTGCTTGCAGTCAGCAGTAGAAAGCCCTGCATATCTGGATGGCAGATGTTAGCACTGACCAAAGGTTGCTAGTGTTGAAAGAGCAGTAACAGAATAAACCTATGCCCTATGGCACCTCCACAGTTGCTTTCCATTGCATCCCATGCTGGTGACCTGCAGTGCTGCAGTGGCTCTGCAGTTGGGTTGGTGGTTCTGGTGTTGGGTTTAACACACCACCAGTTGAACTGCTACAGGTGTGGGCATCTATTAAGCCAATAGAGATGGTGTTGTGTGTGATGCAGGTTAACACCTGCCAAGGCCAGATATGAGCTGCCTTCAGAAACTTCCTGCTGGGAACACGAGATTGGAGCTGGGTGTCTGGGACCTATGTGAAGTGATGCACAGAACTGCTCAGAATTGAATATTGATCTGCAGCTTTCATTTCAGGTAGGCAAGCGCAATTAATTATGAGGAACTGTACATGCAGCTGTGATGTCTGGTATTAAAGTTTTTCAGCTGTGGTTTTTACAAGTGGGTTTTTTCTTTCTGAATGCACATTTGCTTTGAGCCGAGTGAATTCTTCACTTTGTTGTGGGAGAGTGTATAGCATCAGTGTGATCAGATGCTGTGATCCAATCTGAAAGTATCTCTGATGTGGTGGACAGAATGACAGCTCTTGAAATGACAGATTTTTGGGAGTTTCCTTTATGCTCTGAGCAAGTACGTGCAGGGATTTGGTGATGGATGCTGCTGTGTGCTCTGTGTAGGTGTGTTCTGACTGTATAGTACCAAAAGAAATACCTCCAGACAGTCCCATGGGCACAACGTGAGATCAACCCCTATTTTGTTCTGCTGCTATAACACTGTTACTGTAACATAAGCACTGCTGCTATAACGTAAGTTGTATTGGGAACATGGATTTGCATGTGCAGACTGAGGAAACCTTGGAACATCTAGAGAAGGTGACTGGTGAGAGGTGACCCTATGCTCAGAAACTGGACCTGAGGATCTGGAACACTCTGTGCTATGGCTGATATGATTGGAGAGGGAAAAAAAAAACACACCAAAATAATCCTCCCCAAACAAGTTGTGAATAAGCAGTTTTAGCTGCACAATCTCGCTTTGCATCAAATGATACCTTGTCAAAGATAATGTTGTAGAGAGTTGTTGAAGTATAATAAAAATGTTATTGAATTAAAATGCAAGCAAGATTCAGCCCAAGCCATTCTATAAATATCTTATTATGAAAGGCTCAGAGATGTTTCTCTTAGCAAATTTAAAATAATCATTAGAATCCTTCAGCAGATTGCTGTTAATTGGATTGAGAATTAAGCAGCTTTGTATGAGTGCAAAGTTAATTAATAGCTCATTACCTTTTTAATAAGGCAAATTCATTTGGAAATAAAAGAGATGCCATGGAGTTTACTGCAGATTTGATCTGGGATTGGGAATATTATCCATCCTTTTTGTGGGGAAAATGATCTATACCCTAGTCCCAGTGGCTGGCTGGTGCTGGGATTCTGATCTTCTGAATAGCTTGTTCACTTTCTCCATTGCTTCCTTTTTCTCCTCCATCCTTTCTCTTTTCAGGTTTTTATGACTCCTTGTAGTCCATGACACTGTACAACTCTGTGCATCTTTCCCTATGCCTGAGACTCGCAGTTCAGCTTCATACCAGCACACTCTTTGAGGAAAAAGGAGCCGTCAGTTTTTGATTCTATCTCTGGTTCCTTTTATTTATGCTGATGTAGACCGTACAGAGAAAATATTTTGTGCCAGTGATGTTGAAGGATCCTGGCAAGCAGTTGGTCTGGCACTGGTTCCTAGTTATTGGGAACTGGGAGAATGCTTCCCATGGAAGTGTTCCATGGTGTGCTCCGTGCTCCTCCAGCAGCTGGCAAGGTGTTGAGTGGGGAAAGTGTGAAATATTTTTTGTCAACACCCTGACTGGTATTTAATATATTTCTCTAATGGAAGAGACTGCATCAATCTGCCAAGGCCTATTATTTCAGTCAACGTGGGTTTATGGATGAATTATGTTCGTTCTCTTTAATTCTTTGTTAATTGAGCTCTCTATCAGCTGCTCAATTATTTTTTACCTGGGATTGATGCCAGCTGACAACTGCATAGCTATTCAGGTCATTTAATTTGGCCTTTAAAAGCATATTAACAAAAAGTCCTCTACGTGTATTTCTGAAGTTAAGGAATAATTTCTGTCTTTTCTCAATACATAAAACTGATGTGTATAACTTTTTCTGTTTTTCCCCTCTCTGTGTGCATACACAGGGGCCATTTTTAATTCCATGTGTTTTAGAGCTCTGTCTTTTCTGCTGCCCTACTTGCACGGGTAGGGATCGTCGCATGGTAGGGATGTTCCTGTGCAGTGAAGGAATTGAAGTCGCTGCTTTTCTGTATGTATCAGATCCAGAAATCCCTTTTCTTTCATGTTCCTCTCGATTTTTTTCTTAGTTTCTTCCCAATTGTGTCAAAAAATGATAAACACTGTACTGTTCATTGAACCTGCTAGGCTTTAAAAACGCTTTTCCCTTTGTGTTCCCATGTGAAGTCAGAACGTCATCACAATTTTCTCCCCCCTTTCCCTCCCCTTTCTTTCTCCCCCCTTCAATAAAATACAGACAACATAAAAATTACCCAAGTGTAAAGCCATTGTGATGGCTGTAAAGAAATCTCTATTGCTTCTTGATGCCTTTGAGAGAAAGATCCCTTTGCATTACCTTCCATAGATGCCCTCCTGGCTGTGTGCAGCAGGACCAGCCTGTTGGTTAGCACGTTGGTTTTATGGTCAGTAACTGGAAATGAATAAAGGGTGAGAGTTCATTGCCTCTTATGACTCCTTGAGTTATAGCTTTGGGGAAGAGGTAGGAGGTCTGGACCTGGTTTGAAAAACAGCAAAATGGTGAACGAGCTTAGCTTTAGTGCTGGCTTTTGAAAGGGGTGATTTTTCTCCTAACAAAAGCCCCAACAGCAAGTAAAGTTCTCAGCTGGGTGAACTTGGGACAGAGGAGTGTTGGTAGCACCCTAATGGGGCTGAGCATCTCCAGCAAAGGCTCCATCTGAAGGATGGTGATTTAGTGGGCCACGGTAGTGGTGGGTTGATGGTTGATCTTACTGGTCTTTCCCATCCCTAATGATTCTGTGATGCTACTGTGAGAGCTGGGAGGCCTGACTTGATGTCTGCAGGGAGTGGACGCTGCCAGATAGGGGCAAACATTAGCAGTGGTTATTTTCAGAATCAGAATAAGGAAAATAATTTAAATGTTAATTTTGTTCCTGAATTGAGCAAAACCTTACCAGGATCCTTCTACTTTTTGGTGCCAGCCTAGGAGTTCCACCAGCTGGTCAGAACCTGGCCACACACTTGGACCAGGTGGGCTCCCAGATGCCTCTCACAGAAGGGCCCCATTGTGTGCTGCAATCAGTCCCAGCAGTCAGTGCTTCACAGTTGGAAATGGTTGCTTAAAAATTTGAGAGCGTTTAAATAAACTAGGGGGGGTAGGATGGTTAATTTCTATTACTCATATTTTGAGAAGTGCATTGAGAATCATTGGCTTAAAATGTAGTTAAGGATTTCCAGCATTACCTGAAGGGGGTGGGAATAGAACAACCCAAACCCCTCTAGACTCATTTAGAATTAATTAGGTCAGAACAAATGCCTGAGCTACACAGCTGATCCTCGTCTGCTTCTGGGCTATGGAGATTTGTTTCTGGGACAGTGCCCTGTTTTTTACACAGATCTCAGAACCGATTGTAATGGCAAAATGGTCACTGTGTTGGTGATGGCAGCTGAAAGTTGGCTGTGTTCATATGGAGTTTGTAATGGAACCTGCAGTGTTGTAGTCATCTAATGAGTTTCCATTGTAGGGGAATCAACTGGGGAATTCTACCTTCATTTTTGCCCTTACATTCTTAGTTGGCTCACCACAAGAAATGCTGTGTACTTCTATTGCATTGAAGTACTCATCACCTCCCACTTTACAGCCAGAAGAGTTATGCTAAATCCTGGTATGATAATCCATAGGGCTGTAATTGCTGTCTAATATGGTTCTTTTATTTTTATACTCACTTATCAGCCTGTTTTCTGCAGTGGTGGGAAGAGATGCTGGCTCAAAGATCTGAGATGTACTTTTGGATCTGATGGCCCAATTAGAGCAAGGAGTTGGGGAATGCTCTTGGGATGAAAAAGCAAATGTGGCCCTCTTCAGTGCTGTGGGCATGGATAAGTGGTTAATACAGTTCTTACTGCTTAAAAAAGACATTGACTAGGCATCAATGTCTCATTTACAGGCTCTCAAAGACAAGGAATCGAGGGTTCTTCTAAATACCTACGTTTCTTAGTTTAAGATGCTTTAAAATTACATTGAAGTTCGACCAATATTTTTTATTCACAGGTTTTATTCCATACTGCAGGAACTGAGTGGATTTAACGAGTTTAAAATAAAATTTTTTTTTGTTTTCTTAATATTGTGTGCAAAACTGCTGAATCTTCAAATGTACTGAAACAGTGGCCTTAGAGCCAGGGTATGTGTTCAGCCTAAGGAAACTTGAATGGGAGTCCATAAGAACTATTCAGTTATGGATCTATTCATGAACTCTCCCTTTTGACTAGCAAGGGATGAATGGGGGTTTTGGGGGCAGTAGCAACCCTACCTGCCTGAACTGTGCACAGCCCTTGTTTGGACAGAAGGTGTGCTGAGGCCTGTGCTCCATTCTGTTCTCCTTGCTGAAGTAGAGGCAGCAACCTGCATTTCCTCTGATAGGAGTTAATTGTGTGTGATCATCAGGATCAGTGACAGACGTGCAGGTGTGAAGCAGCCTGCTCCTGCCAATGGGCAGAACAGCCTGTGGTGTGGAAATCTGGCCTGACATCCACGGCACCTCAGTGTAGGGTTGGTGAGATCCTCCCCTTGGTGATGCGTTCAAGACCTCGTGATGACTAAAGTAGGGGGACTCCCATCCCTGGAGGGCTTGCCATGGGAACAGGGTTTCCTTGGGTTTGTCTGAAGGGCTTTAATTTACACTGGGATTTTATGACTTGTGATAAAGTAGACTGGGCTTGTCCTTCTGCTTTTAAATTACTTAATTGCTAATTAATCTGTTACTTTGCATAGGAGCTCTCTGAAGAGCTTGAGTTTGTGTTGCTGTAAATTAAAACACTGTTCTACAGGCAGACAAATGGAAAGTGAAGTCTCTGAAGTTGCTGACACATGTATAGAGGAAGGAAGCAGGCAGAGCTGTCTTTGTTTTTGGATAAGCTCCTGTCAGCTTCATTATGTTTTTAACACGTGCTTCAACTATGAGTTGTGCATGTAGAATGTTTTGCATTGGTGTGCAGATAGCAGTACTGCTTCCTATTCACTTTGATTTTTGGAAAATGAAATTCTCTTGAACATTTCAAGATTGGTAACAAATTTATGAGATGCCTCTTTGTGCCCAAAGCAAGCGTCAAAATTTTGAGGTGACAAATAGCTGGAAAGATGAAATTTGCACCTTCTGCAGACTGCTTTCTACCACTTACCTCCAGGCACGTACAAATCTTCCAGTATATTCCCTCCTCCAGCATTGCTCTGAGATGCCTCAGCCTTTTATCTGGCATTTTCATTATGTCTCAGGAATGCTTGGGAGAAATTGTTTTCTACTGGTGAACACGGCCAGCAGGTGGACTTGGTCACTGCTTTCCCCGTGGGTTAGTCACCACATGCCATGGGTGAACTCAATATTGAGCCATTAAGAAAAAGCATTCTTTGTGGGCTAACAGGTAATAAACTTCTCTAATACTGTGAAATTTCATGTCCTGAATTGATGTATGGGCTGCAGGGCTGTGTCCTCAGAGGAGATGTGAAGGGAGATGTGAGTTGCTCTGGATGTTGGTTAGACCTGTCTGTAGTTTTGATAGCAGTTTTGGTACCTGGTTTGGTACAGTGCCCTATGTATGCATTGCCTACAACTTGTTTCTTTTTTTTTTTCATTGACTTGAAGGAATAGTAATTAGTGATGAGTAATAATGACTGCAGCTGGCATTCACTGTGAATTAGAAAACATGAGTTCAAAGGCATAGATGGCTCCTCTGTGCTGTAGCAGGCTGGCTACAAGGGAAGTCAAGGGAAGCTGTACCTGTAATTGAAAAGCATCTTATGGCACTTCTCTGGTGCTTGCTGAGTTTTATATATCTGATCCTATAGGTGGGTGCTGAAGGAGAACTTAGTACTGGCTGCAGTGCTTCTATGGGCAGCTCACCCTACAGCCAGTAAAGGAATAGTATGTCCAAGTCCCTGAGCTGTAGTTTTCCCATTCAAGTTGGGAATCAACTGCAAATTCCATATGGTTGGTGTCCAGCTGGGGTGCTTGCAGCTTGTATGACCAATGCTGCTTCAGGGACCCAAGTGCAGGGTCAGGCTGGGGGGTGGTGATGAGTTGGGAAGATAGTGAATATATCTTAAATTCTGCTCTGCTTTGCTATAAATCCTCCCTCCCAAAAGGGGTGACAAGATGAATGCTACTCTTAGAGAACAGTGGTGCCAAGGGAGAGTCAGAATCACAGAATGGTTTGGGTTGGAAGGGACCTTTAAGATCACCTGGTTCCAACCCCTGCTATAGGCAGGGACACCTCCCTATAGACCAGGTTGCTCACAGC
This sequence comes from Gallus gallus, assembly GCF_016699485.2. NCBI lineage: Eukaryota > Metazoa > Chordata > Aves > Galliformes > Phasianidae > Gallus > Gallus gallus. The sequence goes on from NC_052551.1 coordinate 3,238,721, forward strand.
CTCATCCAGCCTGGCCTTGAGTGCTTCCAGGGAGAGATCAGTCACAACCTTGCTGGGCAGCCAGAGATGCTTGCCTTGAGGAGATGCAGTAACTGGGTCCCGTCTTAATTACAGAATAATTTCTTTTGAGAGTGAGGGGATTACTCTGCGTACTTACAGTGTAAGTGTTTGGTTTCTTTGGGGTTCCACAGATCCCTTTTTTTATGGGCACTCAAGTGCTCCCAACCATATATGCTCCCACAGCTCTGATGGCTTTTGGCAGCAGCTGGGCTGCATTGGGCCCCGCTGGGAGGAATGCACTGTATGATGGTGGTGCTTTGGACAGCAGCCTCAAGAATGCTCTTTTTGTTCTGGAAAAACTTCTGAGTCAGACTTGTGCTTGTGTGAAATACTGGGGGCTGTCTTAGTTTTTTTCCTTTTTTCCTTTTTTCCTTCTTTCCATCTTAAAGTATCTTTAAGATGATAGTTTTCTTTTGTATGTGTTTGGTGAGGTCTTGGAGGCCTGAGCAGATTGCTGGTCACTGAAGAGCTATGCTCAAAGCCAAATAGCACCAGAATCCAGACACAGAATTGGATTCACATCACTACGTCCTAAAATGAATTCTCCTGTACCCTCGGATCTGGGGGATGCTGACAACAAGGGGAGCGTTGGCCCTGAGCTTCAATGGCTGCATGGACCAACTTGTACCAGTAACTGTCTTCCACGATGCTTGTAGCTGCCCAGGTGTGTTTCTTCTCCAGGAGCAGTGTGGACAGACTTCTGGGGAGAGCTCTGGATGTAAAAAGTGGTGCTGTGCTGCTGGGCAGCACTACTGGAGCAAGAAGCACGCAGCATGAAGCAGCAGGGCAGAGATGTTGCACCAGAAGCTGCTGCTGTTGCTTTTTTACTTTGCTGGCCCAAGCAGATCACTGGTGCCTCATGGAACAGAAATACGTTGCTCTCAAATCTTGAAAGCTGAAATAACAGAATCAGGCAGCTTATTGGCTTTTTTTTTCCTACCCTTACGGAGTAGGCAGAGGGAGAAAGGTGGCCATTGTGAGGATATTACTGCTGAGAAGAAGCTCAGTGCCTCTCTGGGCTGCATTGTTAGGAACTTGCATCACAGAGCAGTCCTTGCTGCAATGTATGGGTCTGCACTGGGAATGTGCAAGGACAAAACGACTGATGTTGCCCAAGCTGTGAATGATTACCAGCCCTTTCCTCCCTGCATGAATTGGCCACAATGCTTGCTGTCCAGTCTATGCAGCCCTCCTGCATTTATCTCCTACTCCTTTGCTCTGTGGTGTGTTTTTTTTTTTTCAGATGCATTTAGGCATTCAAAGTTGAGAGCAAAACAGATGCTGATTTATCCCATCTGGAAGGGAGCTGCTGCCCTCCTCCTTCTCCCTCATGAAGCTCCTGCAGTGCTGTCTGCCTGGCTGAACATGTCCATTTATACCTATTTAGCACTACTGACAAGATAGCTAACCTGCATTTGATGGATTTTTGGCACTCCCCACACCACAGCATCTTATTTCTTCTCTGTTGAAGCCTTTGACTTAAGGATTTCATCTGCCTTTTTATATAGAGCAGCTTTACTGCAGTTCAGAGCAGGCATATTGATGCTCTTAGTGGGAGCTGTTGTGCCAAAGGCCATAGCTGAGCCACTGATGTAAGGCATGGGTGGCTGCGGTGAGTTGCATTAATGAAGAAATTCTACAGTAGGTCTAATCATCATTTTAAAGTGATTTTTTTTTTAAAGTAACCAATCTTGGCTATGCTGCTGCTATGAATTGTCATATGCCAGCTTTCCAGCTATATTGGTGAGGGGGGGGTGGACATTTTGCAGTGACATTGTGCCAACTTGCTCTGCAAGCCCCCAGTGCCTCATCCTGTGGGCCTGGGAGCAGCAGGAGGAGCTGCCAGGTCCTTTTCCTGCTGGTGGTGGACCTCACACCACCTCCAGGAGGGAGTTCTGGTACCTGGGAGAACTGGTGAGGACAGATAGGCTGTGTTCCTGGGGGGCAAAGTCCATTCTCTTTCTCATCTTGATCCTTCTTGGGAAGGAAGCAGAAGCTTTGCCAGAAGGGGAGCATCGCAGCACCATTTGGTTGCTGCTATGGATGATTCAGGAGGGATGCTGCTAAATGGGTTTGAAATGCCATTTACTGGTTTTGCTTGCTTTTGGCAAAAGGTCCATAAACAGATTTAACATAGAAAGCTAGCTGATGTGTGATAGGGGGCAAGGAGGGGATTAAATTAACGACACTAAATTTCAGGATGCTACTTATCTTTCTCCTTCTATTGCAGCCTTCAAATGAAATTCATGAGGTTTATTGGCCTATAGTTATAAAGCATCAATAACATTCCCCTTGCAGGCTTGTGCGTATGTGTATGGTGAACAGAGGGAACTGCAATCTCCGAGTTATCAAACTGTTTTACAGTGTTCTTCTGAACTGCAGAAACCCTTGGGAATATTTATGCCTCTCCTGGGTCTTATTACCATGAAAATTATTTGTATTTTATGGGATAGGAAATATATTGTACTTCTTTCCGACAATAAACAAAGCTGAAATATGAGTTCTTACAAAAAAAAATGGTGGATGCTTTTGGGCTAGTTTCAGTTGTTGCATCTCTTAGTGGTGTTTTCCCCTTGATTCTTGACACTGCCATCCTTGAGACAGTTCTGGGGTTCTTGGCTTTCTTCTCCTTTTCTTGTGTAATGTTAAGTTGGATGCTTATTGCATCATAAGATCGAGCTCTTGGACTTGAGCCATGTGGTTTTGCTCTGGGCCCTTCCTTGGGTTGTGTTTATCCTGCCCCTCTGTATGGAAAGACCCTTGAAGGATGGGAGGCTAAGCTGTGGGCCAGGGTTCACTTTGCCTTCTCTTTAGGCTTTTTGGTTAATCTGGGATAACTGAAGTCAGTAGTATCTGTCAGAGGTGCCTGCAGAGCCCCTCTGTGCTTAGATGTTTCTTGTCTTGTGAAATCTGAGCTGTGGTTTTTGTGATTTACTTACAAGTGCAATGTCAGAAGAAGCTTTCATGTCCAGGGATCCAGGCAAATTAGTAACAATAAAAAAGACAATGTCTGGATACTCTGGTCATAAAGGACTATGTAATTACTTCTGACATACAGCCATACAACGTGTGCACGTGTCCTCTTTCCCAGACAATATCAAATCATACAGGTGACTGAGCATCTGTAAGGTTTGGAAGACTTGGTGGTGGTGATACCTTTGAATTCAACCTGTGTGAGAGAGCTAAATCAGACTGAGGAGAAAGGAAGGTGTGGAATAAACCATCCTGAATGCTTCCTGTTTCATCACTGCAGGTCAGGTCAGGTGTGTGAGCAGAGAGCAGTTCCAGTTCTGCACAAGTGCTGAGTACATGAGCTGGTGAAAGGAGTGTTTCGAAAGGATTTCTTTTTCATTGTTTGGCACACAGTCTATCACTTTTGAAACTTACAGAAATGTTTTGTTCGTTTGAGATCCTGATTTCCCCAATGTTCTCAAGGCTCTTACCCTCACCTGAAGGAGAAAGGAAACATGGACTGCTGGACCATGATTGGGGTTGGAGTTGAAGGAGTAGGAAGCATTGCCTTCTGGATGTGTGAGCATGGATGTGGCCACTCGTGTTTGGCTGTAATTTGAATCATAAAGCAGGAAGGAGTGCACTGCCTTTTCCTGAAGGGGAAAAAAACAGAACAACAAAGCGACTCCATATATCAAAATAGCACATTTATCTGCTGGATGTGCTGGAGAGCAGCTCTACCTGCTGCACCAAAGACTGTGTTCACCTCATTGAGTTTTCTTTTTTCAAATGGCCGACTAATAACTAATTTATTTGAAATTAAAAGAGGAAAAAACAGCCACAACAACAAAGCTTAAACCTTTACTGAAACACATGAAGGGGTAAGGGAAGTCATCTTCCAGTGTGCCCTGCTGGCCCTGAAATCTGCTGGTAACGCACTGGCACTACTGTGTTTACTACAGAGACAACAGTGGGGAAACTGGGATAAAACCCTGTATTACAAGGCAAAGCTGGCTTTAGGTAAACCTTTTTATCAAAAAACTTGCTTAGTTTTCACTGTAACATGCCATCATCAGGACTTAAAGCAGTGTTCTGGCAGTAGGGGTTGCTCCTTTTTTTCCCAGCTCAGTTTGTCTATAAATATTGTTGAAAGCTTTTTTTCTTTGCCCACAGGAGACACTAAATATTTTTGAAAATTGCTCAGTATTTTTTGCATTACTTTCACCATGGACATGCAGCTACCTGGAGAGTGAAATACTGTTCTTGCATTGTCAGCATAAAGCTGCTTTGCTTTTGGCCTTGTTCCCACTGGTTTCTGGCTCACGAGGCAGTGCTGGATTGTGAGCCATACTTTTGGTGCTGGTTGTGTGCTAGCACTCCCAATGGAGGGGTCATGAACCACAGCAAAGAGTAGAGCAGAGCAGCTAAGTGGGGCAAACAAATGTACAAGTTTGGATAAATGGGTAAATGAATAACTTGGAAAACGGATAATTGAAACTGCAGGGGGATGGAGCAGGAATAGTTGGCAAACATCAAAGAAATTCAATAAGGGCATTGGGGAAAACTTATTATTCTTGAAATCTGCGGTAGAAGCTTTCTCAGTGACCATAGGCAGGACCTCTGCTGAGTCTTTTAGCTGTTATTAATTAGCTGGTCCACTCTGATGCTTGCTCTTGCAGCCTCTTCTGACAGCCTTCAGATCTTCCAGCTGCTGTCTTTGTTGAATGGACCCTTTGGTGTTCCCAGCTGCCCCATGGCTCCTCTTGCATGGATGATGGCCTTGGGCAGCCCTGGGAGTACGGTGCCTGTGTATAGTTGATAGAGGTGGATGCAAATGCTGGCATTAAGTACTAATTAAGTTCCTGGACGTGAACTGCTTCACGAACTCCACTTAGAGGATTTGTCTAATTGATCGAGGAAATGGTCTGAAGTGGAAGAACATCTCTTTCCATTAACGTTCAAATGAACTGCAAATTACAGAACTTTAGAACTTTTATCTTTCCTTAAGATAAAAGCTTTTTTTGATTTAAATTTAAAAAATCAAAATTCAGCTTTGTTTGAAATCAGAAGCAGATGCATTTCTATGTGATGGGGAGGAATAGGGTGTAAGTGCTTTTTTGCACAAGTAATATGATAGCCAAGCTGCCAATGACTAGCGATGGGGAAGCATCACAGTCCATCAGTCTTAAGCAAAGGGGTGTGTTTGTGTATTTATGTAAGCTGAGGCTTAGCAAATATCTAGCTACTTGAACTGACTGGTGCAGAGCTGTTTGAGGTTATGGATATTATGTTGGAGATCTGCCTTCCTGTTATGATATAATAACAGAATTAAGGTGTGGATCACAGAACAGATGTGGGATGGGAATATTTTGGTGTTAGGAGGCTACTGATCTCAGAATGGACAGGAAGGGGCAGGAACAGCAGATGAGTGGCTGTTCTCCCTATCCCTCTTGGGAGAAGTATGCAAGACATCCAAGAGTTAATGTGGTCTGTGCAGTTAACTCAAAGTCTGGCACCTGGTTATATTGCACATCAGCTGGATTCTGGTGGATGGCGTGTTGCAAATTCAAGATGCTGTTATATCTCTTCCATGGCAGGTCATTAAGCCATGTCATATCCATTCACTGTCAGCTGAGAGTATTCACATGCATTGTTAACTGTGCAGTAAGTGAGGTAATAGCTACCTCTAAGCAGGTGTGGATGATTCCTTTCTTTTTCTTGGTAATATGAACTAATACACGAACCAGGAGACTATGGCAGTGAATACTGATGTTTGCTCTTCTGTTTCTGGAGGTATATCGCATCCACTTCATTGTGATGGTGTAGACGTGGGTAAGGAGGCAAAGTTCTAAACCCAGTCTGCATTTTTACTTCTCCTCGTGTTAGGATTCTGCCCTTTCTTACAGCTGGCTATTTGTGGTCTACTGTATGCATATCCTATAATGCATTTAGACAAGGGAAGTAATAGTTCAATCAATGACTTGTCACGTTAAACTGTTACCCACATCCTTAATAGCAGCAGACCTGTACCAACACATCCACAACCTACAACCAAGAAAAAAAGGACTATACGTCAAAGGAACTATGTAAATATATATTATTTTTCCTCGGTAAAAAGCTAAAACCAAACAACAAAGCAACAGTACGTTAAGATGGTTTCATAGAAGTATCATTAAAAAATGATCTTAAGCTGTATGTTAGACTTCTGAACACAGACTACTGCCTTGCATTTCTGACTGCTGCACGCTGACAGGAGCTATGAGGTAGTTGTAGCTCTAAGAAATTTGCCAGATGCTTCTTTGTGCAGCACTGAAGAGACTTCTTGAGCTGGGGGGACTGGATTACCAGTGCTTACTGCAGCAGGTGAGCAGTTGGGCCTTCCTACAGAAATCCACGTGGCAGGTGTGCGTGTAGCAGTGCAGGGATGTGAGAGGTCACCTCTGAACAACAAAGACTTGTTTAAATGCCCTGACCAAACTCATCTGATGAAAGGGACCCAGGAGTGTGTGGATGTGTTCCTCCTCTGATCAGCTCCGGAATTGGAGAGGTAAGGGAGCTTCACTTTAAGCACTTGGCCCAAAAGAGCAGAGGTGGGTGCTGTAGCCTTGCAGGCATGCTGTGATGGTGGAGGGAAGCACCACTGGAACAGCTCCCTTTCTGACTTAAGCATATTGCGTGCCGATGGAATAACTCATGAATAGAGCCATAAAAACAACTATCTTACCATCTTCTAATGATCCTTTTCCTTTTAATCCAGATTACGTTTGGAGCGTTTAAAGCCCAAATGCTGCCCTTTCCCTATGAGGGCTCCTTACTGAGGCTATGAGTTCTATGGAACTTTTAAATCTCCAGAAAATGTAATGCGTGTCTACTATTTCCTCCACACCCTGCTATAATTGCATCAGGAATATAACTGTTCTATAGAATATATGTTTGTCCTGATAATATCCTTGCATTTCTGTGCGGTCGTATCTAAGGGGTGGAATCTTTACCCAGAGCAGAAGCAGAAATTCTCAGGGGATATAAATATCGTGACACTTTTTCTGGAAAGGGTAACAGATGGCACCTAGCACAGACACGCTTTGATTCTGTGAGCTGTTTTGACACTCTCAGGGGGGAAAAGTTGAGCATGAAGCTGTTCTCGCTGCCCTCAGCAGCCCAGAATCTCGAGTGGGCTGACCTTGGGTGAGGGGTGACAGAGTGGCGAGCAGAGATGACAGGGAAGTGTTTGCATGTGCATGTGTTATGGAGAGGAGGACTGCAGATTTCTGGCTCCTGGGTGCAAAAGGCTGATGGATGCTCACCCACGTCCCTGAAACAAAGATGAAAAGTGCTTCCTGGGGAGAACAATGCTGCAATATTTACTGAGAAGAGAGGCAGATAAAAGGAAGCGCTTTGTTCTCTCCCTGCAGTGTGCGATGCTGCTTTGTCTTGGAGAACGTTACAGGAAGCTGGCTGTTCAGCACTGAGCCTTAAGGGGAGAAATCACATCGCAGGGACTGACTGCTCTGAGGCTTGTTTAGCTCTATAGCTCTGTATCTCCTTTTCATTATGGAGAGAGGATTCCTGGTTTGCATTAATTTAATGTTGATCTGTACTCCATCTTGACTCTTATCTATAGTATGAATCTTTTCCAACTCAGTTCACCTTTTAGAGATGTGGTTTTGTAATGCCAGGGTGAGTTTTTTACATACAGTTTTCAGTCTTAGGCCTGGATGTGATGGTGATCAGTGTGTGGCCTCTAAGAGCATTGATGGGGGAGCTGCAGCAGCTCTGGTCCAGTGGATTTGAGTACCTGTGTGCCACTGCTCATGGGGGTTGCTGGGTTTGCAGAGAACTTGCTTAGCTCTTATACATATGGTAAGTTAGCAGAGGTAGTTCTGGATACTCTTCTCATTTCTCAGGGAATCATTAGGAAGAAAAAAGTACCATTGCTAGGAAGTTGTCCCGCTCTGAATAGTGGAGTTGGGTATATGCAGCGTTCTCTACAATATCAGTTAAGCATTCTGTGAAATGTTTCTCCCTGATCTAAAAAGAGTCCCAGATGTGTGGCAGCCTGAGCAGTGTGTTACCAGCTGTAGCATGCAGTAGGTAAGCTGAGTGTGAGCACTACAGGCTGCCTCGTCCAGCTGAGCTTCTGGAGAGAGCCCAGCTCACAAGTGGGATCTGCAGATGCAATGCAGCTTCGGGTGCTGGAGCAGAGCTTTGGGAGCACAGTGCACTGGCAGCTCTTGTTTGCTGCAGGTCGATGGCTGTCCAATGGGAATTGGTATCTCACTATTCTGAAGGCATTGAATTGTTATCTCCTTCTCTGTGAGAGCATGACTTGGTGAGGAACAGGTGGCTGAACTTTCAGGTCTGAAGATGAGAACCCTGTATGGCTGGTGAGAACTGCTGTATGCCATGGTGATGAGGAAAGCAAGAGCCAGAGCAGATGGTTACAGCTGGAGGTGGGAGTCCTGCCCTTGCTCTCTGGGATGGGCAGAAGCAGACCTCCAGCTGAAACCCACAGTGGGGTCAGGCCTGGCCCCAGATGGAGGGGATCCACAGCCCCAAAGGTCACCCATCCAGCTGCAACACAGTATTTAGGTAACATCCAATAGGAAAATAAGTTTTCTTTGTGTTTAATATCATGAGTTCATTCATCTGTTGAAAGGAAATGATTGTAACATCTCTAAATGCCCTTTAAGTCTTTCCTTAATTCCTGTGCAGCCACATACATCTCTCATTTTCCTCTCAAGGCTGCAAAGGAAGAGCCTTGCTGATGAATCTGGAGGCAGCTAATGGGGAGTGAATATTGATTGTGCTTTCAGAATGTTAACAAATATGAATGGTTGTTCCATTCATGGTTGGCATTTTGGGGTTTATTTCTACAAGTTTTCTTATGGGGCCTTAGGGATGCTTGGAGTGATGGCAGGTGGTGCAGGGAGTTGGTAGGAGCTTGTTTTAATTGACTTCAAGTTTGATGTTTCTGAGAAATAGTGGATGATATGCAATTCCTGAGTGTGTCATTTGTCTGTTAAGTGCTCTTGATCTCGGGGCCTTTTTGAGCTCTATCAGGGCAACTCCTTATTTCAGCCTTTTATGGCCATGGAAGGAGTGCTCTGTGTGGTATTCAACAAGTGTGGATGTTCCTGCATGGACAAAGCTTGCATTATCCATCTGTGCAGTGTAACCGATATAGTTTATGTGGACACATCTGCAGCTTTTCTCATATTGCTGTGTCTTTTGTGTTGTTTGCTCCAGCCAAGCCTGTGTGTGAAATGGAACCTCTGTAAATACACCACAGTCCTCAGTGGGAATGACTGGTGTCTAGGACAAGGGCAAATGCTGGAAATTAGGCTGCAGTGCTAAGCAAAACTTCTGACTTGCTCTTACTTCTTGGCAAATATGCACATTCTGCTTTTTATACCACTGGTCTTTACTTAGTTAGGACTTGCTCTGCCACAAAGTCCATTCACATTGCTGCCTCCAACCTCCCTTGGAGCAGTGGGTACGTTCCAGTTGAGAACAAGCAGCTGAGCTGAGCTCACACCTTCCAGGCACATAGTGGGTGAGGGAGAGCAGATGCAGTACTGTTGTGTTGCTCATACAGCCTCTCCTGAATGTTGTCTTGGTCTAAGTTCCTGTTCAGCAGCCTTTGGATGCAACCACAGTGCCAGTTGGAAATGACCCTCTGCTGTCTTTTTGTTCCTGTCAACGTTAGCAGAAAACTCCCAGATAAAGACTTCTCTCAGCCCTCTGTAATACGGCTTTCTGAGCAGTTCAGGAAAGCGCTGTGCTATTGCACAATTAGCAAAATCTTCTATAGATCTCTTGGAATATAAATGCAGAGTCTATTTTCAGTGGAATAAGAATGATGTAGTCTGTTTGTCATGGGCTGCCCAGAAAGAATAAATGTCTTTTACTGGAACTCCTCCGAAGAGATCGAGTTGTACTTTTTTTTGTCTCCTTGAAATGTCATCTTTAAAAAAAAAAATAATCACTGTTCTATAACTGTGGATGATGTGCTGCGTGGCCACTTGCATTGAGAAGCTGGTGTGTTTTTGTGATCCCAGATGCTTACCTGGAAACATGTTGTGAGAGTGGCAGAGAACCATTGTAGCAGAGGAAGAGCCAAGGCTGCTGCGGGTGGGCTGCAGTTGTCATCCTGGATCCATGCTTGGAAGTGTTGCCTTCGTGTGGGGGAAGTCACGATGTTTGGTACAGGGTTCTGAGGGTTTTTTTTTCTCCTTCATATCTTAATTCTTTACCGCGTGTGTTTTGTGGAAGTGTCAGCTGGTGTTGTTACACTTGGCATTCACTCTATCCAAGTCTGGGGACCCAACACAGGAAGGGTGGGGACATTGTGGAGGGGGTCCACAGAGGAGGGCCATGAGGGTGATCCAAGGGCTGGAGCAGCTCTGCTATGAATCCGGGCTGAGGGAACTGGGGTTGTTCAGTCTGGAAAAGAGAGGGCTGTGGGGAAACCTCATTACGGCCTTCCAGTATTTATAGGGAGTTTATAAACATGAGGGAAATGAACTTTTTACATAGACAGGTAGTGATAGGATAAGGGGGAAATGATTTTAAACTAAAGGAAGGGAAATTTAGATTAGATGTCAGGGGGAAATTCTTTACTGAGAGAGTGGTGAGGGGGTGGAGCAGGTTGTCCAGAGAGGTTGTGGATGCTCCGTCCCTGCAGGTGTTCAAGGCCAGGTTGGATGTGTGGCCCTGGGCAGACTGACCTTGTACTTGTCTAGGAGCTGGCAGCCCTGCCTGTGGCGGGGGTTGGAACTTGGTGATCCTCGAGGTCCCTTCCAACCCAAACTATTCTGTGGTCCTGAGCCTTAAGGTTTCTAAAAAGGAAATTGTACACTCAAAATGGAGTTTTGGTGTTGCATTGTAAGTTCTTTAGGGCAGGTGTAGCTATGCTTGCACAGGGAGCAGGATGCTGCAGCTGCTCAGCCACTGCAGTATAAGCAAACCACAGCTGTGCTGTGTTCCCAGCCCTGAAAGCTGGGATTGTTGCAGCTGGGTGCTGCCAGCACAGCTCTGCTGTGGCTCTTGAAACCCCAACCTGGGGCTGGGGAGCCCCTGGGCTCCTTCCAGGGCCCTGCATGCAGCTGGGTCACTGCCCTGGGGCTGTGCGGGTGGCTTCCATGCACTTAGGTCATTTTAGGTATATGTGCCCGTTTTGGTCCTAAACAACTATTATCTCCACAGGTTAAGCGTTTGTTGTTTATGGCCATTTGGTGGGGTTTTATTTCTGCTTCTCTTGCCTTAAAAGCTCATAACCTTGTTTTGTATTATCATCACCCCTTTCATTTAGAACTGTAAGCATAACAAACTAATAGCAGTTTCTTTTCCCATTATAGATTTGTGAATGCTATTCTAATGGTGCAGAATGCAGTTCTAATTTCTTTAAGTTGGAATTACATATCTACGTGTTGTGGGGTGCCATTCAGAGACACCTAGACAGGCTGAGCTGTGGGCACAGGAAAACCTCATGAGGTTCAACAGATCCAATGGAAGGTCTGCACCTGGGTCATGGCAACCCCTGCATCAGTACAAGCTGGGGGATGTAAGGATGGAGTACAGCCCTGCCAAAAAGGGGTGTGGGGGGGGTGTACTGGTGGCTGGCAAGGGGGATGTGAACCACAGCCCAGAAAGTCAACAGGATCATGGGCTGCATCCAAAGCAGTGTGGCCAGGGAGGAGATGTGCCCCTCTGCTCTGTGCTGCTGAGATCCCACCTGATGTCCAGATGCAGAGTCCTCAGTGCAGGAGGGGCATGGACCTGCTGGAGTGCATCCAGATGAGGGCCACAAAAATGATCTGGAGGGTGAAACTCTTCCTACAAGGGTAGGCTGAGAGAGCTGGGGCTGTGCAGCCTGGAGAAGAGAAGGCTCTGGGAGGCCTGACAGCGGTTATTCAGTATCTAAAGGGGATGTAAGAAAGGAGGGGACAGACTCCTTAGTGGGGTCTACCATGACAGGACAAGGGGAAATGGCTTCAAACTACAAGAGAGGAGATTTAGATCGAGTATAGAGGAAAAAGTTGTATATGGTGGAGGGAGTAAAGCAGTGGCATGGGTTGCCCAGAGAGGTGATGGGTGCCCCATCCCTGGAGCCAGGCTGGATGGGGCTCTGAGCACTGATGGAGCTGAGTGTTCCTGTTCATTGCAGGGGGGGTAGGGTTGGACTGGATGGCCTCTAAAGATCCCTTCCAACTCAAGTGGTTCTGTGATATGTGTGTACTCAAACTCTAAGCTTCTAAAATCACTCTTTTTAGCAAGCACTGTTGTTCTTCTGCATGCGCTACGTGCAGCCACGTATCTGTGATCGTAACTGCAAAGCAGCTAAGTTACTCCATGGGGATTTCCTGCTTTGGGAACGTGGGTTTACCTTGTGTACTAATAAAGCAGGCAGCCCATTCCATTGTTATGGCTTTTTAGTGTAACTGTGGTCATTGAGTACGAGGTGGGTGTTGATCAGTGATAAAAATGGGAATGCATGAGAGCTCAGCTTCTAATTGTCATTGCTGTCTGCAAAGAACCAGGAGGTGCTGTGGTGCTGATGAAGGGGTTATCCTGGAAGTTTGGGCTTGCATTGTGGGGTTGGATTCCTGCTGTCTTCTGGTTTACTTTAGTGAGAACTTATGTAAAATAGGAAAGGGAAAATATACGTACAATATGCTGGGAAGGGGGAGAGGAAGAAGAGGAAAAGTTCTGAAAATAAGGAATGCTCACAGGGAGAGCAGGAAGCAAAGTCCTAAGGATTTCCTCTGTAAACCTGGGAATTGAGCAGAGGAATATGTGGTCATACAGTGCTATTGTATTTCCTGCTGTTCAGGAATTAATGAGGAGGAAGGCTGAGTGGGGTTTTTCAGCTGAGTTGTGCCATCGGCCCTTGCTTTTATACCCAGGCACATCTTGTAACCATAAGAGCAGCGCAAAAGCAGAATTCATTGCGGAGACTTCAGCCCATAGATGATTAGTTTTGCATACAAGGGCTGCTCCGAAAGTAATACCTCTTGTTTTATTGGGTTGGCCCACAGCATCAGAGGCAGTTTTTTGCAGCTGAGAGTGTTTTGTAGCGGACAATTTGCTCTATCAAATAGTATTATTGTGTTCTTTGTATCTGTTGGAAATAAATTGGAGGCATTACTTTCAGAGTGGCCTGTATGTGTGTAATTTATATGTAAACTTGAACTTTAGAATTGAAACAGGCCAGTATAATACTGAAATTGGGCTCTTCTGAGCTTACAGTCAAAATAACAATGCAGTCTTTTTGTTTCTCATTCTCAGAACGTTATTAGCGCCTGTTTTGATTTCCTTTCAAAATCCATGACATCTGTATTGGGAGGCGGTATGAATTCTCCATAATAAACAGCTGCTAATGGATGACTTTGTCATTTTCCTTAGTGAGGAAAGTCAGGGTCTATTGTAGCCTCGTAACAAAATCAGATCTAGCATCAGCTATTGCAGTTCAGTATCAGCCAACAAATCAGAAACGTGTAACGAAAGTAACCAGTGCTACCAGAGCATTGGGGGAGCACAGGAGTGGATTTCAAGCATTGCATGCTGCCATATCAACCACTGCATTGAGGACCTCTGAGCCCCCACGGGCTGCTGGGGTTACTTTGGACAGTGGTGTCTTCCTGAGCTGGCTGTCCAGCTGCTCCTGGTGCATAGCCAAGAGAGAAGAAAGAAGAGAATACAGAAATAATAGAAGGGTGCTTAAGGGAATGTGTATTTGTTTTCTGGATAAGTTAAGATAGCTTGTTGTTGAAATACTGCTCTGAGTGGAAGTGAATATTTCTGAACAAGAAAATCTTCCTGTCCTAGGGGAATTCATAAAAAGGTTTTCTCTGCTGTAATCAGGTTGTTAATGTTCAGTGTGTCTTGACACATCAAACGGACTTGTTTGAATGCAGCTGCTTGGGAAGCAAGGCCGCTTTGAGGAGAGCTCAATGGGGAAGTTCTTCAATAGGGGAATGTGACCCCAGGCAGCCCTGTGCAGCCTGGAGTGCATCATTGCCAACAGGGTCTGCTGCTCAGAACTGAACACACCTGTTTGTCCCCGGGTTTGGTTCCCAACACTGCTGTTACAAGAGGCGTACTAATTAGGACTCCTCAAAGCTTGATCTGTGTTGTGCGGCTGTGCTGATTACCTTGAGTGGCCCATAGCGGAGTGCACAGGGCTGGCCTGGCCACAGCCAGGGGCAAGGTGGAGGCTGTTCTTTGCTAAATCATAGAGTCACAGAATGGTTGGGTTGGAGGGAAGCTGACAGCCCTCCCAGTCCCAACCCGTGCCATGGGCTGGTTGCCCCCCCACCAGGCTGCCCAGGGCCCCATCCTGCCTCAGGGGTGGCTCCCATGAGGTCAGACTGTGTGGCAGTAAATGTTCTGGTCTTATTTGCTGTAGCAGGTTGCTGTCAGGTATCTGTCAGGTAGTACTGTGAGTAGTAGAAGTAGACTACATTTGAGTTATGTCCAATTTGTATGAACCTGTGCAATGGACAGATTCATTATAGCCTGTTAGATTGATTTTTTTTGCAATATTTGCAGCATGTCTGTTTGTACCAGATCTGACTGTTCTGCTCAAGGATCAGACTCTTGCCTCCATGTTCTGTGCTGAAGATGCTGAGAAGTAGTGGTGCCTGGTGGTTTTCTTTTTGGCAACCTTACACTGCTCTGCTTCCAGACAGCAAAAACACCACCATAGTCACGAATGAATGGAGCTGCATCACAAAGCTGTGAGCAGCCTAAGATGACTGAGAGACCTTTTTAATATCATAGCCTTGTCCCTGTGTTATTTTGCAGATCTCTGAGTGGAAGCAGTAAATAAGAGGCTGTGATGAAGGAGAGTGGACACACGGTTGCTCTTGTGCAGCCCTATGCAGTGGTGCACTGGGGGAGGCTTTCCTTGTAGAGCTCACTGAGTTGGGTGCCCATGTCTGCAACAAATGACTTCCCTTCTGATGACTCTGGAAAGGGGAAATGAGGGAAATACGAATGTAAGAGTGGTTTCAAGGTCTTTCAGAGTGGGGAAAAAACAGGGCTGTAGTCCTTGTGTTCTGGTGTGGTGTGTTTTCATTATTATTACAAATGGCACTTCTAGGATAGTGTTTGAAAGATACGTATTTGATCTCTTCCTAAGCTATAAAACCTCACGTCCTATGCAGAACAAGACTGGGAGGATAAACTGAAAGATTTAGGAAAGCTTTGGTGTTATTAGCGTCCAACACATTTATTTATTATGCTTGTTTCCTGTTTCATTAGATTTTAAATGGCAACCATTGCAAAAATGTTCTATCAAAGTCTCTGACCTTGTGAGTGTTGTGCAGCGCCCACAGCAGTGATGCTCTGTAGATCACCTTGAAAGGACGATATAGCATTGAGACAGATAATTGCAATTACTCAAATAGGAAATAACTTTGGTCAAGCAAAATATTAACTTCTTTCTTTCCTGTTTTAATATATTTTAAAGACCACTCTTGAGAATTCCCTGCAAAGCAGCTTGTCTCCTGTATAAATTTAGTGAAGATTATCGGTTAATTTGTCTCCACTTCATACTCAAGTATGCAAAGCTGCTAAAGCCTATTTTTGCCTTAAACATCCCTGGGCTTTTTTTGTCCTAATTTATTCTGTATTTCCAATTAAGCTGTATGTTGTCAGGAAAAAAAAGTTACTACTTTTCTTGAAAAAGAAATTCCTCTTCTAGTTGAATGAATGCCCATGGAAGCCTCCTGCAGCTTTTACTACAGCAAAATCAGTGTTTTTTCCTGGAAAATCAGGATCTACTCCAGAGTAGGAAACACAAGAGTTGTCCTGCAGGAGACACTTACAGATGATAATAAAAACATGGTGTGAGCATCACAGCATTCTTACATTAGCCCGAAAATTCAAATGCTGAACACTTGAAAAAGACATAGGAGAGGGAAAATAGCTTCAGGGCTTAATTTAGTATTTTGGGGATGCCTATAATGAAAGGTAGTTGTGCTGCTGAATGCTAGTATTGAACGGAGTAATTACAACCCTGTGGTCTTACAGGCCTTCCTTTTGCAGAGGGGCATGGAGGGAAGATGGTTGTGCACTGTAGGAGCGGTGGTTGTGCACTGTAGGGGCAAACAGAGTCTGAGCCGCCGCAGTGTCTGTGTGCCACTGCCATGGTTTATTTCAGATTTTCAGCTCATTTGTGATTTCTTTAATTCATTTTTTTTCCTCCTCTAACGTTTTTCTGCCTAACGTCAGAAGGCAGCTGAGGAATCCCAGAATGCTTTGGGATATCCTTACTGCTGACTCTGACAGTGGTCATAGAGAAGTAAATTACATGCCCGTAGGAAGGAGCACTGTGTGTGGCTCAGGGTTAGGACCTGTATTGAGACAGCAGAGGGGAAAGGACACAGCTGGAGCTGGATCTCCTACAGTTGGAGAGCTGCTTTGACTCCCAAACTAACTTCTATACGTGGCTGTGAAGAGCTGTTGGCAATGCCAACACTTTGGCTGTAGTGTCAGGATGTTCCTCAATGTTAACCAACTATTTTTCCCCTAAAACCTATTCCAGAGCTATAACAAGGGCATCTTATTTCTGTGTTCACGTGACTTCACTCTTACTTGTAGATGTTCTCAAGAGTGTGACAGTGAATGTCTCTTTTAAATACAGGTAGCGAATACCTTGTGATTTACATAATACTACCAAATGTCTGCATGTAGCAGAAAAATTAATTACTGCACACGGCACTTAGGAGGAGAAGGCAGGGCACTTTCTTGATAATTACAGTATTGCTGCAGTGTAAATATATCCGTCTTCAGCTGACAATATAATTAATAACATCTATTGAGTGGTTTGACTGTTCTACTTCGGTCTTATTACAAGTTGATTTTTTTTCAGTGGTGCTGAGCCTTTGTAGCTCAACTGGAGCTGTTTGCTCCATGCCCTGGAAGCCACAGCGGTGCTCCTGGCTTGGGGATTTCTTCCTGATTGAGCCACTGCTGAGCTCAGGGTTGGGATTTAAAGCAGGCTTGCTCTTCACTTGCTCAATTCACCTACTCAACCTGAGACAAAGAGAAGTACAAATCTCCAATGTGGACTTCTGGTGGCAGATTTTTTTTTTGACAGTTTGTTCATGGAAGTCATAAATTAGAAACCGATGGAGATTTGTCAAGAGCAAAACTAAAAATAACGTGTGCTGAGCACTGACGGTTCTGGCTGATGGGGTGCCGAGTGGGTTGGCTTTAGGATATGCCCCTGGAGGATCAAAGGCTCCATTTTGTATTTCCTTTCATGTCCCGTCCAGCCTTCGCCATTTCTGTCCATTGGTGGTCATGAATGCATCTTTGTCTAATAAAGTGGTGCTGAGAGATCATATGATCGTAGAATGGCTTGAGTTGGAAGGGACCTCAAGGATCATCAAGCTCCAACCTGGCAAGGTCACCAACCTCCATATCTATTGCTTCTGTGTTTAGACCACAGCAAAGGGGAAAAATGAATACAAGAATGTTTTTGCTGTCTTTCTGATGTTTCTTATGTCTCTCAGTAGTTTTTTTCATCAGCAGCAGCATTAAAGGGTCTTGGGCAAACTGCTGTTTTGTAATGGCAATGCCTGGGAGAGAGTTGTCTTAGTGTTACCCATTTCTCACTCCATTCTCTCCTTTTATAACCATCACATGTTCCTGTGTGTTGCCAGACATTGCCTCCAAAAAAAAAAAAAGTGTGCATTTTCTTTGCCAAATCTGTGAAACTTTAAAGTCATGATAGTATTAATACCATTAAGACTATATTGCCTCATTATTTTTAATGTTAAGCCTCAGGTAACAGTTAATGGTGCTGCAAAGTATTTTAATAAAATTACTTGTAGTAATTAAGGAAGAAATAAGTATGTGGGGAGCTCAGTGGTTTGGAAGGAAATGGGAATGCAGCCCAAGGGGTGTTGGGCTGCTTATCTCCATCCTCAGATGGATGTAGGGCCTGGATGGACATGTGGACCGCAGAGCTCCTCAATGAGGGCTGGAGTTGCCTCTGCTTCACCAGCACTTACAAAAAGGCAGCTGAACAATGGGTTGACCCATCAGCATTAAGAAGAATAGGATATTTAATTTTCTCTTTATTTACTGGGAAGAATTAGTCGTGGATCATTTCTAGTGGTTTTGTTGCTTATGGAGAGGCAGTGTAAAGACCTGAAGATTGATTCCCACTAGTTCTTTGCAGGAAGCATCTCATGGAGCTATGTTGTCAAAAAGTGTTCTCCAGCTTTGTACAGAGGCTGTAGGCAATCATTCTTGGCATATTAAGTAATATAGGCATGAACAGAGACGTGAGTGGATGAGATCTTGAGCAAATCTAGCTAAGGCTGGCTTATTTTGCTCCTGTTCTTCAGTGTGTTCATGCAACTGTGTTTGTTGACAGCTAATCATTAAAACCAAAGGTTTTGCCTACACAGTTTCCTATCTTGCCCATTGCTTTTGTAGCACATGGCTGCAAGTGCTTTGCCTATTTCCAGGCCTGGATGAGCTGTAGCAATCTGAAGACATATCTGGTGTGTGTTCCTTCACCTCCCATAAGGCCGAGGTGCTCATTCCCATCTCTGCTCATTACAAACCCAGAGAAGGGATTATGCTAATTCCAAAACTTCCATGATACTGAAGTATTGTTTTATTAGTCCTGTTCCTCTAGGTATTTATGCTACTTTGATATATTTTTCTTCTGCATACAATAGAAGTGAGTAAAAGATGCTCTCCTAAGGGCTGCACTTATCTGTACTTGCTGTATTTCTAAATGGTGTCCATTTTGGTACTGCTTGTTGGTTCTTGTAAATCTATTGCGTATTTTCACTGCCTTCTACAGAACAGACGTAAGAGACAAAACCAAAGAAAGATATTAATGCAGAGCCTGCTGGTGAGCCAGCAACCAGTGCCGAGCCCTAAAGGAACATTAGGAAGCAAACTCCAGTGAACAGCTCAACTGAAAGTTTAAGTTCTACTTAAAGAATTACGTGAGAGTTGTCACAGTTATGGTACAAAGTTTTGGTATCTGAAGTCAGTTTCCCTGTGAAAGTCTTAATCCCAGAATCTTTAAAGCAAGCGAGAAATTCTTTTCTCCTTCCCCCTTAAGCAACCAAACAACAAAAATTGTGAAAATTGAGAATGCTTTGCTTCAAGGTCTGTGCAGAAAGTATTGGCACTTAAATGAAAACATCCAAGCTGCCTTCCTGTGCTTTCTTTTTGCATCAGAAGAGTTGCCATGGCTTTATCCTGCCATCAGTGCTGCACCATCCACCACCTTGCAAAGCTGCTGAGACTTCTGAAAGTCTGAGCTTCACCTGCTGCAGTGACATTCAAGACCTGTGGCACATCGTTGGTGCTGTTGCAGGAGACCCACAGAAGCAACGGTACTGCCAGCAGCTGTAAGAGATGGGAGCAGAGCTGCAGGAGGAAGTATTGCTTGCTGTCAGGCTGGCTTGTAGTTTTGCAAATTGGAAACAGAGTTGTTGAAATATCAAAGTATGCAATTCTTATGAAAAAGGCTCTTGAAACAAAATTTGAACATTGCTATTTTAGAGGTTAAAAGAAATGGAACTTCTTATTTATCTGCATCCCAAATTAGAATATTTTAA
Source organism: Gallus gallus (assembly GCF_016699485.2). Classification (NCBI taxonomy): domain Eukaryota; kingdom Metazoa; phylum Chordata; class Aves; order Galliformes; family Phasianidae; genus Gallus; species Gallus gallus. The sequence goes on from NC_052551.1 coordinate 3,258,331, forward strand.
TGTTTGAATTTCTCCTGGCCCAGAAATTCTGAATTCCATTCAAGTTCTATTATAGCCTGGCAAAAATCTCTGGTGTCTTTGATCCTTCTGTTCATTACAGAGAAATTTAAATTAAGATGAGACTGTTTCCAGTTTATCCAAACGGGAAACTAATTTGAGACTCAGAGCAAACAATCAATGCGAGTGCTTTCCAATATAGATCTGTTTCCTCTTTGAAAAATCTAACAGGACCAGAAAAGACCCAGATTGCATAATGGTTCTGCTGGTGGTATCCCAAGAGTTCTGCTGTCGAGCAGATAGGAGCAGAGCAGATGGCTGGGCTGGCTGCTGGGTCTCCCATTCAGTCCTTGTCTGTTTTAAGGCTTTGGGGCAAATCTCTTATTTCTTCATTTGTGAAGTGTGAATAATAGTACTTAGCTCCCTGGAATGCTAATGTGCTAATCTTGCTGCAGACACTTGCTTCTATCATGGAAATAGAAAAGATGGTAATGCTCAAAGCTAGGTTTCATCTTATTTTCCTTAAGTCTGTCAGTTTAGGGTGGAATTTAAGTAGTACTTGACATGGTCTTAGTTTTATCCCCCAGTGTAAGCCAGGAGCAGTACTCGTGTCAGCTCCATCCCGAGTGGAATTGACCTTTGCTTGTTGTTTTAATAAATAAAAAAAAAATATTTCCTTTTGTAGTTACATAAGAAAGATGATATCTGCAGAGCAAAGAGTGGAAATAACTTTTCTTTCCAAAGTTCAAGCAGTATTCCATAATAATGGATTTCTTTAAAAAAAACAACTCCAACTTTTTTGGCTGACTCGGGCAGTAAGCAGCAGAGGAGGTCGGCGTGGGTCAGGACATTGCTGCCTGGGCGTTTTAGCAGCCAGGATAATATTCATTGCACTGGTAGCAACACTGCATTTCCTGATGTGAATACAAGGTAAATAAAGCTGACCCAGGCAGAGAGCTCTTATGTTAAGAGGAATGTCTGACAACCTCAGTCAGATCGGTGCCTGACAACGAGATGAGCAGGGAGATGGCTGTAGGGATGGATAGAGCTAATATTGCAGTGCTCTCATGCCAGCACCTTGTGTCACTGCCCTTTACTGGGCCTAATAAAGCTTGGAACAAGACTTTACTGGGAAGGCTGGGAAAAAATAGCAATTAGCCCAGGTTCTTGAAAGTGACTGATACGGATCATAAAGGATGTAAATTGAAAGCATGTTGCTGCTGCTGCTGCTCTTGCAGCTGCTTTATGTGCAGTTTCACTTCAGATGGGGTGTTCAGGCTCTTGTCTTTTGAATTCAAAGTTGCAGTTCTGATTCTGGGCTCGATCAGTAACCTCTGAAAGTCACTGCCATCTGACAGCTCTCCTGTGGCCTACGTGGAAATTATTTATTGACTCATATATTCCAATTTAAAACTAAATGCACTGTTGAGAGCTGTGCTGCTCTGGCCTCGCACTCATTTCAGACCTGACCTGTGATTTTTACCTCTCCCCAGAAATGGGCTTCTTGTTTTTCTGAGTGTGTTCTGCCTGAACGTCCTTTTGTTCCCATTACCACAGATGGGGTGGCCATTGAGTTGCAGGCACATTTTGCTTTTTCAACCTCTTGGAAGTGTGTCCCTTGGGTTGTCTTCTGTGCCTGACACACAGCAGCTGAAAGTCTATTAAAGTTCTAGCTGGGGAGTTTCAGATGACTTCTGCGTCTGCTTTTCCTTCAGGTAAAACAGAAGTCAGTTCAAGAAGTGAGCAAGGCATTTTTCCTTGTGTGTGGAAACCTAATGCAGACAAGTGGCTGTGTCGTTCCAACTAGCAGCACTCATCAGTCTCAGGGAGGAGGTCACAGGCTTTGTTCAGCCTGTAGCTTGAGCTGTGCTGTGCATTAATTCATATATGGTACAAAGCTGAAATATGTCTGCAATGGACCATACCAAGCTTCCTGTTTGGCTGTCTACCTGGATTAGCTGGAAGAGGTCTAGGCCGGCCACTGCTATTTGAGTGCTGAGTGCCCCTCAGGAAGAGGAGCCAGATAAGATGGGGAGAGCACTGTAGCATGCAGAGTTCTCCAACTCGCTCCTCTGAGAGCACACTGCCAACTGCCACTGTGAAACTGAGGCTTCGACTATAGCGAAGTGACCCTTATATTCCAAACGCAGTTCTGAGAACCTCGTTCTTAATGGCCAAGGTGGGCATTATAAAAATCTGTATACTTATGTAGACTGTCAAGAAGCTTTAGAGCTGTGAGGAGACACAGGAGAGAGAAACTTGGAGCTGTGAAGCCGTAGCTCTTCCCCAGAAAAAGTCTTGCTGAACAAAAATTGTTAGATAAGGGTGCTCATGTTTGGGTTGCTGCATTCAGTTCCTGAAGGATTATTTCATTAACATGTGCCGTTTACTGTAGATTTGGAAGATGTTATTGAAAACAGAGCTGAAGGAAAAATGAAGTGGGGTGGAAAATGCTTTATGCTTCCACATAGGTATTGGAAGGCACTAGGCATCAAATGGATGGGTGCTGAAGGATGGACGGGAGCTTGGGGTTATGGTGAAGTCATAGCAGCTCAAATTTGGAGCCCACTTTATCTTAAAGACATCTTGAGTCCTTTCCTCTAATTTTTAGGGATTGAGCTGGGAGGAGCTGGCTACTGAGGGGTGTGAGATCCTCTCCATTTCCATTCACGTGTTCCTGGATCACAGAATTTGGGGTTTGGAAAGCATCTTAGAAACTATTTGGTCCAAGCTTCCTCCTCAAAGGAGGGCCAGCTAGAGAAGACTGCTCAGGGCCTTGTCTGCCTTGAAGCATCTCTAGGGATGGAAACTCCACAGCCTCTCTGGGCAACCAATTCCTGTGTTCAATGTTCAGTCAAGTTTAATTAAAATAATATTAATAAAATGGTTTAAAAGTTTTATAGAAGCTTAAATGGTGTTTACTGAATTTGAACTTGTCCCTGTTGCCTCTTGTTGTTTCACTGGGCACCCCTGAGAAGTCTAGATCCATTGTATTTATTCCTTCCTATCAGGTAGTTACATCCATGATCCCCCTACATCTCCTCTTCTCTGGGCTGAGCTGTCTGAGCTCTGTTGGGTCTCTCATCTATTGTATCTAAGAATCTAAAGATTCAAGGGCAGAGAAGTCATGGAAGAAGTTGGTGTGTGCTCTTCTTTCTTTTACTTGTTGTCCTTAAGCTTGAAATGAGACTCCTGTACCTGTGCTGCATGTATTTACCTCATTCCTTTAGTCTAGGCCCTCTGGGATGTAGGAATGCCATCACCACTTCCAGCTGCGCTACCCGGTCTGCAGAACTGCTCTGCTGGTTGTCTGTGGGTCAGAACAAACACCGCTGTACTTAATGGGGCTGTGTTGTTGCAGCTCATTCCCGGTGCTGCTGTCACACAGAGGTTCTGTACGAGCAATGATTTTTTTGTCCCATTGCTCAAACCTGGAGACAGATTTAAGTCAGGCTGTGGGAATTAGCATGCTGACGTTAAAAGAGGTGTCTGAGGATCAGTGCCACACATAGGCAAAACCTTGTGTCGAGGCTGTTTGAATGCTGAAGTGCTGAGAGTGGAGGTGACAGTGAAGCTCCTCCTTGAGGAAGGCGGGAAGAAACCTCCACAGATTTTTATTTATTAGCATTTGTATTAAAAAAAAAAATAGATATATCAGTGTGATTCTTGAAATAACCAAAAGTCGAGTCTTGATCTCCTTTAAAAGCACTGCATAAACAAACCTGAGTGTTTTGGGGCTGTGCCATTACTAAGCTTTAGAGGTATTATCTTGGTTACCTTCACAAGCTGTTATTAGCAGAGCTGCGTGGACACTGTTTGCAGTTGATGGGGGAGGGTGAGGACGCCAAACCCACCCAATCTAAACAACATCACACAGCCCTATCCCTCAATCAGAATATGTGAGGATATTCAAGCAGTTGTCACGTGTCTTCTCACATGGATGCTGGGTAAAAATCTCCTTTTTCTTCCCATCTTTGTGTGGTGGGAGGGCACGAGACTCCCTCCATCCCCATCCAGCCTCTCAGGTCTGTGCTCACAGCTGTGTCCTGTCGCTGTGCTGTTGTCCATCAGCCATGGGGCAGCAGCCCTGGGGGTGCCTCAATGTCTGAAGAAAGCAGGGACTTTAAAGGACACCCTGGCACCAAGATGTGTGCTGGTTTTGCTCTCCCCTCTCAGATATACCTGTGTGTTTTTTGGTGTGGTGACCGCTCTGACTTTTCCATGGTGTCCTCTCTTGGGCTTTGATATCTTTGCATCCCTCCCCATACGTTATATGGACAAATTCCCACTAAATCAGCTCCTGTTGTTTTGTCCTTCCCTGGGGTGAGTAAGTTGGTGGCCGTCATTATTTTTGCCAGATGTGCCCAAGCAGCTGGAGCTGCTTCTGCTGCTATGTCGGTGTCTTTCCTGCTGCCTATTTCCCCTTTATTTCCACAGTGGTGTATTTCTAGCTTAATTAGTGGTGGCAGTGCTAATCCGCTGCCTGTTGTTTGGTGGTGGTGAGGTTTTTTTTTTTCCCTTGTCTTGGCTTCCAGACACTCCACTTGGAGGCTGTGTGGCCTCCCCCCACCTCAGCAGTGCAGTTGGCAGTGGACCCATTTGGTAAAAGCTTGCCAGCTGGGAATCTTCTTCAAGAATCTCAGAAGAACACGATGGGGAAGGGGAAAAAAAACAAGCTCCAAAATAGTATTGAATGTCACATTGAAACCCAAAGAATGCCCTGGGTTGCTGGTATTTCCACTGCAGAAAAACATTCATATTTAGTGTGTGTAGTAAAAAATTCCATAAATCATGGCCCCTGTCTCTCTTCTCCATACTTTTCCACGTATTGCCTGGGTTGCACGTTGACCTGTGCACTTTTGGAGCCACAAACAGCCAAGTCAGCAGTCAGGCTTTGGAAAATAGGACTAAAGCAAAGACATTGCATTTGCTGTAACAGTTTATAGCCGTTATCTGTCATCTTCAGTATCTTATTTTTAGCCTTGTCCGAGGTGCGATTCTTCAGAGAAAGACAATGTTCCTCTCCAAATATACACAAAGTAATGCTTTGGCAAAATAACCCTATAGTGATGTGCTTCATCTAAGAGCAAATCTGAACGCGATTCTGTACTTTGCTCTGTGTATACTATAGAAAAAATTGACACTTATAATATTCTACTCTGTCACAGTGTTCGATGCAACCAATTATTTTGGCTGATGGATCGACTTATTCTCTGCAAGTTATAGCTAGCTCTTTGATACCTAATGAAAGCACTTGCCACTTTCAGTCCTTTACATCTTCAAAGCGCTGTATAAACATTTAAATTAATACAAACCCCACTGAGGATGGTAAATGAATGAAGCGTGTACAAACTTGCACTTACAGGACTAAGAGGCCCTTTGCAGAAGCGATGGGAAGTTAAGCGTGCTTTACACGGTGCGTTATCGGCGCAGTGCTGATTTGTGCCCTGCAGGTAACATGCAGGTACGTCTTCCCTGGCTGGATAAGCACAGACAAAAATCTCTCCTCCTCGTCATCCCTTGCAGCCATTCCTTTTATCACTGCAAGACACCGAACTTGTTTCCACATCAAATAAAGTGGATTTTCCAGGAGGGGCTTTGCTGGCCCATAAGCTGCCACCTGAGCTAAGCAAAGTCCAGAGCTTCATCTGTATGATGCCACTGCAGATCCCATACCCGCTCCAGCGTCCTGGGAGAGCAGTTTGATCTGCCCACAAATATGTTTCTTTCCAGCTGTCGCTGTTATAACTCAGCCTCTCTGGATTGTCCACGACCACTGTGGGCAGCGCATCCCTTCCATCCCAAATCGCTCTGTGATTCTGCAGTCTGCTTGGTTTGGGAGCAGCACTTGGGGTTGCGCTCGGAGCAAGGTGTGCAGTCCCTTGTGCAGTGGGGCACGTGGAGTGTTGATAGTGGTGTTAATTGGCACGGATGGATGTGGGGGACTCACCCTCTGTGAGTGCTGCCACCCGCTGCTGTGCGGTGTTCAGAGGCGCTGAGTGTTTTGGTGTTAGCGAATAGATTGCTAAGCCCTGTAAAGCCCAGGCTGACACGTAAGCTCAATACTTTGTAAGTAAAGCTGCTGATTTCCAGCTGGTTGTGGAGATTGGAAGCGTTAAACCAGCTTACAGAAGTCATACCGCTGACCGGCTTCTGAGACGTGGGGGATGCTGAATCTCCTCCAGCACGTGGGATGTCTCTATGCAGTGCTCTCTGCTTTGCAGCCAATTTTTAAGAGGTGTTTCTCTGCTGTTGCTTCTGGAAGGTAAATACCCACTGGAGACAGAGCTGGGGGGCCCTGCGGAGTGAGGTTGCTGGGCTGTGGCTGCTTCTGGTGTTGCTTCTTTGCTTTGGTTGGTGCTTGAGGGCAAAGCAGTCTGCAAATTCAGCTCCCAGCAATGCAGGTGGGCCTCCAAGCAATGGAGGAGGGTCAAAGCAGAGAACTCAAACCTGTGCCCAACGGATGTACTGTGTGGCGTTATATACCTCATGCTCTGTGGCACTTCTCCGGAGCATCTCCGTCCTTCTGAAGGTGCCAGGGTGATGTGGTCCAGTGAGGAATGCCTCTGTCAGCTTCCTTGTGCTGAATTCCTCATGGGGTTGTTGCTAAGAGCTGACCGCAAATCACCTTATTAATCTTTCTCTTGTAAATATCATTGTAAAAGAAGCCAACTTTTATATTCATGCGTGCTTTCATTATTATGGTAATTAATTTCAATTTACAACAAATTAATGCATTTCTGTTTCAAACTCAGCCGTGTTAGCAGTGGTGAGCAGGAGGTGGGCAGCGCTGGGCTGTGCGCCTGGCAGCAGCGCTCTGCATGGACCAGCCTCACCTCAAGCTTAGACCTCTGCCCCACAGCAGGCCTATGCGGTGGGCTCAGCATCACTGTGGGGATGTGTGGAGAATGGCTCCCAGCAGGCAGAGTGATGGGGAATACAAACCGGTCTCGTGGAGGGGAGGGGAAAATGCGATAAGGTGAAGTGTGGGTGCTCTTTGATCTCTTGGCTGTAATTCAGAGCGGCACGGTCGTGCTGCAGGTGGCATTAGATAAGAGGATGTATTCCCCGGGTGGATTTTGCTGGCACTCTGAAGCAATTAGTTTTTGCTTGTTTGTAAAGTGAGCATAACAAGGTGCTCCCTCCCCTTCCTCAGAGTGTGAGATCCCCATCTCCCGAATGGATTAATTACGGCTTCGTCTCCCTCCTGTATCAATTACAGTAGTCTGTGTTACTGGGCTTGCTGAAGGGGTTTCTTGTTCCTTTTTCCTATCTTCTCACTGAAAGATGTTCTTCTACTGAGATTGTTCTTAATGGGTATAAAGCAAAAAGTCCAGAAGCCCTGTGGCATTAAAATGAGACCCAGATATTAAGATGATTTTAGTTCAAGGGCCTGAAAGCTTCTTGTAGGCATGCATTGACATTTTGAAGGTGGGGAAGAATGGGGTTTGATGCAAGAGAGAGGCACTCTCAGGGAAAGAGAGCATTCTTCAGAGGGCTGACAAACTGCATGTCCTGTTCCAGCCACGCGCTCTGATTTTCTAGGCTCTGCTATGTAATAAGGAATCCGTGTAGTTGCTTTTTTGCTTTATCCTAGCTGTGTGCTGGATGGTCCTTGTGAGAAATGATGATGTGCCTTAGGAACTCTAGCTGGAGCCGGTGGCAGGGACAGAAAACTTTGTAGAGCAGGAGGGGCTGGTAAAGGTAAGGCCAGCAGAAGGGTATGTACTGCAGCATCCCCTCGGAGGTTTTGAGATTGTGTTTTGAGCCATTGCTTACTGAAGTTCTTCCCTCCAGGAATTAGGCTAACAAAGTCAGCTTCCTCAAGATCCTCAGCCATTTGCTGCCTCGCAGTGTAATTGTGCGTGACTGTTCCTCATTAGACTGCAATATGTACCTCCTGGGAATGGGCCTTTACAGCTGAGGATGAATTAAACCGAAACCTTGGCAAATGTCGCTGCTTTTGTCGGGGCTGAAGAAAACGAGCAGGCTGTGAGCACGTGTCCCTTCCAGCACCTGGGTGCGGTGCCCCTGGATGCCTTGTGCTGTGGGAGGAGGCAGTGAGGCCGTGACAGAGCTGCTGCCCATAGTCCATCCCTTTTCCCATGGAATAGGAACACAGAATTCAGAGCAATGCCGGAGCGTATTTTGTTGTGCACATTTGCTTTGTGCTGGAGACCAATTGGCAGATGGGCAGGGATGCCTCATGCATGCCAATGCTGCCCAGGCTGCCAAACGTGCTAGCACTTGTTTTAGGATATACACATCTGTGGTTCTGACTGGGATCCAAACTATTAGCCCATTTGTGCATGAGAGCAAAGGGTGCATTCCAGCCTGAAGGTCTCTGTTCTCTGCTCTGCTCATCTCTGTGGGGGAAGGATGGGAATTCCCCTTTGTTTGGGGCTTCATCAGAAGGCAAAACCATCCTGCTTTGCTCACTGTACAGCATATTATTTCATCACTTCATTCTGTTGTCTTCATCTGACACTGCTCCACACAATGGGTTCTTATCTCCAGGGTCCAAGCACAGAAGAAGTTAATGAACCATTTGAACTCCGGTAACCACTGATCTCTGTTTAAGCTGAATAATGCAGGCTGCAGCTGTCGGCACTGCTGGCATCACGTGGAGGGGATGCTATAGGGCGGTGTGGGCAGAGGGAGGGGAGAGCAGGTGAGGGCACAGAAGGTATCTGACTTGGGAATTTTGTGGTGATTTCTTTTCTTTTACCCGTAGTTCATTCTTCAGGGTTGCTGCCTTTCAGGAGAAGGAAGTAAAAGCAGAAGGGCTCCTTTGCCCCTTAAAGTGGCTTTTGCTTTATTTGAGTTTGGAAGGTGTTTATAAGGAGGTGGCAGGATATTGAAGAGGCTGTCTGGTTACGTTTTGTTCCCCTAAAATACTGGATGCGCCCATGGTCAGGAGAAAGGCCTGAGTTCCCACATCTCAGCCTGAATGCTTTGTGCCCCTCTGGCACTGAGCACTCCTGGTGACGTCTGATGCTCAAGTCTGGCAAAGAGAGATGCCATCCTCCTGTGCCATAACTTTTTCACGAGGTCACTGGGATTCTTATTTCTCCTTTTACAATCCAGTTTTCCACTTTCTGTGTTATTAGACAGGATATGGGTTTTCTCTCATTGGCTGTAGGCTTCCAAACATAAAACACAGCAGGCAGATACTTGATCGGGACGTCGGGTTGTTCCACCTGTCCTTCCCAATGGTGGTACTTAGTTCAATGGGAAGTGTATCATCTGATGTGGTTGGGTGTTTTTTTAATCAATAACAAGCAAGCAAGAAAGCTAATAGTGTCAGTACAGGACAGGTTGACTGGAAGGAACCTGGCTGTGGAAGAACACGACTGTTCTAAGAGCTGAGTGTTCAGTCTCTTGGTCAAGTTTCAGTGGGTGGGCAGAGTACGTTGGGCTTCTGAACCACAGAACATGGATGCGGAGATGCATCTCGCTTGCTTTTAGATGCCTGAACTGTAGACAGCTGCACCGGACTAAGTCCTCAATTCTCTTTAAAGTCAGTGCAGAGGAGCAGGTGGCTCTCGAGGGTGATTCCTCTCACCCAGACATCTACGTGAGGATGAGGTGACGTTCAGAATAGAAGCACCACCATCTCTTCGCTGGCTGTAAAGACAGCAGAGATGGCGTGGATGTCTGCGTTACAAACATTTAAGGTTTAAGTGAATCCTGGCTGACATGCTTTCTGTCCCTCCCTGTTGTTGGTGGGATTTCAAAGCATTCCGTTTGACGCAAGGGCTGTACAACACTCACAAAACCCATCCCGCGCTGCCGGCGAGATGTGAAAGCCGTTCCGCGTTTGTCCTGAACTTCTGTGGGCGGCGAATGCATTGCTTCACTTGTCAGGTGGAAAAGCCTGACTTCTGGGGGCTCTGACAGGAAGGGAAAAATGTATGCGTTCTTTTGATCTCTGCACAGCAATGCAGTGTGGAGATTTGGAAGGAGCCGCTGTCCGGTGACATCCACAGCTCAGTGCCTCAGCTTAAATGCTGGCTATACCCAGATATCCGGATGTTTTTAAAGGTCTTTGTTGTATTCGTTTTTAAAGCTTTTCTAGGGCAAGATAGTTGGTTCTTCTCCTTGCATTTCACATGCAAAGCATCCAGTTTAAAATACAAATCAGTTTGAAAACAATCCTCTTTTTGCTTTTTTTTAAAGAAGTTTTAAAGCTTGGATTTAGCTTTTTAGGCTCATTAATATTCACAAACACTGCTTAGTTAAGCTTGCTTTAATTTCTCTGTGTGCTTTGTTAACAGGGATTATAGTGATGTTTGCATTTGCATGTGAGACTTTTACTATTGTGTAAATTTTGGTCATTATTATGGGAAAAAGGAAAAAATGGAAAATCAAATCTACTTTGCTCCCTTCAGTTCTTTAACTCTTAATGCCCTGTGAGCGTTTCTTTCCTGCCTTCCGTATTTATTAGGCAGGTTTTTCATTTCTCTTTGAAAGGTGTCTTGGAACCCCAGAAGATGAGGCAGACTTCTGGTCTCCAGGGAGGCCTGTGGCAGTGAAAAAGGGATGTCCCCATCCAGTCTGGAACAGGACAGTGGTTGTGTCATCCCTCCCCCTCTGTAGCAGCTGGAGGTGTTGGTTACCTGCTGCTGCTGCTGCCCGACTGGAAAGCATAGCAGCATTTCCTAAGGACATCCCAGAGCCAAAGTCAGCTCTCAGAATAACACCTGTATGTGCAGCCAATGGCTGGCTGGCTGTGGGGGCTGTGCAGTGTTTACAGCAGGATCATCTATAGCTTCTTTTTTTTCTATTTAATTCTAAATGTCTTCAGAGTTCTTAACCAACGGCATGATGACCTCTAGAAATTACCGCTTGCTGTCAACCCTGCAAGAACAAGACAGCATGAATGGTCACTGGGCTGCCTTGTGCTCAGCTCTGCCTTGCTGTAGGTCCGTGGGGACAGGAGTCAGTGAGTGCCCCATCAACAGGGCACGTGGTTGTTGAACTGGTGCCACAAGCTCATTGTAAACAAGTTACAGAACAGCCATTCCTGCTGTCAAGCTGGGTTGGTTGGCATCACCCTTTGAAAAGCTTGAAGACTTTGGTTTTACTTAAGTCTGTCCTAGACTATTTCCAGGGCACAGAATCATTGATGTTGGAAAGACTACTAAGGTCATCTAGTCTGACCCCAACCCATTCCCACCATGCCCACTTAGCATGTCCTTCAGTGCCACATACAATGAACAGGTTTGATAAGAAAAAGCATGATGTTGTTCTCCTGAAGCTCATAGGGCTCTCTGGGTGTGTGCTTTCTTGCACTGTCATTTTCTTCCCCCTGTCCCATTAGCCCGACCTACAGAGTACCTCAGTGTGGCTTTTGTGAAAACATCTGTCCTGTATTGAGCTAAGAAGCACTTTGTAAAGCCTTCTGCTGCGTGCTCTTTTGGCAGCAGTTGTCCATAGAGACCTCTGCCTCCTGTATTAAAGGCACAAACCATTGGTCCTTGGAGGACATTAGCATTGGTTCCAGTCATATACCCACAGACCATACATGGCTGGTCCAGAAGCTGTCAGTGCACCAATGCAGAGCTAGTGCTGAGCAAACACTGCCTATCAGCTGGGCTTCTCAGCTTGGACTTGGTGCACATGGCTCTTGGCAAGCAAGGAAGGTGGGAGGAAGAGAGAATAAGTGGTCATCTCTGGGTAGGACCCAGACCACTGTCTGAGGATGCACTGGATGAGCAGTGGCAGCAGTTCAGTGCTTGAGATAACCCTAGGAAAGGTGTGGAGGTCTGTTGAGGTGTACCAGCAGTCTTTAAGCACTACTGTTGTTCGTCTGAGTCCCTAGAGCGAGGTGCAAGAGCACGGAGGGAGTGTTCTCTTTCCTTTTCTCCTTGAAAACCCCAACTAACAAATCAGTCGTAGGGAATTTGTACACCTAGGAACGTTTCGTGCAAAAAGAGCTTCGTTTCCACTGACTGTTCTGAATGGATGCACACTGCATCTTCACTTGGCATCTCTGACAACGTGTCCTCTGTACTCTGTAATTTCATGCATCCCTGTAATTTATCACTCACAGTGTGGCTTATGTAGCAAGAGATGCAACCATCTATAAATCAGATAAAATATCTTGCATAAGAAGTCCCTATATCTTTCTCATGTTATGTTTTCAGGAAAAAAGATGGCTCTTGGTTGGGTTTGCTGGGATTGGGGTTGTTCAGGTTTTTGGAGGGTGAAACAATTCTCTGGCAGTCACGTGTGACTTCCTTTTGCACTTGGACTTGGCAGGAAGTAACCCACTAATTCACTAAGTAGTTCAGAGCAGCAGTCAGCCTGGTTCAGCTTCCTTCTGCTGGGGAAGAGTTCCAGTGCAACTCTTTGGGATGTTTTCTCTCCTGCTTCAGCTGGAACGTGCTGCATGCCCCAAGCTGCAGAGCATTGATAAGCCTTTCAACTTCAGTAAATAAGCCCTGTCTGATGGATTTGGGTTTTCACATCCTCCTCATCAATATCTAATCTTTTGTTTAGTCACAGGATGCAGTCTTTGTTTGCTCTGACTTATTCCAGCTTAAGAAATCTTGGGAAATGGTGGAGAAGAAGGGGTGATGGTTTCTTTTTGCATCATGGCGAGCTTCATCTAAAGCACTGTTAGACCACGCTGTCCTACCCCTGAAGGTAGCCTTTGCTGATTAACTCAGAGAAAGCAAATAATTAAGTACATGCACCCCTTAAAACTTCAGTTGCGTGAGAGTTCCACACATATGCAGTTTGGGGCATTTTTCTGCACTTATGAAAGAGGAGTAGGAGTTTTTTTTTTGCTCCTGCCTGTTCAGATGCTTTATGATGTCAATTTGTAGTAAGTATTACTCTGGAGACACTTGTAAATTTGGGTAATGTCTGTCCACATAAACAGAAATTGTAAGTTTAGGAAGTGTAGCTTGACAACAGTATTATCAGCTAATCTCTGCTAAACTCCCTTCCCTACATCTATTCCATAAAATCACAGTCAGTTTTCTGACAGAGGTTCTGATGCTGATTCATTCTGTTGTTTTTTCCTTCAGGTTTGCTGTTCAAATAGACTCCAGCATACAGTGTGTAAAGAGCGGTGCTGGGAAAGGCAGAGCACTTGATCCTGTCCAGTTAGCGTGTGCCTTGCTGCCTCAGCTCAGAGTGCTTCAGACAACTAAGCTGAGTATCAGTATCGTTTGAAAGATTTGGAATCAGAAGTAGAGAATTTGCCATAGAGTACCCAAGGCGTCCCTGCCTATAGCAGGGGGTTGGAACTAGATGATCTGAAAGGTCCTTTCCTACACAAACCATTCTATGATTCCATGATCTGATGCTCCAAGGCAAAGTAAACCTGCCAGAAGGTACTGACGTTCTGAGGCTCAGTGCTAAGGTTCTGAGGAAACAAGGCGTTCAGAACTGCAAAGCCACACAGCATCACAAAAATGGAAGGGATGGAGGAGGCGGAATCACTGCATCTTTGCTTCCTTCTCTCCCACCGTGCATCTACAAATGCCGTCCATAGATCACAGCTAAGTACAGATCAGCCCTTAAATAACACATGTTGATTCTGGTTAGTGTTTCTGTAGGACCAGCGCTCTGTTTTCATTGTCTGTGTTTTCCGTTGTGGTATTTCAGGGGGAGAAAAAGAACGTGTGGTCCCGGTGTTAAGGGATTAACTACCTGAAGCTTAATTACTACAAATTTCTATAAGTGTGTAAATTGTGTCATGGCTTTGAGGTGTTAATTGCGTCCGTAGCACGTGAGTAACCATGAGGCACGCGAGATCTGCTGGTGCTTCTGTGGAACGACACGTAGCATCAGGGTCTGAGAATTCCTCTTGTATAGCTGACACGTCCATTTGTTATTGTGAGAGAAAAGAAGGAATGTAAGAAAGCGACTAACGATCTTATAAGAGCCGTAAAAACATTCCATTGCACAGATGTATAAGCTCTAAAGCTCAGCGCTGGTAAAGATGAGATTATTGTTTCTGAAAGCATGCTGAAATAATGCACTGTTTGCTTCTGAGGCCGTGCTAAGTCCCTTCATACCCTGTCTCGTTTTAAGAGATGAGAACTGCTAAGCAACAGAGTATTTTAGCTTTTTGTACTGGCAAGATTTTTCTGATGATGTGGGAAGGTAATCGCAAAATTGCCTTTTTGTTTTTGAAAGCAACAGCAGTAAAACATGTATCCAAAGCAAAACCATATGGTTTTTTTTCCTATGTAGATAATAATTTTAAAGCATTTGTTCGTAGCGGAATAGTTGTCTCGGACAAATCCTTTCTTTTATATATGTACGTTTAAATTTGTGGTACTCTGTGGTAGGATCATTGATCCCAAACACTGCTCAGAGCACACTGCAGCTCTGCTTGTGGGTCGGATTGGTGAAGGGAGCTGGAAAAGCTGCCCAGGTTAGATGTACAAGCTTTAGGGCTAGGGGAACTGGGCATGAGACTTCAGTTGGGGCAGTGATGGAAGCTGGAGCTGTGAGTTTGAAATGGTGCAGTTTTATTTTATCTTTTAGTTGGATAAAATTCTTACAGCTCTGGACACTTGGACTTGTGTATGGAAGACCGAACAGATTAAGTACTTTATTGAATCCTCTTTGCATGCCCACTCATGCTATAGCAGCCAATTCTAGAAACAGAGGAATAGTTCAAACTCAAGCTATGACTTGTCATACCATAGAAAATGCTTGTTAAGAACAGTAGTGTTATGTTATCTAAAATAAGGCAATTTTAACGTCCTGTGGCTCTGTAGGCTTGACTTGTCAAGCTATTTCCATAAAATTATTTCTCACAAAATGCAGAAGCTGGATAAAATGGATCTTGAGTTCTCTGAGAAATGGACTCCCTTTTGTGGCCCACTGCAGCCGATGGGTGTCAATCTAGCCTTTGCATATTATAATTGTGCTTCTTTTAGTTTAGGAGAGGAAGCCATTCCATATTTTCAGCTGTAATATATCTGCTGGTTTCCCTTCTCTTTTCCTTCCTTCCTGTGGGTTACTGTACTCTTTGCTCTGGGGCACACGTGTGGCTCTACACTAGAAAAGACAACATCATGGTGGAAGGGGCATCTTTGAGAACGAAAGGGTTTCCACAACATCAGTTTTTATGCATATTCCTTTTAGATTACTGCTTTTTTTTTAAAATTTGATTCTACATTTTGATTCTATATACTGGGGATTGGAGCTCAGTGATCTTTAAGGTCCCTTCCAGCCCGAGCCATTCTATTATTAACCTTTCCAATCACCTATTTTTATTTTTCTCTTTGTGTGCTTTTTAAATACACTTAAAATCTGCATCCTACTCAGAAAACCTCACCAACACTTGATTTTCCAGCTGAGCCTCCTGGAAACCTTGACCATCCTCTAGAGCTGGAGCATCGTTTCTGTCAGATGATGATGTTTCTTCAAGGATCTTTTCTTACTTTGCATATGATTGTTTCTACTCCAGTGGTACAGAGGAATGAACAGGAGTAACAATATTGGAAGAATCAACAAGCATGCTTCTGTTGGTTTGTTTTCTTCTAGAAATAAATCCCAGCATGTGAACATATAAACAATATTAGCGCTGGTTTTGTCTGTATTAATCTCAACAACAGGAACACTTAATAGTCTGGTTGTTTTCATCAGCAACCTTATTAGAACTGTTTGTTAAGACTGCTTGTTAGCTCTTTGGGGTTTCTATTTCACATGTTCCTTTAAATCAAGGAATACAGTCATTTTCTGAAGGATTATTAATCTGTATCTTCTTCCTTTCCTTTGCTGTCCTGCTTGCCTATTAATTCTCACGGAGCTTCCCGCTTGAATGTTAAAGCTCTTCATCTAACCAACAGGCTTCAGTAAATACCTTCTCATATGAGTTTTCTGAAGCTCAGCCACTGCTTTGATTTTTATTGAAGCAGTCTTTCCCAGGATGTTTGGCTTCCCATTTTCAGCAACAGCGAATTTATTACCTTCCTCCTATTTGCAGTGTTGAAACCATGGGGCTTTATGTGATGATTAAGGACAGAATCACCCAAGGGTGCTGCTCAGCTTCAGCAGTTTCTTCTTGTCCTTTTAAGACACAAAGTTCAGAAGGCTGCGAAGTGAATCGTGTGCTATAATCATCCCTACAATTGTTGGTTCCCTGGATTGAGCTGTCGGAGGGACCATCCTGTCCCACACCTCCTGGCAGGCACTTTTGCTGCTTCTTCACTTACTTTCTCTCGCTTAGAGCTGAGAAATGGACCATAACTGTTACCAAACCTAACATGTTTTGGCTTGTGCATATCTTTAAAGATATGAGATTCATCTCAGACACGAAGATGTGGAGGATACAGCTCTTCACATCATGTTCTGCTGTAGCAGTTAATCACTCTTACTGTTAAAAATGTGTCCTTTCCTTCTAATCTGAAATTTCCTGGAACAGCAGCTGTGCATCTGACAGAGCAGTGTTTCATGATCTTTCCCTGAAGTGATCTAATAGTGTTTAACATCTGTGGACCACTCGGGCTGCCAAGGTTTTACACGCCTGCTGTGAGAGTGTTTGCACACAAAGGACGCCCCGTTTCTGTGCTGCTCTCATGCTCATCATTCTGGCAACTTCTTAAAAATGAGCCAGCATCTCGATATCTGCACAGCTATGCAGCAGATTTATTGTGCTTTAGAGTATCAGTGTTGATATATATTTACAGTACTACTCATTTTTCATCCTTGTATCCATTCTGACTCTGCATCCTCTGTGCTGTAGTGGTGGGAAGCATGTAGGACTAGCTGGTGGCTTCGTTTGGGCAAATGCTGTGAGTACTGTCAATAGTAGAGAAGTGGAATCCACACACAGTGTGTGCTGGCTTGTGCTTCAGCTCAGAGCTTTGGTGGGGTCTGTGTGTGTTTGTGTTTGTTGGGTTTTGTTTTCTTAAACAAACATCTCTTGTCACTCCAAAACAGATTTGCTTCAAGGTTGCTTGTGCTGCTTTGTATTGCTTTTCATAGATGAGAGTTCTGTTGGTACTCTGAGCTTGTTATCAGCGGAGGGCTGTGTGTTGGGAGGCAGAAGAGGATCTGTGCCTGAAGGTTAAGCGTTGTCTCCCCGTGGCTTTGTGCTGTGCTCCAAAGGGACCCCAGGGCAAGGCTGCAGGGGGCACCACCACTCCTCCTGGGGCAGCTATGGGGAAGGGTCATGAGGGATGTGGGTAACGCTGACCTGGGGGACAAATCTGGGGCTGGGGGTGCCAGCTGTGTGTCTGTTTGGGGAACGTGGGGTGCGAGGGGAAGGGGCTGTGCGCAGTCTGAGGGCAAAAGGAGCCTTGTTGGCCAAGCTGGGCTGATGTTCTCTATGGGTTGTGGGCCTGGCTGCTGGAAGCCTTGCTAATTACCTTCGTGTGGCTTTTGGGGTAGTTCTACAAGTATGTCCTGCAGCCTTTTATAATAAAATTTCTCACTTGGTTCTTGCATTCTGTGCAATCAAGAGCTGCGCGTGAGTGTGCTTGATCACAAGCATCTCACTGCTCCTAACCTTTGGTTGCTTGGTTTCTGCAGCAGCACCTAAAAGCTTCTCTTGTCCTTCATCTGAAAGTTCAGCTTCGTATGAAAACCTGGAGGTTTGTATTCATGCTGCCTCTGGAGCAGTGGGCTACACACACAGATCTCTGGGGGAGAGGATGTTTCAGGGACTATAATGGACCCGGAGAACACTGGGAGTGGATGCTTGAATTAATTTCATCTTGTTTCAGAATACTTACCAGCCCATATTCTGCGTTGCTGCTGCAATGCCGCAGTAGTTTTGGGGGGGGATGGGAACAGCAATTCAGATTATCCTTTCCTCTAAATGCTGGTATTATGTCTGTATTGGAATGGTCACTGTAATTATCTGTGTACCCTGGGATTGATTTCTTCTTGTGCTCCAAAGATGATGGAGTAGAAGTTGGGCTTTTATGTAAATACATTGCAAACGTCAGACAAACTCAATATTGGTTATGAGCTGAGAGGATCTCTCCTCAGGCATTGGTGTGAGATAAAGTTTCTCTGTATTTTGTTTTTATGCGGTCTGTCTGCTTCTGGCCTTCAAGTGAAATATGCTTGTCCTTCCTGCTCCCCATCTCCTGTAATAGTTCTTCAAGTGGAATCAGTTTTTTCAGGTTTAGAAGTGCTGCTTTGTTGGATACCAGTCCAGAACGTATTTAACTTGAAATTATGTTATATTAAAGTTCAGTGAAGCTGAATCTCTCTGTTTATTTCTCTGCCAGTCAAATCAATATCCTTCATCTATTTGCTGATGGGAGGCAGCAAAAAAGGAATTGTTGTGTAGGTGGTAGTGACTTGATTGGCACATAGTAGAAACAAACGGGAGAGAGATGTGTTTTCTTTTTCTTTTTTTTCCCCACTTTCTTTCCTTTTTTTGAAAGTTCCAAGTTTTCCAGTAGGGTCTGAAGTGGTTCTTGCAATGATGCATCCATCCCATGTAGGGCACGTGGTTGGCCAGCTGGTGCTGCAGAAGGCTCTTCCCCATTGCAAACACTTAGGAGGGCAGGATTCTGCCCTCCCCAAGTCATCCCAGTCAGATACCATTAATTCCTTCAGTGGATGTGCATGAAAAAAGGTGAGTTTGCTTGGAAAGGGAAGCATGGGCACAATTCACTGCTTCAATTTATTCCTCCTCATAAGAAATGCTAAGAAAGCCACTGGAGTTTTTAAAACAGAGTTGTAGGATTTCATTATTGCTCGTTTTGAGTCAATTAAAGCTGAAATACCACTGGCTGTGGAGTGGAGCAGAAGCCAGGGTGGAACTGTAATGTGCGGTGACTGCAGTCACAGCACCCGGTGGAAATATTAGGGAAGGTTAAGATCTCAGAAACGCGCTCCGTGGTGCCCTAATTCTGCTTCCACCGAGGTCAGTGGTGAAAGGCTCTCTGGTGTAATTTAGAGCCAATGTAAGCTAATGAAGAACATTTTGACAAGTCCACGCTGCAAAGGTTGGCCCCTGTTAAGTCTGCAGTCAGCTCTGTAAGGCTGCTGTCTCTGAAGAGCTTGCACTCAACCAGCTCGAGAGTGGCTTGATCTTTTTTTAATCTTAATTTAACATTTTAATTCAAGTTTCTAATGATGATTGTGAGCTGGCGTGCTGGATGTGGCCTTGCTTTGCTTTCCCAGGTAAGAGCTGATTCTTGGTGGATGAGAGATCTGCGTGCTGGCAAGGTTAATGCAGGGTTCAGCCCTTCAGAGCTGCGGCTGCAATGTAGATAGGAGCACTGAATGAAGCAGGTTTACACTCTCATATGGGTTTTTGGTTGTTTTCTATATGTTTCTGCCATTGGGTGAATTATGCAGGTCCTCTTCGTTAAATTTAGTTATTACTTTTGTCTGCATGTATTTGGTGTTCAAATAACTGGGGAAAGGTTACTTAAATATTTAGACACACAAAATTGTCTTTAATATGCAGTCTACACAGCAAGAAAGCAAGCTTACGAAAGTGTTTTACATTTACAATGGATTTATCCACGTAATGTAATGGTGTTTATCTACTTCATGCAAAATCAGCTGTAACTCTGCATTGCGTTGGAGAAGTCAGGCATTTAGCAGGAGCTGTGTGGAAGCTGAACAGCAGCTCTGTGCTGGGCGAGTGCTTCCCAGTCTTAGTGGAAGTTGGTTTTGCTTCTGTTCCACATAAGCGTGGAGCCAGCAAACTTTGAAGTAAAAATTAGTCTGTTAATGAGCTCGATTCTTGGTCAGGAACAATTATTTTTTTTTTCTGTTTTGGAACAGACTTAAGATTGCAGCTGCCATCCCGTATATTTTAAGCGAGGTTGCTGAGGTGGATTATTTGTTTGTCACCTGCACCAAGTGTGTTTAATGAGGTTAGACCCGGCAGACACATCTGACAGCAGTTTTATGAAGTTGGTGTTCATATACTGTTGAAAAAATAGCATGGAAATGCCAGACGTGCTTTCCAGGCAGATTCAGACACCACTATTGATTCATAGATGCAAATACCTTCAAGCTCCAAGATGAGCTTCCGGCATGGATGGAGCTGTGTATGAGAAAGAGCAGAGGAGTTTTGCCCTTTCATTGGCAAATAGGCAGTTAGTAACAGCTCAGGCTCACTTCTGGTCCAGAAATTGATCATCGGGCTTTTACTCAGCTCTTTGGTAACTTCCTTTTTCTTAATAAATGAGGCAGCTGTCCTGATGCCAGGGATGTAAATGAGGGCAAGCATCCCTCTGCAGCAGTGGCTGCTTTCCCCGTGTCCCCAGTTGTGGTACATCAATAGAAGTAAATCCTGGTGCATGCAAGGCAAAACCTGTGCCTTCTAGAAGTGTTTCCTCATTCATAGAGATGCCCTTCAGCTGCTGGTGGTACTTCAGGGCTGCTGTCAAATTCAGGATTGCGGTGAAAACTCCAGGGCTGCTGGTCCTGGTTGAGTGTTACTGCTTGCTGCTCAGGCTGTGCTTTCAGTAGTCAGAACAAAGCTGCCCTGGTTCAGTGTGTGGTAAAGTTTCAGTCTTGGCTCAGAGCTGTTGTTTAATCAATTTCTTATGAAGTTTGAGGCATGCACTGAGATCGTATGCTCGCATGCTTATGAAAGACTAAACTAATCATGTTTAGCTTTCTTAAGCTTTTCTTTTTTGTGTGCATGCACTCTGTGTCCCACCAATGACTTTTAGGTATTCTGGCCAATTGAGCCATTGGAAACTGGGTTTAAGTTCAGTTACTGCGAAATAAGTTGTTTGTCAATGTAATTGCTGTTAGCAGATGGAGAAGAGACTGAAGTATGGATGTAGCTGCAGAGAAAAACACAAAGCTGAGCAGTTCTGCATCGCAAAATAACCAGCCAAACCTTCAAACCAGTGCTGCAAAGAGGTGGCAGCTGCTGCACCGCTGCTGGCACTGTGCTGCAGAGCGGGGCCTGCCTGGATTTGCCCATCGCACCAACTGAGGATGCAGCTCCACGTTCAGCTCTTTGCTCCTGAGAACAGAAATGTTAAAGGCTGTGGGGTACCAACTGTGTGGCGTTGGGGGCTGTAGGCACTAAGGATGCAGGGGGATACCCATGAGGTGCCTTGTTTTAGAAGAGAAAAGCTTTCCTTCTATTTAGTATGGGCATGAGAGGATCCCGGCTGGCAGCACTGGAGCCAAATCCTGTTCTGAAATGTGTTAGTGCAGACATAGCGTCCCTGCCTAAAGAATAAATAGATGAAGACATTTGGATTTGTGTTGCTGTAACAAAAGCGCGGTGTTGTCCTCTGGGTATAGTTTACATGCACTGAACAGATCGAGGCTCACACATCTTAAATATTGAAATTTTATGATTTTTCAAGGCGCTCATTTAGCAAAAGCTAAGCAGGGTAGGGAGGGGAGCTGCTGCTGTGCCATGCCTCTCCAAGGGAGAGAATCCATCGCCATGCAAGGAGAGCACTCGGCAGCTCACCTGGAGATGTCAGTGCTCTGATGCAGTCTGTCCTTTCCCAAAGACTCCATCACACAGAGGAAAGCACTCTCCAGTCTGTCTGTATTTTTGTTCCTTTCCTGAGCCCAAAGCCTTGGGACCAGAGCCATCCTAATTGCAGTGTCCCAAAACCTTCATCACATTTTGTTTGCATCTGATGCTCTTAGTTCTCTCATGTATTGCCTTATCAACAAATAAATAGGGCAGAGTTTGCATAAGCGTTCTTTGTTCTGCTGCAGTTGGGTTTATTGGAATTTGTAATCATAAGCTGCGTATTAAGAATAATACTAAATATTGACACAGCATCTCCCTTTTAATTTCCTGCCTTTTCCGGGCAGCCTTGGCAGCAGACAGTTACTTTTCAAGTGCTGCCACACCAGACTTGACCTGAAGACTGTTGGAGATGATGTTCTCTCTGTCCTGCCAAGCTGGGGCTTTCTGCATGCTGTTCTGTCCAGAACTCACTGTTTGAGACCCCTTTCCTTTGTTGGACCCCTGTGTGCTGCAACTCCTGGGACAGGGAGAGCACCTGCCTCCTGGGGCAGGATTGGGAGGCACTACCTAAGTGACCTTTCCTCGTGCATTATTAAATTGGGCATTGATACATGTATTGTTAGGTTTTGTATTGTTCTGCACTACATTAAGCCTCCCTCTGCTTAACTGCTTGGCTGTGCCGTGGTAGAGGTGTCCTGTTTGTCAGTGCGGCTCTGCTCAGTGATATACATCTCTGGCTGTTAGAGTACATTGGAGATATGGCAGCTGCTGTCAGCTTTCCAGCCCTGCTGTGGTGTTGGCATTCCCAAGTGTACTCCTGTGCTGGAGAAGCTCTAAGACTTAAAGGAGACTTATGTGGGTGCTGTCATCTTACGTGACTCATCAGGGTGCTGAGAACAAGCTTTCATTTCACTAGAAGCTATTAACCACTGTCAATGGATGGATCAGGCACATCTTGTATTACGTGAATGACCTAATTATCTCAAATATCAGCTACGATAACCTATTGCATTTCTTACGTGTTTTGGGCATGCAGTGGATTTTCTGCTGTTTTCTAAAATCCTCCCAAGGATGATTTGTTTGTCTCCCCTGGTAGCTAAGTCTTTTCTTCCTGTTCATTAAGGAAGTTGGGGGATAGCCTTTGGTTGTCTCTACCCTTCTTCCATTATTTTTCCAGATATCTGTATGTAAGAGATGAAGGGCCAATGAAACGTGAAATGATAGACTTGTCATTTCTGTCTTGATTTGTCATCTGCAACAAAGGCCCTTCATGCTGGGAAATGCAGGAGCTTGGTATTTTTGGGAGGAACCAACAAATTGCATCTTGCAGCCTTTCCATGAGGGTGACATGTCTGGTGGCTTCAAACTGAAGTGCATCCAATTAAAAGCAAACACTGAATTGTGGTCTAGAAATATGGACTGTGGTGGTGGATGATGATGACGATTTATTTTTCTACAGTTATGTGAACAATAAAAAGCCATGGGATGTATTTTGTTCCAATAAATGCAGGAGACTTTGCCTTTTTGAAAATGAGACATCTAATCTGTGTGAACCAATTTGCTGTATTCCTAAACAGAGCAACACATTAAGGAGCTATCAGTGGCTGCTGATCTATATTTGGAGGAAGACTAACTGGCTTCAGCCACTTTATATGGCTGCTCTTTATTTGCTTTTTTTTTCACCAATTGCCCAACAAAAATACTAGCAGATGCTTTCAATTTATTTTGCCTACAGCAGAAAATCTACTCAATGATTCTGTTTGGAAATAGAAGCTTGAATAATAATGTAAGCATTTGGAAGTGCTTTGATTAACCACAGTGCCTTCTTGCAGTTTGGGAAAAAAAAACAGAAAAAAAAGAAGTTCTGGTTCTTTTATAATGGGAATTTTAATTATCTCTGTGTCTTTGAGGCAGTACTGAATTGGAGATTTTTCTCACTGGGTCACATCTGAGAGACCAGAGGGACTGCTGTGAGGGAATTCTCCCTCCCCCACCTTTCACTGATGCTGTTACACATTCAGCTGATGGTCTCAGAATTACCCACTGCAGTACTCACTGTGCTCCTGAGCACCCTGCAGGAGTCACACCTCCACGTTGGGCTGCAGATACTTCTCTTTTCAAATATCAACACTCCAATGTCAGAACAAGGGAAGGAAGAGTTAATTTACAAAACTTCACAACAAAATTTGGGAGAAGACTCCAAGATGAATTCGATCATTGGGAGTTAATATCACGCAGCACCTTTCCTTTCAGAACAGATTTGTTTTTGTGACGCACTGAACAGGTTGCCCAAGGAGGCTGTGGATGCCCCATCCCTGGAGGCATTCAAGGCCAGGCTGGATGTGGCTCTGGGCAGCCTGGTGTGGTGGTTGGTGACCCTGCACACATAGCAGGGGGTTGGAACAAGATGATCTTTGAGGTCCTTTTCAACCCAGGCCATTCTATGATTCGATGATATGCGCGTGGGTTTGGCACCAAGTTGCCCATCTGCTGGGTTTTAGCTCATAGATGAAGCCATTGAAAGTGATGACAATCTTGTGGTTGTTCTTGAAGCTCGTTGTGCAAAACAGCATAAACAGGAATGATTGCCAATGCAGAATGAGAATAGTACTAATTTTTTTTTTTTTGCCTGTACAGGATGAGAGTTTTCAGAAATAATTTCTCTTGTTCATTTTGAAACAGTGCATTTTATTTGAAGAAGTCAGGATTAGGTTTCTGGCAGCAGCACTGAGCATGGCGTGCCCTGCATTGGCCATTGGTTCAGCAGCTGCAGGCAGGGAGGGCTGTGGTCACCAGGTAAAGGCTTTCCCCTTATCTCTGATGTGTACATCAGCTGAGGTAGGCTTTTGTCATAGGAATGAGGTCACCTCCTTATACAGCCTGTGAAGCCCGGGTCTCAGGCTCTGTTTTCTTTCTGTACCTGCCAGCCTGAGTACTGGTGAATTTAGTTTGTTTGCTTTGTTGCTTGTTTTGAAACAACTTGGGTTTCAGGCATGAACCTTTAGCAGTGTCCTAAAGCACAGCTGCTTGGAGCAGATCTATGTCATCAAAGCTCTGCAGGATTTCTCCGTGTCTGCTGGCGTGGGGTTTGGTCAGACAGCAGCTTAGCAAAGGAAAAGGCTTTTCAGTGTGTACACAGCTGATTTCCCAGAGGCTGTTAGTGCTTAAAGAAAATGTAAAAGAAATCCTAAGTGGCAGCCAGGGCATCTCCGACAGAATAGCACTGCTGAGGAGAGGCGGTCAAGAGGAAAAGCAAAGTGTCATTGCTGTGGCGTTGAATCAGCGCGGAGTGAAAAGCACTGCGGGAGTCGCGTGGTGCTTTGTGTGGTGGAGGAGAGTCCCTCACAAAGGGAAGGTGGATGTGGAGGAGCAGTAATGAATAAAACGTTACCTGTGGAAGTTGGCATTGTCTTCCTTCCCTTTGCATCAAAGCACACACAGGGCGCTGGGTGGGCACTGAGGCCCTTGTTAAGTGCGGTAGGGAATGGAGGGTTTGTCCTGGCCTTTTAGTGACACACATGAGGGGGAAAAAAACCCTATTGTTGCCGCTAACTAGGGAACGAAGTGGCTTTTCTTCTCCCTTCTGTTCTTTATCCCGTGAGATTGCACACATCCATAACTCATAGGCCAATTCTCTACGTTTTGCTTTTGACTTACAATTATCTTTCTTGCCTGGGCCTGTTCTTGCTGTCCTTTAAAACTCGGAACATCTAATCCAAGTGAGGCTGCATATTTCTTTCAGAGATATCCATCCTATTTAGTTACTCTCTGGTTGTTTTTTCCTATGCGTTGAGTCGTGGGCAGCAGACATGAGCACAACAGACTTCCTGTGTCATGAGCCGGAGTGGGGACTTCTTGGCAGTCTTCAGTGCAGAGCTTTACCCCAAGCAGAGAGCTGCTCGATCCATGCTGTAATGCTGTGACATCTGGAGCATGCATTGTTCACCTTCCCCAGCTCTTCATCTTTTTCTTGAGAGAAGGAGAGCTTTTTCTGTGTGAAAACCTCTGCCCTGTGCATGGCACGTTCCAATGGGAAAATGAAAACAACAAAGCTTTGGTGACAGAGGTTCAATATTAACAATAGTTAATGCTGTGTTGGGAACACAACAGTGATGAGTGCTGGATGGTTATTGACGATCTTAGCGTTTCCAACCTGGATGGTCCTATGAGAACCCGCAACTGCTGATTCTTTTTGTACAGGGAAGGCTCTTTGCTAGATGATTGTTATCAGTGGAGTGGTTCTACCTTTACATCAGCTGTCAAAAACCAAAATCCTGTGTCCTTGATTCTACTCCAAGTCTGGCATATGGAAAAACGTTCTTGCCGATTGTGATTAGAAGACTTGAAATAGAATCAGAGAGCTTTATTGCCCCTACTGCCCCTTCCTTTGGGATTTCTGGAGACCTGAGAGGGCCCTTTCATCTCCTAATTGAAGGAGTGAGGGATTCTTTTTCTGCTGAGTTCTGGTTCTGCTTGCTTTAAAAGCCTTTCCTTCAGGCAAAAGTCTGTGCAACACTATTAATGCCAAGTGGCAGGGCTTTTCTTCCCCTTCACTTGGGATAAATCACAGGGGGAAAAAATGGGAATTGGCCACTTCTGTGAAACTCTGGAAGTGAATGATACCTTTTCAGTTTTCATTGAAGCATAGTATGCAGTTACAAATGTCAGAAGACTCAATACTTTAAGTGTGGGGTATGTAGCACTAGAGAATCTTAAGACAACATTAAGGAAAGGCCATCTTAAATCTTAGTGGGGTGCACCACTACTGAAAGTCTTCTTTCAGTTCCTTTGCAAATCTTGCCTTTAACCTTTGGGATTTGCAAACCTTGCCAAGAATGCAGGTTGCACTTGATAGCTTCTTCTGGATATCCTGTTTTGCCCTCAAGTCTTTGCTGTGCTGTGGAAGGATGCTGTACTTCTGTGGTATTGTTATATCCTTGTAGTGTGTCTGCACTCTTGTGCAGAGCTGCTCAAACTCTTTGAGATTTGAACAGATCTTGAGCATAAAAAAGGTTTGCAAAGACCCATTCACAATACTGAAATGGAAGATGGCTTATTTTGAAACAATAGGGAACAGCAGCTACCAGAGTCTCCATAGAGCACTCAGTGGAAAGACTCAGCGATGCCTATTTTGTTTTCTTCTTTATGAAGGCTTGAACGTCGTTCCTGCACGCTCCATGACATTTCTCACCAGAATTGATAGTAATTCTTCAGCAGATGGATTAAGCTGACTCCAAACTCAAATTCTCTCACCTGAAAGCAGAACAGTGCAGTTATGCGCTGGGAAGACTTTGTACACACAGATACCTTACCTATACTTAAATGTGTG
The DNA here is from genome assembly GCF_016699485.2 of Gallus gallus. NCBI lineage: Eukaryota > Metazoa > Chordata > Aves > Galliformes > Phasianidae > Gallus > Gallus gallus. The sequence continues at coordinate 3,285,060 of NC_052551.1, forward strand.
TCTAGGAACCGATGCCAGATATCAGTGTCTAAAATCTCTGTTTTGTAGGGCACCTGGCCTGGCCATCTTATTTGTGTGCAAGTTAAATTTAATTAAACACATCTCTCTGCTTGTGCAACCCTGGGCCATCAGCAGCTGGGGAGGAACTGCTCCATTCTGCACATCCCAATGCAACCACCCCCTCCTGCCCCATCAGCCAAAGGTCTGGCTGGGGAGAAGCCATGGCTGGGAGTGCTGCAGCTCCAGGCCATCTCCAGGGGGTGCACAGGGTTGTGTCCTCCTTTGTGCGTTTGCTTCTCTGCTGTTTCAGGGCATGAGCAGAGAGACTAAGCAATTCCAGCAATTCCCAGGGGATCTCTCTGGTTTTCCTTTTAGCAGACAAAATGCTTCATTTTTTTTTTTTCTAAAACCCTGGAGCATTGCAGACTGTAATTTACAGAAATTAGTATCTTAAACTGGAATTGGTTTAAGTCCATGAATTTTGCAGAACTCGAGGAAGCCATAATGCATTAATAAACCAGCACTGAGCTGAAAGAGGTTGAGGATGGGACCGGTGGTGAGGATTTCTGTAGAATTGTTTGGGGTGGTCTTTTTTCAGTAGGAATAATTCAACAGCACACAGTGCATTTGTGTTCAAAGTGCCCTACATGCATCCCGAGTTAACCCTGCCAAAATCCTTTGCAGTGCTTTGGAAGAACGAGAAAAAGGTCTTCTGAGGCTCTAAATGGAGGACCTGTACTGCAAAGCATCAACGTTTAAAGTTGTGAGGAGCAGCTGTACTGGCGGTGGAGTATTTGAAAACTCATTACTGTGTGCTCAGATTTCCTGAAGCCACATCCAGCCCAAACAGACTGATTAATTCTTTTAATTATTTGACGTACTGTTGTTGGTGTGGATGAATTTTGGATCCGCCCCCCCCAAAATACCTGATACAACGCAGTGAATTTTCATTGGTTTTGTTTTGTAAGTTTATGTGTTCAGGGGGTGTGGAGGAGATGTACATCTGTCTACACAGCAGTTTTTAAATGCTGTGTCTTTCTGGAAATTACCTCAGGTAACATTTGTATTAAGAAACAGCTTGGCTTTGCCTCACTGCTTTTGAAAGCTGTCTGCGTTTTCTTGCAGTTTTAAATGCCCTGAAAAAGCTATCAATCCTCTTGATAAAGGAAAGGAAGATTGAAAATAAAAATAAATTTTGTATGCCAGCTCTGGCGAAGTGGTAACAAGAAATGAATGTAGCTATAGCAAATGTCACTGTTTCTGATTTTTGTGATACAGCCCTGGCTTGTAGATATAAATGTGTGCCCTTTGCTTGTTTATCACCTTTCATTCTGTAATCAGAAGTGAAACAATGCGAAGCGTGTCGTGCAGCTGCTCTTTGCTGCTCCAGTGGTACAGGCTTTGGACGAGGCGTTGCCGCAGCACTCTCTTCCTTTGTGCCTGGAGGAGCAATGGCAAATTATTGCACATGGAAAGAGTGTTCTGCAAGTACGAGGAATCCTGCCTAATCCATGACTTCTCCTTTGGTTTTTGCATGAAGGTTGCTTCTGTGAGGATGCGACCTGGGTCCATCTCTGAGTTCTTCCCCCAAATGAAGTGAATGTTGCAGGAGCTGTAGTTGTAGTGTTAGTTTTTGAGATCTCTCTTGATCTCTTACAGCTGCAAAGTTTTGGCCACTCTTTCTACACTGCGTGCTGGTTCTGATAAAGGCCAACCAAAGCCACCTCCTCATTCTTACATTGACTTTGGGCAGCAGCTTCACTGAGGAAGTGAACTTCATCCTAGAGGATAGGCCTGCTATGTGTATAGGATATTGTTCAGTTTCCTCTGCGTGTGTAACTTCCCTGGAAGGTGCACACAGCACAGCAATGGGATATGAACCCAATGCTGAGCGCTGTGTGCCATCTGGGGATCTGGTGGCCACAGCATCCTTTCCCACTGTGTGGTCCCAGTGCAGCAACCTGAGCACCAGCATGGTTAGGAGCTGAGCTTGGTGTAAGTGTGGAGGTGTTTGGCAGCAGCTGGCACAGACTGCTCCTCTGATCCTCATTGCTGTTCATTTGCCATTGCCTAAAATTGAGAAATAAACCAGGGATTTTGGTACGTGTGCGTTGGTGAGCTCTTTCAACCTACTGAATAGTGACAGTATGGTGGTACTCTGACCCCCTCATTTAACACTGACTTTGTAAACAAAGTGAGGATTTCCAGTTGTGTACATCAGAGTGTTACACCTGTGCTGATGTACTGCTGTGGACTGTTCTGCTCCTCGTCACCTTTGCATCCTGTTCCCACTCTCAGGAAAGCAGCCTTCTCTTCTCCTTGCGTTGTTTTATGACTGTGCTTGGCTCCCTCTGGCACTGCAGCATCCCTGCCTGCCTCCCCAGCCCCTTGTGCTGAACACGAGCTGAGCTCTTTTCTCCAAATTAGCTTCTGTCCTTTTCTTCGCCGTGCATTCCATTGATTAATCCAGAATGAAAATACAAATCACTGATGGGTTGGTTTTTTTTTGTGCAACTCGCTTAAAATGCACAAAAATCCATCAGAGGCAATGCAACATCTGTGCAGTTCTTCGTTAGTGGCTATTTGCTGCTCTTGCAGTGCAGGAACAAAGGGACATCCGAGGAGTTAGGAAGGTAGCGCGTTGTGCATTTAGAACTGATTGAAAAAGAGAAGTGCACATTTGACTTGTGCTGTTCTGTCTCCAGGCATTTTTTTTGGAAAATAACTTGGCTCGGCGAAAGATCAGACGCTTCCTTGAAAAAACCCATGGTTAAATTATGTAGGATGGTGTTGGGGAAGAGATGTAAAGTCACTGCCCCAGGCCATCAGCCCGCGCTCTGCTGTGGGTCGGGAGCTGTGGAAGGGTCCTCAGTGCATCCCCGTCCCCGCAGCACTGGGGCTGAGCGCGGGGCAAGCTGCTCCGTTGCTTTCATCCGATGTGTTACTCTTGCTTTCGTTTACCTAAGTACACCAATTAATTGGTCATAAAGTTGTTCAGGCTTTTCATTAATAGGGAACGTGAGTGATTTACAGCCCCTGGGAATAATCCATCAGATGAGGCGCGGAGCTCAGGCTGGCTGTTCTCTGAAAGAGAGTGTGCGGCGATGCCGCTCGCATAGCAAAGAGCCGTGCTGCAGCCATTGGTATTCAAGGAGTGCTGCCCAAAGGGAATTTTTTAAAGATAATTATGACGTTTTCTCCTTTCCTTCCCCTCTTCCTACTGCACTTTGCTGACACGATGTGATGGAGACATAGCGGCGCGGGCTCCCTCCCCTCGGTGTGCGTGGGGTTGCTGTTCCCGCAGCACAGGGAGGCGGCCGCTGTGAAAGGGAAGAGCCTTACTGGATCACAGCACTCATAAATATCAGATGGAACCAGAAGGAAGGAATTTAGGTTGGGAGTAAATGACACACAGCCCCATGTTGGTTTTACACAGGTGCGGGGAAGCCTAAACAATTATTCTTTTTGCACTGACAGTTGAATATTTCTTCCCTTTGCCTTACTGTGGTATTTCAGTTTCCATGGCAACCAGGGTTTTTTTTTTTTTTTGCAGGCTGGCAAACCCTCCCAGAGCAAATAGAGGGAAGCAGGTGTTGGCCATGGCTTTGCACGTTGCCTGGGCTCCTCCAGCTGTGGCTGTGGTTCTGTAGGATGCTCCTTGGGCTGTGCCATGAGCTGGGCTCTGTGCGGCACTGCACTGTGCCACCATTAGTGCTACCTGAAGGATTTAGGCTGCAAACTGTGATGAAGCTGTCAGCATTCCATTTTCAAAGGGTGAGTTAAGCGTACAGAAGGGCTCAGGAAATCATACCTTGGTTTTCTCACAGGACGTGGCAGGGTAGGGATATTTTAGGAAGGTATTATTTCTTTCACATTACCCGTGAGTCACTGTGGTTGCACGCTCAGCCACCTCATTGCCTTGCGTCTTCCAGATCGTCTCATTGATCCCAATTGCTTCTAATGAGCTGCAGTAATAACCAGCACACCTTATCTTTGGATGCTAAGGAGCACAAAAAACTAGCTAATTTAGATCTAACCAGCCTTAATTTAGATCTGTGCTTTGCCACTGGAATACAAAGAATCTGGGCAACTACAGGCAGAGCTGTGCAGTCTGCTTTTTAGTATGGACTCCATTAGAAAAAGAACCATAAGCTTTTCTTCTTGTCTGCCTACAGAGGCAGGGCTGAGGTGTCTTGCTGATGCTTTGACCAAGGAGAAACAAAGCTCCCACAAGCACCATGCTTGGTGTCATGTATCTGCAAGGATCTCTATTGCATTTGTGCCATGATTGCTGTGCTTGTTCTCCGCAAGTTTCTGACGCAGTGAATGAGTGGGGAAGTGGGTTCTCTGGCCATGTCTCATTGGCTGCAACAAAAAAAGCACAGACATAGTCACTAAAGAAAAAGTTGTTTTGCTGCAAGATGTAATATCCCACAAAACCAAACTGCCAGAGTTTAAAAGGCATTCTTTTCCTCCCGGTACTGCATTTGGTAATAAGAAGACATGAACTGTAATGAAAATGTAATGTGGCTTTCTAAGCGACAGGTGAAATTAAGAAATCTCAGTTCTTAGCTAAGTGCTCACATTTCTTATGTTCCCCAGTTCCCTTCAGAGCTGGGCTAAACGCATCCTTGGATAGCAGCTTACCACACTACGGCGGGATGGAAAGTGCTCCGAATAACCCTACTTGGTGAAGTTGGATGTATCTGTTTCTGCTCCCAGGTGGAGTCTGGTGGCACAGAGGCCAATGGGTGGGTGAGCTTTAAGGTGCTCAGATGTGAATGTTCTTCTCTGTTCATGCCTGATTGACAGAGCAAAATCTTAAAGGTCACAAACTGCCCAAATGTAAATGTCTTCAACCAACAAGCACATGTAAGTCGTGTCCATACTCAGTCCTTTGTGCACTACTTTCATCTCTCCATACGGTTGCTGTTTTGAGTAGGTTTGTGTGTTCCGCAGGTCAGGCTTCAGAAGAACCCAACTGTGAATGACTCTTTTAAATCAGTGCACCTGTCTGAACACCACGGTGCTGAAGCAGTATTTGTTTCTGCTGCACCTGCAGGGCTCCTTCGGAGCCGGGAGCTGAGTCCTTTCCAGCAGCGATCAGCTGAGTGTGATCCTTCTGGATGGTCTCACTCTGCTGTGCCTTTGCAACAGGGATGAGAGCTGAGGAGGCAGATGTAGTGCTCGTGCGAATGGAGCTCTCAGCAAGTCCACGTGCAAAACAAATCAGCAGGGCCTGTGGCTTCTCCCTGCTGAACAGAAAAGAGATGGAGTCAGGTACAGTGCTACTTACCCTCTTCCTCTTGGTACTGATGTAAAGAAGCGTTCTGGTGCTCCCTGTACTCCTTCAGAGATTAAAGAGCCCCCAAATGAGCCCAGTCTGAGTGCTCGGAACTGTGGGAGGATGCAGTGCTGGTTGTGCTGACAGGGAAACACTGATACAAACTGCTCTGTGTCTGGTTTGGCCACCTGCACAGGGAGGTGCTGTGGCTGTTCCTGATGAGCGTTTATAAAACCCCTTTCAGGTGATGAGAAAAGGAAAGCTGGGAGTTGTGCATGGCATCCGCTCTGTCCCTCTCCCATCACAGGGTATTTAATCTTCGTAAGAGCAGCCTACTCTTTGAAATAAAACCCAAAGAGCAGCAACAGTAAGAACAGTGAGTCAAGCAGATGTTACAGGGAAGAGGAAGAAGGGGAACACGCTGTCCTTCGCTAATTATTGGAGCATTGCTTAATATCTCACTGTTCCGGGGGCATATATTAGGCAGTGAGCTATGGAGTATTCAGGGCTTTGATTTTTACCTTCAAGATGAACATCCTTATTCTCAAGAGCGTAGCATTGCTGTGTCCGTGCAGGGGGGAGGATGCAGAAAACTTGGAGTTAACCAAAGGACACCTCAGCCTGCTTCAGCACTTTGTTCTGCTGTCACCCCCGCATCCCATAATGGTCCTGGGGTGCTCTCTGACCTGCTGGCAGCCAGGAGCCCCTGCACACTCAGCCGGCGCACAGCCGGGATCACAGGACTGCACTGCCTGGCCGTGAGCAATAACGAACAGTGAGTTTCAGGAAAGCCTGACTAATAAGAGACCTTAAGCACACGTGGGTTTTTAAAGCTCTGTTATGTACCTTTAATCTTCCTGAAGATTATAGGGTGACAGGATTTTCCAGAAACGGGCAGGATTGTTAAAACAGTGTGCGGAGATCAGCTGTGAAATGACTACTTTTATCATAACCTCTCAACGAGACCTCTCTTTATGCTGTTGGGAGATAAGCGTAGGTTGTACCTGGGAAGTTATAATAAATGCTAATTGAGTTTAAGAATCACTTCTAAAACCGCCGCTTTTTCTATTTCTAAGGAGGGGAAGGAAAAAGGGGAAGAGGGTAGAATTGTGACTCCTTTGAATGGCGACTGAGCTAATTGACAAAACATGTTATTAGACTGTGCGCTGGAATGTTCTTCTGTGCTCTGTAATGGATCCCCCTAGTTTACAGAAACACGCTTTGTTTAGAAACAGCCGTGGCTGCATGAGATCCTGATTCACCCACCCGTATGGTTGCAAACACAAATACATGAGGAACGAGGAGAAAAATTGCTACTGCTCTGTTTTGTAGCTGGCTCCATAATGCCCCCCCCGCTTGCAGCAGCCGGATCCTGCTGTCACCCAACAGCACCAGTTCTCCTGGCTCTGCAGTGATGCTGCACTGGGCTGAGATCTTATCTCACAATTGCCAGTGTAAGGCTGCACCTTTCTCTGTTCTCCTGATATTTTTTAATCTGGGTGATGGGCACCAACTCTGACTCTTCTGCTGACTGAGTAAGCTGTGATGGGTAGGGTATGTAGGATATATAGACAGCCTTTATTTAAATAACAGACAAATACCGACAACTCCTTCCCCCCCCCCCCCCAAATATCACCAGCAAGAAACTGTAAAGAATAAATTGTGGCTCACCCCTTGGCGTAGGAGATCAAGGATTAAAAAAATGGCCTAGACACAAATCCTACTTGTCTAAAAGCTTACCAAGGCATAGCCCGGTGGGCTGACCTGGCTGAGCTGCTTTGATGCAGCCTGATGCCTTCAACTCGACTTTCTAATGCTGTCCCTTTGCTCCCCAGAGAGATGTTTGCTCTTCTTTTCATCTCATTTTCAGCTGTGACAGAGCACATCCTCACTTCTCTGGAGCCAAGGCAGGTTTGTCCCTCCCAATAAGTAACAGACTCTGTTGTCTTTCTGTCTGTTGAAGTGTTTCATTTGAGGCATCATCTTTTCACACTCCTCTGCTTCCTGCAGCTTCTAATTAATTTTGATAATGAAATACTCATCGCCACGAGAGTATTCAAAATGTAGGTACAATTAACTATTGGGAAATGGGCCCTTCTCCTCCATGGAGGAATGGAATGGCATTGACCATTCCTGGCAGTGACCTCTGTTTTCCATTATGGACGGAGGTTATTGCCAGGAACTGCACAGCTTCTTCCCTTTGGGTTTTGTGGCTCCTGTCTGCTCTCTGCCCTGGCCAGAGTGAAAGGAGCTGTACCAAAGCTGCCTTCTGATGAAAGGAACAGCAATGCATTCCCCTGTGGGCCTTTACAATAGGCAGGGGAAAAAGCACTTGTGAAAATTCAGTCTCTACCATGTGTATGTAACAGGCAGTGCTCCTGCTGCTGACCCTCCCTCAAGTCACCGAGCCATCCAAAGAGCTCTGGTGAGGCTGGGATGGCACTGGTAATGTCCCCAGGTTGTGGGCTCTTCTGCCAGCGGTGAAGGAGCACCCTGCCTGCTGAATTACCCGTTTGACAGCTTATATGCACATATGCTGGTGCTGGTGATTTATTTATTTACTGCTGGCTCTCCATGACCCCTCCACTGCAAACGTTGTATGACTGCATCCAAGCCCCTCCGTGGGTCCCCATGTCCCTAGGAGCTGTGTTGGCAGCTAAAGGTGAGAGCTGGTGCCTGCCCTTGACCTAATTCTGGAGCTTGTGTGTACAAATCCATCCCATAGTATTCATTCCCCCGGAGCAGACTTCAAGTAGAACGTCATTACGCATAAAACAGCTACTGGGGAAGGGAGAAAATATCAAAGGGCTGATGTTAATGCATGATGCAAAGTGCCATGTGCCACAGAAATTTAAGTACTCTGTGTGGCTATGGGGACTGAACTCTGTGCTTCCAGGCACAGCAGCATCCAGGAGCCGAGTTGGATGAGGTCGTAAACAGTAATGCGTTCAAACCTCTATAGGTGGGCTGGGAACTATAAAACAGAAGGTGATGGTGTTTCAGGGGTTGTGTGCTCCTGCTATCAGTAGGAGAAGCCCAAAGTGTGTTCTGTGGGGACAAAGAACCTCTTAACCCACCTACCTGACCGGCTGGAAACGAGGAGTTGTGAAAGTTCAGGTCACTGCTTGGGGGGGAAAAGAGCTGTCAAGTCTTAACATAGCCTGAAGTTGTACCTTCTGAGTTTGTGTCAGATAAAGGTGGTGGGAAGAATCTGAAATCCCGTGCCAATTATTAATAGTGATTGTTAATCACTGGTAAGAGTTGGAATTGCGTGATCATTAAGTTCTTTTCCAACCAAAGCTGTTCTGTGATTCAAGCCATGCTATTGTTGATTGGTGTGCATGAATGCAGTTTTGGTGGGGTCCTCCTTCACACAGTTATACGTATTGATCATCAGCTCTGTCATTTATTAATTATTAATGTGATATCAAAAGCCTTTGTATTTTAAAAGCCATGGAAACCTTCGCTATTAAGCAGTACCTACTGCAACTTTGAAGTTCTTTGGTGCAGGGATTAACCATGCATAATCCTTTGGGTTTCTTTCTTTTGATGGTTAAAATGTGCTAAGGACTGCTTCAAAGAAAAAGCAGTGACGTGGCATGATAAAACAGCCACGTTTAACTGTTTTTCCTGGCACAAACAACTGGAAAAGGAAAACGTGCGGATTTGAGGTTGTTTGGAAGGCGTAATAAACACAGTCTGATGACACATGGGGCTAAAGTTTATTCAGCTTTTTTATGATGTTACATTAGGAATCCTGATCAGCCATTTCTGCAGCAGGAAACTCTTCAGTACGTGAAGGAAGGAAAGTGCAAATATAGGAGGTAATTTCCTGCAGGTCTGTAGGGAAAGACAGGTGGTCTGCAGGGAATGGAGGGGGGGGCTGTCTAATGGAAGGATGAGGGTGGATGTCTGGCATTCAGAGCTCATCGGGTCAATGAAGGAAATGCTTTCCAGTTTTCTTTCCTTCCTGTTCATGTGAAGAAAATAGTAGGACAAAATTCTTCAGATATAAGACTAGGAGGATGGATATGCTCGCTGAGGTACAGGGCAGTGGAATCTATTTTTACCTTAAATTGCAAGTGCAGGGCTAGAAGCATAGTGCTTTTTCAAGCTTATAAGCTCTCTGACAGAACTGTTTGCCACAAAAGAAAATATGAGATCTGTACATAATTGCATTTTGGATGCAAGATGTAGAAATCATTTGCAATTTCACACTTTAAATTTCCATATGTTTCAAATCACAAGACAATGAGAACTGTGTTTGTATCTTATAGCAACCATGTGAGATCATATAGTTGCCTCCCGTCTAGGACAGGCAGGAAAAATTGGGAACCCATGCACTGCATGTTGGTACCTTCTCGGGTTTTATGGAATATAAAGGGGGTCCATAGATATCCAGACGTCCTTAGCTGGCACTGAATTTGGTAACTTCTGTAATCTACTTCTTGTCAATAAGAATAGGCTCTTATATGCATGAGTCTGTCTATGTGCCTGCAATCTATAGTCACAGCCTGAGATCCCTGAACTTCACTTCCAAAGCAAGCCATCTTTACCAGTGTTGCTATGTTCCTTTTTTCCTGATAATTAGCAATTTGAAATAATCAGTAATTTCAGAAAAATTCAAAATAGTCTCAAGTACATTTTTGGCAGTGGAGAGGTGGGTAGGACTGAGGTGCCCAAATGGGGGCTGCACACAGTGCTTCTCTGCTCTGCTTCAGCTGGCCCGGGTTTGCTAGGCCCAGTTTTGGGAGGGAGCAGGGAAGTGCTGCAGTGAAGTTGAGGGAATGTAAAGAGGTGCAAGGCAGCACGTTAGAAAGTTTACTTCTGCAGAATGTTGTTATTTTGGATGTCATTTGCTCCCGTTGTTGACGTTTTTTAAAGATGCTATTCATTCCCCACTCACACACTTGGTCTCAAACTGCTTATTACTTTTAACAACCCTTTCACTGTGACCTTTTTTTTTTGACAAGTCCTCTCCTGGTTCAACAGCTGTAGGTGCGTGTTTGTGCTTTTCTATTGCTGTACATGTGCCATGCCAAGAAGTGGGAAGGTATTTATTCCATTCTGGCTCTCAGACTTGCATGGCAAACATTTCTTGCAGCACTCCAGAAAGATAATTCTAGTTCTGAAATAGTTCCTGTGGTTCCTTTCAAGTTAGCTCTGTACTTAGGTGCTAAGTTGCACTACGTTAAAACCTGAGATGGTTGACTTTGTACATAGAGAGGGCTTGGGCAGGGTGCACTCCCCATGCTGCAATGGCTCCAAAATAAGTTCATTTTGGATGGAGCACTTCAGACTGGAACTGCTGTTGTGAGTTTGTGCAAGCAGCAATTTATAGGTGGAGGGCTTTGGAAGGCCTCCGCCCCATCTCTGGCTTCTTGATGCGGTATTGCTTTGTTTGAGGTATAATTCCTTATTGAAGGTCATCACAGCTAATGCTGCGGCCAGGTCTTTCTTGATGGCTGTTTCTCTGAAGTCCATTTCACCCACCTGACTACATGGCCTCAACCAAAGAGGAAAGAAGGCAAGGAAGCTACTGGAGAGGGTCCTTCAGGTTGTGCTGGGCCATTGAGCTCTCATCTCCAACCTGCTGAAGTCACGTCGATACCACTTCTTCCGCTACCTAAAAAACACCCCCAAAATGAAATGCCAACCTCTTCTCCTTTTGTCTCTCCGCCAAAAATTAACAAGGAATTAAGTGTTATTTGGAAGTTCTTAATCTCAAAGTGGTCTTTTAGCCACTTGTCTGTGTGCTTTCTGGGTATCTGTGGCTAGGGAGTTTTAAATGAGTAGAGAAGAACTCTGGTTTGACAGCCATATGCTTTGAAACAAATCTAGTTGATTACTTCTGCTTTTTTCAGCTGAAGTTGACTGCAGACATCAGTCCTTAGTACTTTTACTTCAAAATATATGCATTTATTTCAAGCTCGTGCTTATTTGCAATCCTAGCTTTGTACACAGTTGATTATTTTCATATTATTTCCCACCTGAACGAAAATCATCTCAGGCAGCATTACAGATTCAATTTTTATTGCCAGTGCACATCTGTAAATATATTTCCAGTGAATATTTGTACACATAGTTTAATGTTTTCTTTCTGCAAAGTGTATGCTAGGAATGACTGTATTTAAGAGTCGTACACCTGGTATCGGTGTGATTAGAGGCAAGATTGCTTCCCAGTTTTAGAAGGAATTTACACTGCTTGCTCACTTGTTGCCATGGTGGCACTGGTTTTGTTTCTGTAAATGTAGGCTGTGCCTTCTTTGTAAAGGCCCTGTGAGTTCAGTATTGGCTGCTTGGAGTGCAGGTTGCTTGAATCCTCATTGTTTAAACAGGTAAGTGTGAGGATGTAAATAGGATGGGCAGATAAACATTTAAGTGGCTTACCAGAAACAATTCTATAGATGCATCCCCAAAAGCTTCAGTTTTTGGCTCCAATTTGTGTTCATTCTCACTGCTTTGTTTTCTTCCGACGTGAGGGTAACAGTGCAGGTCCTATGCCTCTCAGAAGAGCAGGGAGTTGGATGCAGTATGTCTTATTCTGGATGAGTGGTAGGCATTAGAGGAAGTCATAAAGTACTCTTAACATTCTCTGTCATCATCCATGTCATGGAGCAAATACCCATCCGGTTGTAGCTGTTGTGGAGGTGATGTGGCAACTGAGAAACAGTGGATTGCCAGCAGTGTGAAGCAAACCTTCACCTCTGTCTTATCCCCCTGACAGCACATTTAAGTGATCATATCTGTGACAGTGAATGAGGAATGGAAGAGCCCGACTTTGTGTGCATGCTCCAAATAAAGCGCTAATTTCAGCATCATCTGGGATGTGTTAACAGTAGTAGTATTTTTGTTCCATTCTGCTCTCGCTGAAGTCTGGCAGTCAAGAGCACTTGGGTATTTTCTGCACTGTTAGGAAAAACACTGTACTTTGTGCTACCTGCTGTCTGTGCTTCAGGGTCTGTTTAGGGCTGCAGACCCTGAGGGCTTGAGGTTTGGTTTGCTGGTTAGAGAACAAACTGGGAGAACAGCTGATGGTCCTGTGTGTGGTTGCTGCACTGTGGAACAGAAAGGCTGACATCTGTAATGAAGCAGCTCCTGTGGAGGATGTCCAAACAATACAGCTCACATAGTAAATAAACTTTGTTTGGTCGCCTGAGGTTTTGTCTTCTTACTGGGTTTGTCTAGGCAGATATTTTTACATAGGAGGAAGGAGATTTGAGAGAAATTTCAGATTCCTCACGTAAATATTTATCACCTCTTCCCTGTCTTTTCCACTGTAGCCCCTGCAAACCTTCAGCACCTGAGCCAGCTAACCCCAATTCCCTTGTCTTAATTTCCCATTTACTTGCAGCTGCTGGAGGTTTGAATGACAGCTTTCTGTATGTTGATGAATCCTGCAAGTGTTTCAGGGTAGGGAAATGATAGATTTTGTGACTCGAGTTCTGCAAGGCTTTGCTGGCTTAAAGGCTTTGTAAAAATCACTAAGAATTAGGATTTGTCTGTGCTTCCATTTGTAGCATGTGTAGGGTCACTGCTGTGACATGCATCCTCTTTGGGGTTGGTTCCCAGCCCAGGTGACAGCCCCAACCCTTCACAACCTGCAGAGGTTGAGAGCAGAGCGGGTGCTGTGCTTATGCACTGGCTCCCTACCTGCAAAGCAGAATTCATCTATCCTAAAAACCTGGGTGAACTGACCAAGGCTCTGCAAAGCAGGAAAAAGATTTGCTAGGGTTTTTTTTTTTTTTTTTTGAACGCAATATCGCATTTCAGAATGATAGTTTGATTTGTAAGAAGCATTAGAAAAATGGAGAACCTTCCATTTTCCACAGTACTGGTGGATTGTCTGTGATCAGCCTGAGAAGCAGCAGCTCTAGTAGTCATGTCCTGTGGTGCAGAGTGGGCACATATCTGTCTTCACCTCTGGGGGGAACTGATGCTGTTTACTGTGAAAGATAGTCTCTTGTTTTCCTCTAGAATAGTCAAATTCTCCTCTGAGGAATTCCTAAATTACAAGATCGAGTCATTGCTTGGATGCACTGAGCATGAGGATTCTGCTTGAGAAGCACAAGCTGCTTGTATTGCTGCATTGTGCAAAGGTAGAAGGAATCCTGGCTTTCTGAACTGCAGCTCAGGTAATAAGGGAAGACGATCTGATCCTGATGGCCACAGCTTTTCAGTGCACGTGGTGCAGAGAAGAGCACTCTGGGCAGGACTGGCTGTGGCTATTTCCCCACGTCAGTTTCTTTTCTAGCAGCTGCAGGTGATGGTGGAATGCAAGAAGCTCCTCTGGAAACCACAACCAAGCAAATGAATGTTCTGCTGTTGTGCTGCTGCTTTCCCTCCCAGTGCCACATGGAGGGCGGCCTCCAGAGCCTTTCCTGCAAGAGGCAGCTGCTGGGTGCAGTTTTTACCGGGCCTTTGGTGATTAACATTCAAGGATCTTCAGATTTTAAGATCTGTTGTTAAGGGGAAAAAAAAATGTTCTGGACGCTTCAGATGGAGCGGGATACGGAGAAAAGTGCAATGAAATCTTAAGGAAAATTGTATATGGAGCAGTGGGTGGCTCCATCTTGGGCAGCAGCATGAGAAACCATCAGGAAATTTGTGTTTCTGTATGGTGTTCCCCTGTAGCCCCAACTGCTTCTGGCACAGTTGCTCCTTATTGCACAGCAGAGGTCTCTGTGGAGTGACTGCTCCCAGTGGCTGCTTGTCACATCCTGCAGTTTCTCTATGAGTGTGCTCAGTGCAGGCTTTTCTGGGCAGATGCACGAACCCAAACTTCCACAGTCTGTTCAGATTTCTGATTTTAGGAAAAATTTCTTCACTGAAAGAGCAGTGCTGCAGTGGCTCAGCTGCCCACTGTGGAGGTGGTGGGGTCACTGTCCCTGGAGGTGTTCCAGAACCGTGGAGATGTGGCACTGAGGGACGTGGTCAGTGGGCATGGTGGGATGGGTTGGGGTTGGACTGGATGATCTTAGAGCTCTTTTTCAACCTTTGTAATTCTGTGAAAAGCAGCTCTGCTCTGGGTTTGAGTATTGATATTGCTGTATGCCAGAAGCACCAACGTGGCAAAATGCCGAGGCGTTGTGCAATGGTTGCAGAACAGGCTCAGATAAGGCCTGCTGCTTCTGGGTTCTGTTTCACACAACTGGAGAGTTCATACTGCAGTACATATCTTGCTTGTTATTTACCAACCGTCCTTTCTGCAGCCCTAGAAAATTTATCAAGTTAACTCTCCTCTCTCCCACATACAGTTTTAATATGTCCACTTGTATGGGAGAGAAAATGCAATTAAATCCTTGCTTTTATCAGGGTGTTATTAGGGTGAGAAAGTGCTGGCAAGGCCCCTGGCTTCAAACTCGCTTCAATCTAATTTTTCTCCATTCCTGGTTTTATAGTTGCCTTTTTAACCGAGCTTTTCATCTCCACAAATTCAACTTGAGCTGCCATTTTTCAACATAATAATGTTGCCTAAAAGGCGGAGGGTGGGGGTGAAGCACAAACACTGCTTCGTAATTATTTCTTGATTTGAACTCTGTGTGATGTTGTTTGTATTGGAAAAGAAGATGGAGGAGTGCGGAAGGTGCTGGAGGAGGTGAAACTCAATGCTGTCACTCCCGGTGATGGGTAAAAGGAGGGCAGATCCAGGCTGTGGTCAGCTCAACATAGCAGAGAGGGTGGGGGGAGGAAATATGGTTGTTGCAGTGGTAGATAACATCTTCAAGCAATATTAATTTAACTAGAAAGTTGTAATAAAGTCATTTATTTTTGAAAAATACCAGCAGAGGCCAGTTTGGAGGCTAAGCTGTGTTTTCCTAAGGCACAGAACAGTTGTCAAAGGAGGTCATCAAAATGATGATTCCTTGTCTGTCCTGCTTCTTATGTCCTTGCTATTTTTATTCATTGTTTTCATAGCTAGCTCATCCTGGTATGCAGAGTTCTCTGCAAATAAGCCCAAATTAAAAGTCTATACATATTTATTTTTCTCGCTGTGAAGCAAAAAGGTTTTGTGTTGCTTTTATTGCAGCATTATCCTTGATGTCAGATAATTTATCTGAAAAGATATAAAAAGGAGTCACTCTTTTAGAAGAGTTTTTCACGTACCTCAAACTGAAGGCAAATATTGACTCTGGTGTTCCCTCTGGAAGAGAAGTCTGGTTATTTTTGTATATAAGCTTCTTATCTAAGATGCAATTTGAAGGGGAAGTGCCTTTGCTGCTTTTGTCAATTAGCAAGTCAGCAGTTTCAGAACTTACTCGTGATTTTAAGAATTTTCTGTAGATACATTTACCCCACATTATGAAAATGTTTCCACCATCGTTTGCCTTTCAGAGAATTTCAAACCTAAATTGCAAGTGAAAGCTTTATAGTTGCAGGCGCTGAAAGTTTGCTCACTCGTGAATGCAAACATGACGGCGGGGTGTGCATGTGAATGCAATCTGATAGCAGGAAATGAAACGCCACAGTCTGCAGTTGTACTCCCTTGTGTCAGAAGAGTGGGAGGAGATGTGTGTTCCACCAAAAGCGAGGACTTATGGTCTCTTTGATGATCTGCAGAGCACTGAGTCTGCTCAGTGTGTCAACTGCTGGGGAGTTCTGATGGGAGTTTGATGAAGAAAAAAATCAGGAGGGAATGTGGATGGATGGAAGTCTATGCTTGCTTTTACGTTGGAAATGCATCTGCCTAAAGAGAAAGTAAATGAATGATATAGGATCATAGCGTTTATTTTGTTTGAAAGCAGCGTTTCATATGCCCTGTGAAAAAGGGGAAACAATAACCCTTTCTTCAAAAGCAGTATTTATCTTGAAAATGCCTGTTTGCTGTTGTACGGTGAGCACTTGAGGTCTCTAAAGAAGTTAGAGCATCCATTACTTTCTGGTTTTCCAAGAGTAGCTGCACAGAAAGTAGAACATTACTTTTATAACCTGTCTTCCTTTGTAGATTGATGGATAGTGGTGGTATTGTGAACTTTCAGTCAAGGTTTTGCTGAGCCTTTTGTGTTCTTCGGGTAAAGCAGATGTGTTGAGTGAGAACAATGCTGTGACTGTTTCAAAGAGAAATTAAAATACTGGATGTCCTAAAATAGGTAAAATCTTAATAGAGAAAGAAGGTACACAAGTCCTAGGACTTGAAGTTACTTTTACCTCTATTCAGGAGTTGTCAAACTGCCTATAGTCTGTATCCCTGAACCATGAAATATCCAAGGGGGAAGTAACCAAAGCAGATACTTGGAGCCAGGCATTTAGAAAGCTGGCACCATCGTGAATGGCCTGCCTTACTGGCAGCCAAATTCAAATTGGGTGTGTAGATAGCAACAGATTTTTACTTGTCTAGGAAATAGCAGGCATCAATTCGAGAGGTCAGTTTTGTAAAATGGGGAATTACCCATTTACCAGCCAGAGGCTGTTGCTGTATTCCACCAATCTAAGTATTGCACTTTTAACTTACTGTTACCTATAACACAGTCACTCTAGGATCTGCTGCTTGGGATGTAACTGCAAGAACGTTCAACCACAACACCCTATCAGTGCACATGGTACAGTGCAGGAACGTAACATAAAAGAGGAAACAAATATGTGCTCAAGTGAGTTGAGCATTTTTGACTGGTGCCAGTCAAACCTAAGCCATATTGCAGAACCTAAACCATTTGTTTAAAAATTTGTTTTAGAAACCAAATTACGCCAGAAGTAGGATGGCCTGTAGTCCTTCAGTTCTCCCCCTTTAGCCTTCTTATGAGGCTTCATTCAGTGGCCCTCTGGTCAAACTACAGGAAACCAACATTTTAGAAGATAAATTAGTGTTATTCTAGCAACAAATCTCAGACTGGTATTTGGATTTCTAAATTCTCAGCCTCCCAGCATATTACCAAAACCTCGGTTATCTGGGGAACCCATTACTGATCCTTTAAAGCATACAGTGTATTAAAAATTCCAAAGAAATGAAGAGGTTTAGCACAATAACATGAATTTGTTCAAATCCTGACCATCATTTAGGTCTCTGGGGTGCTCTGATAATACAAGCGCATGGAAAGTTGCATATTCAGCTGGGTATAGTTTTCATCTCTGGCAAAATGAAAAAGGATGGATATCCATTCCAGGAGACATTTTTAAAAAATACTTGTGATTGATATCTTAGTCCAAAAGACTTAAGGCTCTTGGAAAACACTTTATACTTGTCCAGAACCGCTGGTGCTGAAAGGCAGCAATTTTAATAATTTAGAACATTAAGAATATAATCATTTATAATCCACTGGTGTCTTTCTACATGCCTGTGTTCTGAGGGGTTTCGAGCAGATAATACTTATTTAAAAGTCATACAGAAAAGGAACATGGCTTAAAAAAAAATCTTAAGAAGAGATAATGATTAGTTCAGTAATCTGTTTTGCATATCTTTTGAAAACATTTTCAGTGTATCACGTTAGACAGTGGTGTGTGTGTGTAAAATAGCTTAAGAGTTCATGAAGGCTGCAAAGGTCATTAAAATCAGGTGAAGCTTTTTTCCATCTGCCGTGGGAAATCACGTGTTAATAGGCAGAATTAGGTGACCTTTGCAGGAGCCTAGAAAAACGTGAAGCTATTTGAAAATTCTACAGTAAATGAAACAAACAAGATCTCCTGCTGGATGTACTCATTTCTCTGCGTGCAATCTCTCTTTTTGAGAAAATCTTGAATGATGACTAATAGTTGTTTAAAAACTGGATGTAGAGGAGCCTTATAGAGGGTTTTAAATTCACTGGACTGACTGTCCTTGTGCCCAAATGTAAATACGTTGTGGACCCGTAAAGTGAATGATCATCAGACATGACTTATGCTTCTTATTGACACATCATTGCTCCGTTAGTATTTGAAGTCTTGCTTGCATTAATATAGATGAATGATACGAAGAAACTTGCAATATTTTTATTGTAACAAAAGAAGACTGTGCTGCTCAGCATGCTTCATTTCCGTAACAGTTCCCCAATAAGGGTTCTCAGTCTTCTGTTTTGGGAATGTTAAGAATAGCCTGTTAACTTGGATGGCTCTGTAATGAAGGGCTGTGGAAATGGAGAGGATGGTGACAGAGCGTTCCATTGGGATTTAGTAAAACAGCCTTTAAAAAGGGCGTGAGTTTATTTGATGTGGTTTTCCATTTTCCTTACAGCATATCCCAAATGTTGTATAGTACCATGTTGTTGTCCTATGAAACAAGGTAGATATTTAATGCTTTCAACAAGTTTCTGTGGCTTGCTTGCTTCCTAACCAAGCACTCTCATAATGAAATAGCATGCTTTATAAACACAGTGCATGCCAGCACTATTGTAAAATTACGCCCCAGTCTCCATGAATGAAGATCTAAGCTTGCAGTAACTGATAATGTACTTACGAGTTACTAGTTTCTAAATCATTGATGTTTCATGTCAAAACAGTACCTTAAGATTTGAGAAAGTCAAATAGAAACTTGTTAAATGAAGGGTTTAGAGCAAGTATACTTGTTCTTTTGTTTCTCATCATTACTTTCCTATCTATTAAATATTGTATCAATTTGACAGTACTGAAAATCAGATTCTATTAAATAATTACCCAGTTTTAGCAGTACCAGCATGACAGTCCACCGACTTTATCTAAGATATTAAATCAAGTAGTCAAAACCTTTAATATCATAAACTCTGTAGGACTGGGTGGATGAAAGATTGGCTCAAGCTGGTACAAATTTTTTCAATCACTGCTGAATCCTGCAATGTTGATTGCTAAAGCTAGATAAAAATTTAATTTAAATCCTAGGTATTTGGAAACACGCTCATAAAGATCCTACAAGATAGACTTTATGAGAGAACCAGCACATGGGCATACTCTTTGACTGGATGTTACTGAAAATTTTTTAGTGGGTTTGAGGTGCAGTGCTAGGGATGGACTGCTTAGGAAAAGGTGGTATGATTGATCTAATTCAAGTTCTAGAACATAATACTATGGAAATATTGTTTTTTTCATAGAAGAAATGTGTTAAATGGGTGAGTCTGTGACTAACCTGGGCATTATTAACTCTGTGTATACCTTTCTTCTCTATGAGGCTGATGGGGAGTTGGCTAAAGGCGTAAAGGATAATTCTTGAGATCTAACTTCTTTTCAGTGATGCTCCTGATGTAAAAGCAAGGAATGTGCAGTCCATAAGCAGTCACTGACACACAGTTGGAAGAGGATAAATTAATCAGACTGGAGGAATGAAAACTTTGAAATGTGGTGAAATCGAAATTGGATGTAATTTAGTATTGCAGTGTGTAAGGTCATGCATGTTGGGATTAATTAGATTTTTGCTTTAAGATAGGAAATCAGCTGAAAGTGACAAAAAGCTGCTGGAGCATTAATAAGAGGAGACTGAGGTGAGTCTGAGAGATTTGTCCTAAAATAGGGAACGAATTCCTGTAAGGAAGGATGGTGAAATAAGAATGCTGTTAAACAGATAAAAAAAAATAACTCAATATGGCATATTCTGTACAACTTAGGTACTCCTTTAGAAGAAGGATTAATTCAGAACATTACAGATGCAAAGAAGGGCTATGAGGATTATTGGTAAAATTGACAACTTTCCCTGTGAGAAGCCCACACGAGTGTGACTTTATTAATCCGGGAAGACAGAGGCTGGGAAGTGCTCCTCATGAAAATACGTAGAAAGAAAAGCAAAGTAACAGAACACTCTAAACACTCCAGATTCCTCTTTTTTTTTTCTAATGGGCACCCCTTCACTGACCAATAACCAAGGTATGTATTTAGTTACACATCCAGAAGCATCGTGGTAGGATTGGTGGTAGGATGGCATACCAGCCTGGTGCTTTCCACTGGCTGAGGCAGCTCAGATTTACTTTCTCTCATTGTGTAGGTAAATGTGAACTTTGTTCTGACATCCCCAGCTCTTGCATTCAGGAGAGAGCAGCCTGTGCAGGTCTGAGGATGCCATTCTCACAACGGCGTTTTTCGATGAGATTTTTCTGTGATGTGGAAACCTCACTCTAGAGCAGTCTGAGAACTTTTGCTGAAGTGAAATAGCGTTTTGTACAAACCCCTTGAGACTTAGAAGCGTATTCTTTTCTACATCGTTCTGTCCTCCCTATGGTGCCCTCTGTCTAGCCTTAAGAGGCCATGTCGAGATGATCTCTGGTGACAGCAGCAAGAAAAAGTGATGTTACCAATGGATGCCATGCCATTGGTTGTAGTCCTCTTGAGAATGCCTTGATATTTTCTACCTCAGTCAGTGTAGGTAGAGATAATAAGATAATTTAGCTGGATTTTCTGCTGATAGATGATGTAATTTTTATTCCTGGCACTTGGCTCAAGCAATAATAGCTCTGTCCTTCATGACTTGATGCCATCACGCATGCAGTATTCCCAGTGGCTACCGTCAACTCTAAAGAAAGAGAAGGTCTCTACTTATAATTTTCTTGTTTTTGGAGTTAAGTGTAATCAAATTCACTCAGTGTTCGTGATAACATCCATTCTGCAGGAAAGGTGTTATGTCAATTAGCTCTATGTGCAGCGTGAAGGTTGTGTGATGCTGTGCGGAGTGGGATCACTGAGGTTGGAGCAGTGCTTTTGGAAGCTAGTGACATAATTATAAGTCAGGTCAAATATATTGCGTAAATCAGTGTTCCCAGCTGTCCTGCAGTTGAATGCAGATGATTTATGGATATAAAATCTCTCAGAGGAAAAAAAAAAAATCCAAAACAAAAAAGAAGAGAGAGAGGAAAGGGGAAAGATTTCATTAAAGTAAAACTTGAACTACACAAAGCAATTTGGTATAATCTTTACATTTGAAACCAAGCCCATCACCTTGATTCTTTTTACTCTTTATGCTAATAAAATGATAACTGCTAGTTAAATATTACTTTTCAAAGTCCATGTTAATTGTGGTAACAGTTCTGGGAAATTCTATTAGTTTCCGCTACAGATGAGTGTCTTCAGAGGTAGTTAAATAACATCTTTATGCCAGCTGGGACCTCATTGTCAGGTTTCTCTTCATTAGATAATCTTAAAATAGCCTTAAACTACTAGGACTGCTGCAATACAGTCAAGTATACCGATTTTTTTTCTCCCTGAGAGACAGTTCTTCACAAGGAGAGAAAAAAATACTGTTGGCTGATAGCCTAGTGAGAAGTCTGTCTTGTCCCAAAGTGCAGAATGTGATTTAAAACAGTTGTGCCTCCTGGGTACAGCCCGACAAGCGCTGTCACTTACATGGGAAAACAGTATACTGTAATCCCTTTCTCATCACTAAAGTGTCAGTTCAGCACGTGAGGCAAATGCCATCTCCGCAAAGATAGTGTCACTGTCCTGTGCTTGTATGGCTTTGCATAAGGGCAGAAATAACCCCATCTCTGTTTCTAACTATCCCCAGGAAAGTGGTAGCCAGAAGCTGTCAGAACACGGTTAAGCTGTAGAAGTCATCACAAGTGTGAAGGTTCTGAAAATGGTTGGGGAGATTCATGGAAAAGAACAACTGACTTGAGCAAGGCTTGTTTGAGGTTGGGAAGGGGTTCTGAAGACGTGCTGTGTGCTTGTCCTACTTTTGCATCTTTCCCAAGTGACGTCTAGCAGATGCCTGACCTTTGGTCTGACGTGCTTCTGTCACTCTTCTGTTTTGTAAGCTGCATGAAGTGCTCTGCTGTCTTTTCCTTCTGCCAAGCTCAGATATGTGCAGGTCAGGTGATTATGATGGGACCCGGGGGGATCAACAAAGTTCTAATACCGTACCGTGCTTTCTCCTAGGCTAAGAAGTGCATGAATAACAAATGGAGATACCTGACTAGCTTATTTTTGTCACTACCGAGCTTGATGTGATATGCTAAAACTTGTATCTGAAGCCTGAAAGATCTTAAGTTGCAGTTTCTTAAGAGAAGGACCATGGGGCAAACACCAAGAAAGCATTACCTTCATTTCCTACATTTTTGGCAGTAGTACCTAATGTGTGGTTGTTAAAAGTATCAGTGGAATTACAATGTGGTTCTAATTTGATAGGTGTATTTAGTACCAATTCATTTGGTCAGAAACTGAATCTAATTTCTGAATTAATATTATCATTGTAATGTTTTGAAGCATTATCTATTTAATGAATCAGATTCTGCACAATTACTTTAAAATTACAGTGTCTGGCATGAAAATGTTATTGAAGAACGCTGAGCTTATTAGAATTTTTACACTCAATTTTAATGGCAGTAGCTGAAATCTTTAGGATGACACTTTCATCTCTGCTTCTGAGTATCTACACTTTCACCTGGGGACACTGGGAACGCATTACATGTTAATGAGGTTGCCTGTGTCATCTTGTGAAGCGACTGCATGCAGCTGTATGCATAAATACCCTTCGCTGTACCAAAATCAAGTGGGAGAGGAATTTTACAGGACTTGATGGTGTGTGGATAGAACAATATCGTACAGTAAGTGTTTGTCTAATCCACAGAGACAGCGTCGTTTGACCTCTAGTGTAAAGGGAAATTTTGTAAGCGAAGGCAGTTACTTTCTTGAAGTGATGCTAAGACTTTTTCCACAGTTGGATTTCAGCAGATGAGCTTTTTGTGCATCTGAATTGCACCAGCGAGCCAGGACTCTTTCAGCGTACGAACAGTGGCGAAATGTTTGGCTGCAAAGCTTCCAGTGTTTTGTATTGCACCTTATGTGGAAAACATTACAAAATCCTTGTAGGTTACTAAAAGGAAATATTGACATACTGTGACATGTTGCATGTTAAATGCTATTCAAAACCACGTTCTAAACTTGGATTTCTAGATGCATTTCACTGGGCCATCTCAGCTGTACCAAGTATGTTTGCACTGCAGCATGAAGCACAGGTTATACCTGTGTGCACTTGGGATAAGAAGCTCAGGGTACCTGGTTCGTGTGTCTCAACTCAACGACATGAGGTTTAAATCGTGACCAAATATGACAGGAAAAGGTTTTTGTTAGAATTCGATTGTTCAGTATCTTGAAAAGTAACTGCATTGAGATGTTGTGCCTTTCGTATCTTGGGAAGAGGCGCTTTAAACATTTAATGCTTCCTGGCAGAGTTCAACTTGATGCTATTTTAACGAAATAAGAGCTGAGGAATTCAGAAAATCCTCCTTTAGAAATAGTTTCCATTTAAAATGTAGCATTCTAAGTTTCACATTCAAAATGGAGAAGATACGTCCCAGAAATGGGAGGAAGGCTTTGGATGATGGCATGCTTTTTATTTTTTGTATGTGTGCTACCACTCAAGTTTTATATAATGACAGCACAGCCTGAATCCATTTTGAAATGAAATGCGTAATGAACTTAAAACATTGCAAATGAGCCCATTTGTGCAGTTTGGAATTCCTCTAAAATCAAGAATCTGAGCGGATAGCATTGAACTGTTCTCAACCTTTTATTAGCAAATGATTTTCCGCGTCAGGGGACAGAGCTGAAGCTGTTCTCTTGCTTAGTGAAACTGCCTCGGTATTACATGGCTGATGGTCACTTTTTTGAGATTACCTTTGATTTGTCACTGGTTGCAGCTGAGGCTGCTTCAGAAGAATGCCGAGCGGTGAGATGTGCTCTGGTGGCCTCCTTTTTAACAAGATATGAGCTGCCATTAGAGAGCTGCGTTTGTGTAAATGCCCTTAATTTTCTCTCCTTTCCCCTGCTGTCCTTTTCTAATACAGAGTTTAGAAGCCAACAGCTGTGCCTCTGCTAAATGCATGTTCTGGGTCTGGTACTGTAAGTTGAAGATTCATAGCTGTAATTAGAGGGGCACTTTTGCATTTCTGCTCACATACTGAAGTAGGAAATTTGGTTAAGCAGAAAAGGAGCTCTGTATATTTTCAGGGACTCATGCACTATTAGACAGGGATCTAGTCTTTCCTGGCACCTATTTGTGCTTTGATCTTTGGACAAAGATATTTGCACTGCAGGCTAAAAGTAAGCAAATCTTCCCACGATTACTGTGTTTGCAGTGTGCTACAGAGGATAACAAGGCTCCCGGTGCTGTTTGCCCCCACCTTACTATGATTCTGGAAAGCATCCTGGTTATTGCAGTGCAAACGATACACTCAGGAATGTCAAAATGTGTGAAAAATAGAAAATAAATGGACTTAAAAAATAAAACAAACAAAACCCAAGACATAGGTTATTAACTCTTGATTCTAGCTGACTGTTAGCGCCTCGGCCATCATTCAGCTGACCAGACTTTGCAAGGTCTTTTGCATTGTCCATCTAGCATTTGACATCCTGCCCCCAGCCTGGCTGCAGGGCACCTGAGAACAGAGCAGCTGGCACACCACTGTTATTTCAGGGCCTGACTTGTTCCTGACACATTAAATGAAGATCATGATGTAACTGAAAAGAGTTTTAAAAACACATCTCCAACTATCCTTGACACTGCACTTCACACGTAAATTGAAGCTGCTGGCAACAAATAAGAGGGTATTTTGTGGACCTCAGTCTGTGGAAGGTACAAACTTGTAGCTGCAAGGATTGGTAGACCTCAATAAAATTTATTTATGCAGCCAAACACTGGGAGTAACTTCCAGTAACCACACAATTAAATTTAACAAGATATGTCAATTGCAACACTCATTGCAAGTTATTATCATTGTATTTGCCAATGAGATTCTGTTTTAACAGGCTATATCCATCTTTCTGGGTAACCTTCTGGTATTTGACCGGTATACAGTTGAGCTATTACATTTTAAATGCACCAGCTGAAATATCAAGAAGCAATCTTTGGAGGTCTATGTGATGCTGGATGCTTAAATTGCATGCATGCTTCAGAAGCAATTTAACAACAAAAAAAAAAGTCAGTATTGATCAACAAGAATCAAACTACCACATTTAAGTTTCTACAAGAAAACATTTAAACAACTGGTATTTTTTTAAATTACTTGTATGCAGACATGATCTGTAATCAAATTATGATCACCTTGTCTTTGTGCGTGCTGTGGGTAGCTTTCTGTGAGTATAAAATGGAGGTGTGGTCCTTAGGTCATGCTAGGTGTTAGTGAGGGTTGGTTTGGAAGGGTTGTGGTGAAGGTTCAGAGAATGTCAGGTGCAGAAAGCTTTAGAGAGGTCATTGCAGACTGAATGATGGTAACCACAGAGAAAAGG
Source organism: Gallus gallus (assembly GCF_016699485.2). Lineage (NCBI taxonomy): Eukaryota > Metazoa > Chordata > Aves > Galliformes > Phasianidae > Gallus > Gallus gallus. The sequence goes on from NC_052551.1 coordinate 3,310,435, forward strand.
AGTTATTTACTTCACTTGGGAAGAGCACTGAGGTAATAAAATGCTTCTGAAAATCTCAGCTTAATTTTTGTCTCTAAAACTGATAAAAATCTGTTTTAGTTACCTTTGATTGCAACCAGATTGTATTTAAGTGCTTTCCTTTTTCACTGGTGTGGCAGTTAAGATGAATTCCTATTCCTAAGCTACTGTCTTTGTGAGTTCTGGCCATGAAGTCTTCAAAGAAAGCATCTCAGCTGCAAGGAGATCCTCCTTGTAATTCCTGATATTCTATCTTTTGATACAGTATTTCATTCATCGCCAAGCACAATATGAGTACACCAATGACTGCTTCCTGTTTGAAGTTCCAACATACTAATTTTAGGCTTATTTAAAAAAAAAAAAAAAAAAAAGGTAGGGTTCATAATAGAATAAAGAAAATAAGTGCGAAAGAGCTTCCTCCAGGCAGCTTTTTTCTGCAGTAGTGGATAGGAAAAGTCATAGATATGTAATTTAAATGACTACGCAGCCTGAATATGTAGCTATTCAATGTGACATTATAAAATGCTGAAATAAAGTCAGTCAATAGAGCGTTCTGACTGATCCAAGACTCCAGTGGAATAGCTGATGTAGAATTTGGTCGAAGTGCACCATACACGTAACATCAGATAACCCTGTTCAGATTTACAGAATAACTAGACCCAGCAGTTGTCAGATGCTGGAAGGAAAGAAAAGCAACGTTACTAAATGTTGAATATTAATTTTGGAATATAAAACAGTATTATTTTAGGAAGAAAAAGGTGATCCTGTAACTTAAAAAGCAGAAATTGGAGCCAAGTAAAACTTGGTTATATTTATGGTACAAAAATAAAGGCAAGTGCTATGAATTTGCATTTTAAAAAAGGAATCTTAATTTTATCATACTGTGAATAGCACAGGAGCCTCCTACAGGAGTGGAAAGCTACCTGACTAATGAATTAAAAAGATATGATTAACTGGAAGTGTAACAAAAGCCATTGGGGAACATCTATTTAAGAATGTTTCATGATTTTGAAAACCTGTGTTAATCTTGCAAGTTTAATTACATGAGAATGGGCTAGCCTGAAAACTTCATGCAAGTAAATCCTGGGGTTTCAGCAGCCTGTAGCTAAGCTTAATTTGCAAAGCTCAGATTGCTTGAGAACCAACCCGAGTGCTGTGCTGGGTTAACTGACTTGGCTCTGTAGCTTAAAACCAAAAAACAACGAGATTATAAATGTGTATATATTTAAAGCAATTAAACGTTACAATTCAAGTTATTGAAGTACTGACAGCTGAGCGATCAGAAGCAAAAAGATACTCTTGCTGCTAAACAAAGGACACATTCTGGCAAGTGCAGTTAGGTTGAGTTGTACTTGATTTGGACATATCAATTTAGACAAATGACATTAAGTGTTGGTTTTCCTCCTAGGATACCTTAAAAGTATCCTAATCCTTAATAGAGGATGAGGAGCAGAATTAAAAATGAATGTATGAACTGGTCTAAGGCTCAAATTATGAGGAATGTGGGCAAACTTTTGCAGAGAGAAACCTATAACAATGAATTTAAGAATGAAAACGTAGCATAACCTGTCAAGTCCAGAAAATGAAGCTTAAATGCTTGTTCCATATGTAACAGAAATCCACTCACACTCTCCTACCTGCCCCTGTCCCCACCTCCATCATCTGAAAAATGTAATTGTCATGGGATGGAATGTGCAAAAGGATTGAAATCTAGTCAAATGCAACAAGGATAGCCCATACCTAAGATTGGCAACTGTTCACTGCATCTCAAAAATCTTGCACCTTCTAGAGTAGATAAAACCTCCCTTGTGTACATCTAAACCAGCTAATACTATGTGTTAAAATTAAAATGGAAAGGAAATTAATGGATCTCTCCTGTGGCAGATGAATCATCCCATGACAATGAGGACTGATAGTGGCAGCAGAGAATCAACAAGTCATTGTACTTGTAGGGGAAATGAAAGGAATGTGTTTGAAGCACTGGAGAAATCACTGATATTTCCTCCTGAAGCCCAAAATATCTGGATACCTTGAGAAATGCAGTTCTGTCTACACCAGAGTTTGATGGGTAGATGTGGATTTGTTTCATGATTGTGTTATCTGAATTTCTGCTAGGTGTGAACTCAAACAACTGACGTAAGAAAAAGATGTTGCCAATACCTTACATTGGAGTTTATACCTTATTATATGCTGGGGAATCTACTCCTTAACTTCTCCTGGTGTAGATCCTCAGGTGACTGAGGGACAAAGCCTTACCAGAGCTTTCTCTGCAGTTTAAAGAGTACCATCTTCCTCTTCCTTGTAGTCTGAATATACACAGTGAACACGTGGTAAGTTTTGACATGGTAAAGGCAACTTTTCTCTTTGCAAAAACCTTTTTCTTGAAAACCCCGTAATATAGAAGTAGTTTAGGAAAATAAGGATGTATTGATTGAAATTAATCAGTTACAACAGTAGATTGATAAGATGGCAGAAGGATGATGTGATAGCCTTTCTGAAACTTCCTATCCTGCACTATGCAGATACACAAAGCATATAACTTCTAGGTTGTTATGCATGAAACTAATGATGACTCAAGTGACAAGCACCCTCTGCCTTGTCCTTCTCTTTGGCATGATGCCTGTTGTGAGCTGAGGTCATTGGACAGTGCTCATCAGAAATAGGTCTGGTCTGTAGAACTTGGATCTGTTCAGCTTCGTGTTTCTGGTTGCTTGTGTGTGTATTTCTGATGCCTTCTGTATTAACCTTTCTGGATGGAGTAGAAGGCATATGAAGTTGCAACTACTGCTCCTGATGGAAGAAAACTCAATAGCCCTTGAAAAGATTTGTCCTGTCTTAAATGAAGTGACTCAACACAAAGTTGATACGCATGCTTATTCTCCTCTCCTTCCCAGCCCTGTAACAACATAGAACAAATTTTTCAAGGATATACTACATGAAGTCTGCATTCTGAAAGATTTGTTATAAATGGGTTCTTATAAGACAAATCGTGTAGAATAAATTGTTTTCCTAAAGAGCCAAATGCAGCTCTTTCAGTGAAGTATAGACAGAAGTTATTGATCAGAGAGCGTTGTTTGGTTTTGTTTTAATTTCTGGAGTCGTACAATTCATAAGCACTATCTCATTCTATGACCATTTGTTTCTTCCTGAACTCTCTTCATATTTTGTGAGGCTAAGAGGGTCTGAACTAAATGAATCAATTTCAACACATTTTCAGAAAAAGTATTCCAGGGAAAAAACATCGGTTGGAGTTATGTGCGTTGTTAATAATTTCTATCCTGAAAGACAAGGCTTGGAAGAGGACAAAGGGGGACCATTGAGGTTCTTGCTCTCTTCCCTCCTCCCCACCCTGGGACTGTTGTAAATGCCTGATCAAACTGTCTGAGGATGTGTTATTTTCTGTCTGTGTCTAAGAGCACAGGATAACCAATGAGGCTTCTCCCATTAGTATATTTCTTTATCCCTCTTTAGAAGTATTGTTTTTTATCTAGTGAGTCTGTGAGAGTTTGACATTGGATGACTTTATAAAACATTCTACTAATTGGATTTGTTAAAATAAATAAATCAAACACTAATTGGAACGTGCCCTGCCATTATTTTTGCTTACTGAATTAGATATAATGGCGTGAAGTCCTTTTTATCATATTTGTGCACTTATTTAAACACCCCCCTGGCGCACACTTCTGCAAATTCAATTATATATTCAAAGGAGGCATTCAATTTATGCAAGGCTGGTTTACATTTAATCCGGGGGCAAGACTCAGTAACTGATGATAGGTCTGCTCAAGATTAATTAGCATCACTCAGATGAGCAGTGGCATTGTTACAAGCCTGCAGTGTAAAACAAGGGATATTTTATCTGTCCTGTGTGAGCTGTTATTTGCTCCAATATGACCCTTTTCAGGAGGGGAACGATTTCATCCTTGTTTGGCTTTCATTTTGTGAAAAGAGATGGTCAACACCACATGCATTATCTTAACAGCATCAGAGTCATCTCAATTTCCTTTCCTTTTGCCCTACTTAGCAGTTGTATTTTTCACTTAATTTTTTTGCTGATTAATGGAAAGATTCTAGTTTGCATCCTGAAATCCTTAGCCCTGTTAATAATTAACAAAGACAACAAAACCCCATTTTGGTTGGTGTGCAAGTGCTTTAGTTTTCCTCTAAGCTGCTTTGTGATGCTGTGGGTAGAACTGTGATGTGCAAACCTAGTATCTAAATTCATTGCATGATATCTTCTATTGTGAATTATTTTCTCTCTGTTAATGAATATCCCTGTTCTGCTGTCAAGCAGTTATGTTTCAGAGATGGATGATTTTGTATTAAGATGGACCTTAGCTTTGTGGTTTTACTTCCCTTGCTATGTTCCTGCATGGCTGTAGCTTTTAGGTATCCATATAGGCAATGTCTTAGGAAATAGTAAATATTAAGCTTGTGCTGCTATCAGTGAAAGGAACTCATCTGCAGGTTTTAGCCTGCTGTTCCATTTTGGAGTCGCTATCCCTACTTAAGTGGGCATTTAAAGTCCATAATTACTTTTTTGTTTAGACTGAAATTAATTAGTGGGGAGTCATTGAATTTCCAAGGATGTGGCAGCGAGGTGCTCACGTAGCAGAGGGGTGGCTCCATCCTGGCAGGTTAGCACCTGTGCAAGCGCAGTTAAACACCACACGCACCTTCACCTTGCTGCCTTGCCATCTTGCTTAGGAGCTCATTGTCCTCACGCACACACACACTTGAACGTAACAGCACGTTCATCAGTTGGGTCTGCAGTCTTCCCCAGAAGAGACAAGATGCTGTGCTTCTCTTCAAACTCCCCCTTCTCCCGTTTGCTCTGCTCAGGGCCTGCTGCGGCCCGGACAAGGCTGTGGGCTCCACGGGCAGCAGCTGCTGAGTGCTGGTGGCACAGACGGGCCTGCAGCTGCCCAAACCTGCTTCAGGGAGGCGAGGGGAATGCTCCCATTTGACCTGGGGTCCATATGTATGGTTCAAAGCAGAGTTTGGTGCTTAAATGATCTGCAGTGAGTGTCTGTGAGTGGGTGCTGGCAGCAGGGTGCCTCTGGGAGGAGAAGGCAGGGCTGTGCTGTGCTGGGCACAGCTGCTTCTGCAGGGCACAAATTGTTTGAGAAAGGGCAAAAATGTGAGAAACAGTCCTATGCACACCAGGGTCAGTAAAGAAGAATAGCGTGTGAGGCAGATGTTGGATTTCTCAGGTAAAGCAGGGTGGGGTATGGAAGGCTGCTTTTGGTCGCCTGTTGTTGCAGCCACATTGCCATGTTTGTCTTCTGCAAATAAGATAGAACTAAGACCATCAGCAGTATATGTGGTAGATATGAGCAAAAAGCACCTAAAATTCTGCAGTATTTCAAATTGTGTGATTCTTTGCCTGCACTTACTGAAGTTTTTCCTGTTATTATTATGGTGTATGCTGTATTTTAGCAGTGCTAACAGAATTGATGGCTTTCTTGTCTGCAAGTAATTGTGTCTGTGTCCCAGCTAGGTCCACTTTTAGTTCTTGTCTCTTTTGGCACACTAGCAAAAAGCTGACAGGTGCTTTCCTCTTCTTGATCACCAAGACTGAGCTGTTCTGTGCTCCCTGTGCAGCCACTCTGCTTATCCAAGCCTTGAGAATCAACTCCAATGTTTTTTCCCTGTCCTCAGTTCCTGCAAACTCGCCTCTCCAAATTCCAATTCTGTTGCTTCCAGTAAATTAATCCATCTGGTTTATTGCCTTGTCACTTTGCATTTGGTGGTTCCTCCGCTAACTTTTCTTTCTTTAGAAACGTGGATGTGTTGCAGCTGCTTTTAAGGCTCTCCACAGTTTATCCTTCCTTATCCAATCTTACTAAAAGGGTTAGCCTTGAATTTCACTTAAGACACTTTCAAGCTTCCTAAGGTGTTGTCTCTTATCAGTGGAAACTCCCTACTAATTTCCGGAAGCTCCCACTATCCTTGTTCAGCTTGTCCTCCAACTTCACCTGCTTCTGCATACATAGAACAACCTATTTAGCTAACTGTATCTGTATATCAGCAATTACATTCCCTGTTAAATAAGGACTGCTACCCTGTATTTTGTCGTCTCATTTTGCTTCTGAGACTTTATATCAGTACCTGCGTAATTTTCTCTGTACACGAGTCCTCATACAATTGTCTGTCTTGATCAGAGTATTTGTTTACAATTCCTTCAAAGAAATAGCTGAGAGACAGCACCACTTATTGTACTCTGTAGTGTGCTGTAGAGAGGTGCTGTGTAAATGGAGTGTGTCTGAAGTCCTCCTGCTAGAGTGAACCTATCAAAACTAGAATGCCCTGCGTGGAGACTGAGAGCAGAGTATTTGATATCATCTCTTGTACCAGCTTGCTATGAGAAAGGTGACTTTCAGTTGCATTGAATGCTCCTCGCAGGCAATCCAGAACACCTGTTTTTCGTTAGACATTTTAATGAGCACATTTAATATTTTAAACTTGAACTTTTTCACCTAAATTAAAATAAAACTTCAGGGAAACAGCTGAAGTGTAGTCCTGCTCATTTTGACAGCTGTGAAAGCCTAACAAGCACTGTAAATTTAAAGCAAAAAATACTCTTAAAAAATGTAGAAAATACATTTGCAAGGTCTCTACTGAAGCAGGCAAGGCTGCAAGGGTCATAAAATTTGCTATACTCAGAACTATTTATATTAAAACGACACAACATAACAATTTTTTCTTTTAGGACAAGCTTAATCTTTAAACTTTTAACAGCACCGAGTATGGTCAGGTACTCTATCCAACAAATCAATCAATTGTATGCTTAAATAGGAATAATTTGTGTGAAGTTTCACAGGAATTTTAAAAAAAAATGGTTGAAGTGCACATTAAATCCTTGAACAGAATAAGGATTTTATGAGGAATTTCATAGGAACTGAGATGGGTTTGGGTTTTCTTGGGAGCCAAAGAGAAAAAAATATATGTGAAAACTAAAGAATGCCTAAATGACCCACTGTTGGGTAACTGTTATTGAATGGAAACCACAGATCACTTGTGTACTTGCTATTTATTGTGCATGTGTAGGGAATGCAGCCTGTGGGAAGGTAAAGAGTCAGGAACGTCTCTGTGCATGTAACTCTGATTAGTGTCAGGAGCAATTGGCAGTTTGGCTGGCAAGGCAAGATCATGTAGCCTCGAGCATTGCTCAGTCCTTGCAGCTCCAGAAGCGTTAGATATGTCCAGCTGACTTTGGAGTACTAGTAACTGCAGAGAAATTTCTCCTTGCTTCTGAAAGAGGAAACAAAAGCAGGGCAGTGACAGTGTTGTCAAAACACAAATACCCAATCTACCTGATGTAATAGATCCAGTACTGCAATATGTTGGGCAAACCAAGTTGGGTGGATGTGAGGAATGTACCTGAGGCAATGGAAGGGAGGTTCAACAGTGTAGTAATAATCTACTAGTACTAAATGAGGACTGAACTAGTTGAATTTGCTTGCCTGACACACGAGTGCGTGTTGAAATCTATTTTTTTCCCCACTGTTAATGCATTGCTCTTGATTCATAAGTGTTCAGACAGCTGCCAGGTGACAGTTAACCACTTTCAAGTATTTCAGGAATTGCAGTAGGAAAGATCACTCCGTCAACAGTCTGGAAGGTGTGAATGTTGGTTTCCATCCACTTCTTGTTCTCCTGTTGTAGAGAAATTAAAGGCTTGCACTCAGAGGTCCAGTTCTGAAAGACCTGGAGAACTAGTCACGTGTCACATAGAGCTCTGTGTTATTAAGCATAAGAGATGGTTGAGAAAAAGGATGCACTTGCTATAGGTGTAACCCAACCCAGTGTAATTTGAATCTTAAAAGTGAAATCAAGCAAGTATTGCTGTATTATAGTGATACTTTGCTTGTCTTTGCTGTTTGGGTTCTTTCTTCCTCTTATTTTTTTGGAAATCTGACCTAGAGGTTTCTGTAAATATCAGTACTGGGACCCAAATGCATGTGCTTATGATGTGCAATTGTCCGTGAAAATGTTAAGAAAATAGGTTGAAATAAAGGGAGCTGATAGAGAAGAGTAGCAATGAGAGAAGAGAGACTTCTAAGGGATACAAAAGGTTGAAAATTCAAAAATATTTTCTGGATACCTTCTCTGCTCTCTGAAATATAATATGCAGGAAATATTTTTTTTTCAGGTTTCTCCCTCTGTAAACCTACGTACAAAAAATTAAATGATCTTACTATAATGATTATATATAATATTAATGCAGGAATGTATGCATTTTTCTTGTTTTTAGGTGGTTGTTCATTTGATGAGCACTACAGTAATTGTGGTTACAGTGTGGCCTTGGGAACCAATGGATTTACCTGGGAGCAGATCAATACCTGGGAAAAGCCAACGATGGATCCTGCAGTCCCAACTGGTAAGTAAGAAGCCTCAGCAGCAGCAGAGGTATTACTCTTTGTGAGGATCAGCTTTTAGCCCTGTGCAGATTACTGACATATATTGTGAACAGATAATAATACCGTAGTCTTTTCAATATTCTCTGAAGAGTTCACAGCAATGATAACTTCCAATGGTTTTATTTCTTAATGGAAATTAACATTATATTGTTGGTGTATATGGCATAGATTCTACGGAATGCTTTGTTCGCCTTGAAGAAAAGCATGTTCAAAGAAAAGGCACTACATTTTTCTAAGAACCATAGTTTGTGTTTTTTGGCAACTGAAATAGCCGAAGCCTCTGCTCTAAAGCAGTTGACACAATGGCAAACAGAACTGGCCAGCCAACTTGACTGCAGTCTTCAAGTATTTGTTCCAGTTAATTGATGGCACTCTGACAAGCGTGAACTACTTGGCAGAATTAACATCTTGTGTTGTTGCAGAGGTATTTTTATGCCTGTAAATTATTGGGCTAAGAAACCTGAAATTGCTAGGTGCCTGTTAAGGGTGGCACGTGGAGCTGATATAACAATAGTTTCCTGCTGTAGTCATGGATAGACAGGCTGGTGTTCATCCCTGCATGTTAAAGCTGTTAATAGAAACAAAACCACAAGATAGCTGCTTGTTTGTTTGTTTGTTTGTTTTAATTACAGCCTAAATTGGAAACTGTGAATAACAGAATCTTTCAAAGTGTGCGACACGTAGGACTACTTGTTTTGGCTCTGGTATCCCAAAAACTAATTCTGAAAGTTACTTCTCTGGTCTTGTCTGTAAGAATGTATTTCATCATTCTGAATGTGTTGACTTTTTAATAAGGGCAATTTTATTTCCACAGCTCCTCAGCTTCAGCTCTTGTGTGTCACACTCCTTGTTCGTGGTAGACCTAACTAGGGAGACATGGCAGATATTTGAATTTACAGATCTCAGAATGATCTGAAGGAATAGGAACATACATAGCTGTGATGCCATCTGGAAGGCAAGGAATTAATGGGAGGGCTTGTACTGGAAAAGTTCAGTACTTTGCTTACTCCAAATGCAAAGGAAAATCTATCTTCCTGGCTTCCATCTGAAAGTGTTTTATCATCTGAAGATGCTGGATCCGTGGAGAAATTGATAGACAATCAACAGTCTGGAATGGCAAACAAACCCCAGAATAGTACAGTGCGTTTCTTAACAAGGCTTTCAGAATTGTTTTTCCCAAAACGAAGTAGATAGAGATGTGTATGGTCCTTTCACCTAACGCTGTGTTTCATGTTATCAGGTAGCACTAATAGTTAGATCTATAAAGGTGTTAGAGCAGCTGCAAATTAACGACAACTATAAAAAGCAACATAAAAAATGAAAAAATCTTAACTGTATGGAAATATGGAAGAGGGAAAGCTTCTAACAACTTGTAGTGTGCTGATAATGAAATATTATTTAAAGAGACCTTAAGGAGTATGAGGGGGAATGACAAAGTGCTTTGCTTTACTAATTGATGTCTCAGTACTAGTCACACAGAACAAAAGGTCAAATCAGTAGGTAGGAGAAGAAGGCTGACCACAGCAAATGCGTACAGAACACATTTCTCCAGTAACAAAAATATGTTTGCAAAAGCTGTCCAAATGATGCTAACCTCGAGGTAAATTATGGTGGTCAGTTAAACTGCCTCAAGGTTGTGGAGATGCTAGAGCTATTATTGGGAGTCTGTATTGCTGGATGGAATCTTAATGCATATGTTGTTTGTATTGGTTACTCATTGAAAGTCTGTTTTGTGAGAATAAAGGATTACTTAAAATTCATCTAGTGGCAAAGCCAGCCAAATAAACCGATGAACAGCACGTTCCACTCCTACAATCAGAGACATCTTTAAAGCCTGAGTACTAGAACATTTGGTGATTGACTTTCTATTCCATTTAATTTTTCCACAGCAGCTGAAAGCAGCAGGGTGCAAATCCATCGAGTTGCAAGGGTGTCAGAGGTGGTAACAGTGTTTGGATTAAGCAACTTCTGGTGGCCAACGGTAGGCAGGAAATCTCTTTTAGCATGGACAGGAGCAACAGGAGTGCAAGAATGCATAGAGTTCTGAGGATGCAAGCAGTACTGCATATTTTCTTGATCAGGATGCTGTTTTAGACACTACGCAGTTCTTGTGTGACAGGAAACAGATTAAAATACTCTATTATGAAAATGGTAAAACATGAGTAAGCAGGCATTAAATTGGTTCCATGATACTAAATAAGTCTGCAGCGCAACCTGCTGGGAGATGTTGGCAGAAAAGTGTGGCCTCACCCCATCCTGGTCAGCCCACATTAATGTTGCTGTCAGAGCTATTTCCTTGTTTAAAATGTTGGCTTTCATAAGCAAGCACCAGCAGGTCCCTTTGAATTCAACCAAGCCACAGAATTCCATCCTCCTGAATACTAATGATAACATCTAGTGCTTTTTACAGTCCTTTTCATCGTTAGATCTCAGAGTGCTCTTCAGAGGAGGTCAGTATCATGAATGAGAGCCTGAGTCTGTAGTACTGTGTAATTCTCTGCTGAGACACTGCTGCAAAGGTCTCTGCTCAGGGATGACTTCCTATTTTTATTTTTATTTTTATTTATATTTTTTTGGAATCAAAATGCACTCCTCAAAGGGAAAAAAAAAAAAAACCCAACCACAATTAGACTGCTCTATTAGCCATGTAAAAGTCTGTAGGCAATTCGTTTTACACCATTGCTAGCAAATAAACTGTTTTTCATGAGTTCTGTGGTTAATTCCTTAGGGTTGGAAACTGTGTTAATTGGGGGATTAAGAACCAGATGTTTGTTGTTTCAAATAAATGTTTCAGAAACCTGAAATAAATGAATTGTAGGTATCCAATCCCCAGACTTTGGTGCGACTCTTTCCATCTCCTTGCATGATAGCAGGAGCGATTATAAGAGAATATGCCATAACAGATGGGTGTTTACTTAAGCCTGAATATCCTCAGTGATGAGTATTCTACAGCCTCTGGGCTACTTGTTCCACTCTTTGAGTTATAAAGGTTCTCAGTACTCATCTTCCATTTTCCCTTTTATGGCTTAATCTCATTATTTTTTTCTCCATTTATGACTAGGAAGAATAATCAGTTGTTGCTGTCTTCTATTATCTCTTGCGTAGCTGTGTGTGGTTAAGTCTTTGTTTCCAAGGACCAAGTATGACCCAGTGCTTTTAACCTTTTTTAATTCAGAATGTTTTGTTTCCTTCTCATGCCTTCAGTCATTATCTTCTTATCTTTTTTGGGTATTTGCCTAAAGCTCTCTTACCAAGCTGGGATTTGATATGCTGCATGGCAGTTCTGGCAGGATGCACGGCTGCAATTCTGTTCCATAAGTTTATACTACAGCAAGTAGTTACGTCCTGCTCCTTGTATTTCCTTCATGCAGTTTTTATTCTGCTTTTTTTCCCATAAATAACCAATCTTTATATGCTTATGTATTAGATGATTTGAGATTAACATGGGGATCTAGTTTGTGTTGAATCACAGAAAATACTCCCTTGGTGGTAAAAGGGCCTGAGCTTTTGTGTATTTCAGAGGTAAAAACTTGGTTTGTAGAACAAGTTCTTGTGTTGTGTTAAAACTAGCCTTGGAAAAATACTGGCTTTACTTTTCATGTTATCACACTGCAGAATTCCAGGAACCCTGCACCTGCCTACCCTTGCAGCATTTGTGAGAATATATTAATAATGGAAGTATTTAACATTTAGCATTTGTATGTTCAAAGTATTTCACTGGCATTTACTAATTAACTCCAATGGAGACCTAACTGGGCTGACTAGACTGGAACAATTACTTTAATTGTGTTAAATACAGTTGTCCTCTGAATGCAAAGCTATGGTGCAGTGTGCCCTTGTGCAGCAGTGTTCATCAGTGTTACACTGACTGTTAACCTCCTGGTTGGTTGTGTGAAGTTTCCCTGTTTCGTGTTAGTGGAAAGCAATCAGCACACAGCAGTTGAAGGTCTGGCCTCATCTGGCCTCATCATCTTCTGATTTCCCTTCATTTATACAGATTGGCTCTTAGTGTAAGTGCTAGTTTACTTTGTATGTATATGTGTGTACTTACATAGTTATCTTTCTGTAAAGATGCACAATATCACTGCTGATTTGGGCTGAATCAAGTAGACATCCTGTTTGTCTAAGAAACAAATTTAGATGAGCTTAGAGATGAGTGAAATGTTGAGAAGAAATTAGAGCATTCAGAATTAGCACTGTAGCATTTGTGCATTACTTAGCACGTGCAGGTTGCTTAGCTTTCCTCCCTTATTCCACAAAAATTCCAATTTTCCATGAAGAAACAAGACCCATTATCAGTCAACAGTACTTTCATGCTAGAAACGAATGCATTGTTATCTAAGGGTTGAACTTGCTTGAAATGTGTAACTCACAGTTTGGAAGCTGCAAATAGTTGTGGAAAATGCCACGAATACATAATTCTGTGGGTTTTCTTTTGTGTATTTATGTAACGCTTTTCAAATAGCAGATAAGTAGTGTTGCACCACAGATTCGGAAGTGTGCATGTACTGCATTTATACTTTTGCTGTTTACAGTTGAGTTTACAGTACAGTTACAGTTACAGTGCTTCAGAAGACAGAGTAGGTTAGTACCGTGTGACTGCTAGCTACCCTGACAGTTGAAACCCTAATGGCAAGTGCACCACTGAGATGAGAGGTTCACTCTTCAGAGATGCAGTCAGCATTTGTCCTATAGTCTGTCCTCACATGAATTTGCAGGAGGGCTCTGTGCTTAATCCTCATAACGGTAGATGTTTTGAGATAATGGTAAGGCTAAGACATGAACACATTCTGAGTACTTTCTTATGTGAATCCATATTGCGTGGTACAATGAAATGAATGTAGCCTGAGAGATGTTTGGTGTTCGAAGCGCATTGCTTCCCTTGAACGAGGAGCAGATTTTTTCTTTTCTCTTGCAGCAGAGATAAGGGATGGGGACTCTTGTCTCATCTAATTGGGCGTGTACTTTTGTTCCAGTAGCTGGAGGGCTCACTAAGCTGCTCACTGAAAGAACAGAAGGGTTATCATCATTAGCGTTGCTTCACGAAATAACCATTTAGCAAGTGAACATCATAGGCATGATGTATATCTGAATACCAGATGGCTAAATTCTACTTGGACTCCACTGAACTGAGTGAAGTTTTATGTTTCTGTAATAGGCCAAATGCTTTCCCGTGTCACCTTCTTCTTTGCAGTGAGTGGCACTGTGAAGTTAGTGTGAATGAATAATTATGGAACAGCTTTCCTTGAGGAAAATGATAAACTTTCCATCTATGCCTGCATTGAAGACTGACAGGATTGTTCAGTTTCATTCAGAGTACTGATGTGCAGTTAGTGTTCACCACCCCAAAGAACAGAGAACCTCTGTACACAGGCCAGGCATTTCTTTTTTTTTTCTCAAAGGCTAGAATGAACACCAACATGAGTTAGACTCAGCTTTTTTAAGTTTGAAAGGCAATGCGGTAAAATTAACATTTTCCTGTGTCAGGGTGGATTAATACTTGCTTACACGAAAATAAACAAACTTGTTAAAGGAATAAATTAAAATCCAACTGTGTATATGATGAATCATGATCCAATTTTGTCTGAGAGGGGAGAAGGAAAATTGGCTCAGCTGTCTGTGTATTGTGCCTCCAAAAAAATATTTTTTGTAGGGGAAATTACTAAGAATGAGTGAAATATGTTTGTCCCCACTCTTTGACTTCCATAGAAGTAAATAGATTAGTCTGGGGACTGGGTACTGAACTCAGAGTAATTTCTCAGCTTTTAAGGTCTGAGCAAAAAGGGATCTGTGGAGACTTTCCGCAGTGCATTTTAATTTTGCTCTTTACCATCTCACTTTGTGTCCATATTTCGGGATTGGTTTTTGTAGTAGCAATTGTAAATAATAATTCTCAAAATACCATCACTAATTTACACTGACTTGAGTTTGGGGGGATGATTTACATCTTTTTCCTGATCTTATTTCGGGTAGGTATACATAAGAATGCTTAGACCTAGGAAAAACGAATGATTTTAGAACTTTTTATGGATACAGCTTTGGGATGGACAGAACCTTGTAAACAACTAGAGGGAACTTATTTTGAACTGCACCTTTTAAATTGCTCACTCTTATGCTATCTATTGGGTCTCCCCAGAAGCCATTACTGTAGCTGATTCTTTAATAGCTGCTTGCAGCCTAGTATTAGTACTTAGCTTTCCCTCAGAGGAATGTATTGTCATCCATGTTTTTTTTTATTTTCTCTGGTCTAGGTTATCTGTAAGTAAATCATACCTGCATTAGTATATAATTTGCCTTTCAGCCAAGGAAAACTAGCAGTGAAGACCATGAGCAATTGCTTCTGTTGCACACAATTGCTTTCAGAAAGGTAACTCTAAGCAGTTAGTCTTGAGGATGATTCATATCAAATATTTGATTTCTATCTGGTATTCCTGTATTCTAACACCAGGTAGATTTCTTCTGTGGGTAGACCTACTGATTTTGGGCAGACCGTAAATAGTAATGAATTAAAGTACTTGTGAAATTACAGACTTGTAAATTAACAATCTTGCACTGAAAAAAATAAGCATAGTCAACTATTCTGTGATGTTATATGCAGGAGAAGTTGATTTCATTAAGAACACTTAGCTCTCCAGAGGCTCCCTTCTGAAAGAAACTACATCCTGGTTATTAACGTTTTGTCATTCGTATCATAAGTGTGAAATAGAATCTCTCCTTATGCACCACTGTGAGAGGTCAGAAGAAGCATGCTTCCGTGTAGATGGCACTTTGGTACTGTAATCTTGCTTAGCAAGGGAGCAGTTTTCTCTGAACATGCACAATATAAAGATACATCAAAGAAGATGGAAAGAGTGACTTCTAGGAAGGCCTTTTAATGACCCTGAAGGAAACATGTAGGGAATGCATGTAGTTACTGCACCTTGATGTGTTAAATGCTACGTTTGAACTGTTGACAGTCTATTTCTTATCCTTTTCAGTGGAAACTGTCAGAAGTGGGACTGTTTGTGAGTGTCAGGACCTTTCCATTATCATCATTAGAGAGACCGTGACACTTCTAAAGCTCTGCTGTAACATCATTCAGTGTCAAGCTAGGAGGAAGGACAAGAAAGCCATCACTGTACATGTTTATCTTCCATGGTTCCAGGCATATTCATTTTTCTCAGAACCTGTTGGCTCTAGCAGGAACTGATGTTTTTCAGCATCTTAGATTAGGAAAAATGCAGACTATTAGGGCATGCTGTCCAGGTGCCAAGGGGTAGTTGTTTGAGAGCCAAATTAAGGCATTGTATATCCAAAGTAATGGAAAAACATTTATAATGTAAAACTTGAAAATGT